>NC_044558.1:100028443-100349625 GCF_007565055.1 Rhinopithecus roxellana
ATCCATGTTGCTCCCGAGGGCCCCTCTGGCATGTTGAAGAGGGGTCCAGGGAGCTGGAGAGAAGGCATCGGTTACTCTTCTTTGTTCAAATTTCACATTTTAATTTTCTTTAATAGTATTATCTTTGTAAAATGGTACATGACAATGATTAAAACAAGTCACACAGCACAGCAAAGTGCAAAGAAGAAAACTAAAGGTGCTCCCAAATCTCATCACATAGAAATAACCACCTTCAACACTTGTAATCATAGTTTCATCCTCTTTCTCCACACATGGATAAAACAATAGAGAGAAAATACAGGAATGTTCCATGGATGTCTTTATTAAAACAAAATGTATTAAATTAAATAGTCTGTTATTTCATAGCAGCAAAGAAACAGAGAGTTACTAAATTTCAAATAAATATTTGTGGTACAACTAGTGATAATTTCCCAAAAGAGCCTACTGAAGCTAAAAACATAAAGATTACCAAACAAATGAACATGTTGGGGTTGTAGATTTTTTTAAGTTTTAAATTTAAGCTTATCTATACATTCCCTAACAAGGCACTCTAAGAAATTATAACTTTTTCATTTCACCAATATACTTGATTTCTCAATTTTTATGTTATATGATTATTTTTTAAATATTATTTTAAGTGGCAATCATAGTTAAATAGCTTTAGTTTAATATTCTGACATATTAATGTTCACCACCTATTCTTTTAAAACATTTTTAATCTGTTTTTCTGAGTTCTTTATTTTGATTCATCTTTTGGTTGGCTGGATTTAATAAGTCTTTTTTATTTATTTCAAAGGGCTCATTATTGCTACATCTCCGATTTCTGTGGGGTGTGTGTGTGTGCGTGTTTTAACTTGGCTGTTGCCTTTGTATTTGAAATACAACTTCCTTGGTTATAAAATTCTTGGGTCACCATTTCTTTCCTCAGAATTTGTCATCTCTACGTTATACTATTAAGATGCTTGATATCAGCCTGAGTGTTACCATTGAAGGGAACTGGTTTTTCTGCTTTTGTATCCACGGGATTGTGTGGCAGTGAAGGTGGATGTGAATGATGGTGGAGGTAGTGGTGGGATGGTGGAGGTAAGAATAAGATGGTGGAGGTAGTGGTGAGGTGGTAGAGGTAGAGGTGGGGCAATTGAGATATGTCTTACCCTATTCCTACTGCTATAACAAAACACTTGAGGCTGGATAATTTATAGAGAACAGGGGTTTATTCCTCACAGTTCTGGAGGCTGGGAAGTCCAAGAACAAGGCTCTGGCAGATTCTATGTCTGTGAGGGCCCAGTCTCTGCTTTCAACATGGTGCCTCGTGGCCTCACCCACCAGAGAGGATTCATGCTGTGTCCTCACATGTCTAAGGGACAGAAAGGCAAAAAAGGGCCTAACTGGTTCCCTCCAGCCCTTTTGTAAGGTTGCTAATCCCATCCATGAGGGCAAGTCCTTGTGGCCTAATCACCTCCTAAGTGCCCTACCTCTTAATAGTGTTGCACTGGGATTTAAATTTTCGATATATGAATTTTGGAAGGACACAAACATTCAAGCCACAGCAAGGCAGGAGTGAGGCAGTGCAGTGAGGGGAAGGGTGGTGGAAGCAGGAGTGGGACAGTGATGGAAAGATAGGTGAGCGCTGAAGAAGGGAGAAATGGAGTGGCAGGAAGGGGAGAAAGAGCGACCCAACAGGAGATGGTGCTGAGTTGCCTTCTGTATAATTTTGCAGCCTCATTAAGAAGAAATAGAGTCAGTTCTGTGGCAAATGAGGATTTTAAAAAAACTGAGAACATGATTGCTTTACCTTGTAGAGAAAAGGGCCTTCCTTTCTAGACCAGCTTTATAAGACGACCTCAAGAGAAACAGTACATTTCTATAAGTGACTTTATTTAAAGGAAACTTTCTGCAGTGTGGCAGTGGCAGCCTTGCCATTTTTCATATTTCAAGTGTCAAGTTTCGCTTATCCCTGCTAGCAGAGAGGCCTTCAGCTTAGATACCTCCAATTTATTTCTCTTTGGCTTTGCAGACCATTAAGCAATGGATTTGGCCACAGACTCGCCCTTCCTAATGATGTTTTTCTTGGGCTAATATGAAAAACCAGTTGGCAATTGCCGAGTAACCACAGGATGACAGCTTAGAGGAAGGACACAAAGGGTCCAGGTATGTAACAAATGGCAAAAAGAAGTCAGCATGTGATTTAGGCAATGCTGAACCCACAGAGTGGGCAAGGTACCCCTAAAAACATGTCTGTAAATCATTCATTTGGAGGGGCTAACACAGCTGGAGCCACTGTGGCTCTGGAAAGCAACCATCACTGCCCTTGAAAGACAAATGGAAAAAATAAACCCTTGAGTGCCAGGCTCCTCCATCCTTCAATGCCTAATTGGTTGTCCTGGCACAAAAGACTTTTACAATGTCACAAAGCCAAGTTCTATGATGATAGGACAGTGGAAAAGAAAACACTACCAGCGTCAGTGCCCAAAAAGCCACCATGTGAAATGAGGGAGGGGCACATTTCAAGTCTGAGTTGTGTCCTAATTTTTCCACCTTGAAAAAAGAATGCTCTGAAGGAACTTACCATTTAAATGAAGCACATTTAAAGCTCTTAAAGGCTGGGTGCAGTGGCTCAACATTTTGGGAGGCTGAGGTGGGTGGATCACCTGAGTTCAGGAGTTCAAGACCAGCCTGGCCAACATGGTGAAACCCCGTCTCTACAAAAATATAAAAATTGGCCAGGCATGATGGCAGGTGTCTGTAATCTCAGCTACTTGGGAGGCTGAGACAGGAGGATTGCTTGAACCTGGGAGGCGGAGGTTACAGTGAGCCGAGATCTCGCCATAGCACTCCAGCCTGGGTGACAGAGCGAGACTCTATCTCAAACGAAACAAAACAAAACCTCTTGAAATGTTAATGACAGCTACCATTTCTTGAGTATGCACTCTATGCCTTGCATGGTTCAAAGTGCTATATGCTCACACTATCTTACTGGATCCTAAAATCTATAAGAAGACAATACTCTCATAACCCCTAAGTACAGAATACTTGTCACCTTGTCTCAGACATACAGAAGTATCTCTAGTTCGAGTGGACAAAAGACTTCCTCGGATGTTGTGTCAGGCCCCTGCTTGCAACTGAGGATCTGGTGTTCTACCCCTGCTGTAACTGAGTGGATATTCTGCAAACCCCAAATCTAGTTTGGCTCATTCTTTCATCTGGCTCATAGTGATGAAGAAGGGTTGGTGAAAACTCAAGTTGAAAGTGTCAGCTCTGATCCTGGGCTATCTCCACCTTCATCCATCTGTGAATGTACCTCATGATAGTCCTTTCCTTCTGGCAAATTGCCTCCTCCTCAACCCTGCACCCTCACTCTCTTGACAACCTGAGGCTTGGAAGACTTCAGGTCATCAAAGGAGATAAAGTTCTCTTCCCACCGATTTTCATATCCATGCAGAAAGAGGGTGAGGTGTTTGGTCCTGATGGTAGCCTTGTCTTTGGAAAGCAGCATGCTCAGTTCACCCTAATTGTTGGTTTGCTGGGACTATAGGAAGGACATTGCTCTCCTCTACCAGATGAGACAAGAAGTCCGAGGCTTAGAGAAGAAAAGATTTGCTCAACTGAATACACTTAAAATGTGAAAGAGCTGGAATTTGAACCAAGACTCCCAAACCCCAGCTCTTAACCACCATGACAGACATGGCAGCAAATCTAAGAAGCTGTTCCAGAAATAACCAGTAGTCATTCTCTTCAGATCTGTCCAAACCTGATTTCTCTGCCAGCAAAGATAAGCCTGGACTGCTGAGTTTTCACTGTCACGCCTCCTCACATATGAAGGCCTGAGTCCTCCCAGCCTGGCCTGCCTCCCAGTGACAAGTTAGGCTCAGACAGCAGATTCTGTGCCCATCTGTCTCACTTCCCTCCCTGTCCAGAGACCCCTCTCCTTCCTCTCTACTTTCTCCCTTCTACTCCCACTCCCCATCAATATTATCTCTTTTGGATGCAGACCTGCCTTTGAAGTAAACCAGGAGATTTCTTTGGGTGGGGTGTTGGGGGAGGTGGGGTGTGGGAAATGTGTCTGGAGAGGTGGGTGAGGAGAAAAAGATGGGAAAGGGGCCTTCATCTTTTTCTTTCAACTCTGACCCACGGATCAAAGCTCTGGCGGAACAGCAGTATTGAAAGGATGTGGTTGTAAAGACAGGATGGGTGTCAGTCCCTAGGATGGTATTATATGTTTGGAAAGGGATAAGAAATCAATTCATAAAGTAGATGAAAAATAAATAAATAAATAAATAAATAAATAAATAAATAAACCAGTCACAAGCAAGAGGAAAAAAAAAAAACAACCCCTACCATTTGCCCAGTTTCCAAGGAGCTCTTTGATAATACAGTGACTCTAGGCTATACACATTGGTCACATTATTTATCGCTGGAGCATGAATGTCCTAACCACATCCAAGGGTTTTCACTGGGCTCCTTAAATCATCCAGGACCACAGTGAAATGCAAATAGCCTGGTGGAGAATTGGGAACAAAGAAAAGGCAATTCTGGCCTCCAGCCTCCTCCCTGAAATCTGGAGTAAGCCCCAGGGCCCTAGTGGGGGCTTTCTCTTTGTTCACTCTGCCAGTCATTTTGTGTTGCTTTGTGTGGCTGGGATGACTGAGTTGGTCTGTGGATTGGGTTCCTGGGACCTTTTTGTTGTTGTTGCTGCTTGTTCTTGAATATTGTTGAACCTGATCCTAAGGAATGGAATGCACCTGCAAGTAAGTTACTTTCCCCTAGAAACACCTTAAAGCATTTTTGTCTTTTCTTCATAAAATGCTAGAAGTAGAAAAATACAGGATGATATTTGTACAGTTTTGGTTGTCAGTAAGTTAAATACAGAGAGGAAAGAATAATACTGTTTTGGGCAGTGGGCTGGAGGTCTAGTTTCTCCTCTTGCTGAACTCACTGTGCCTTTCTGGGTGACTGATGAAACCTCCCTGGTTTCCTGTTGCTTCATATATAAAATGGGGCCACCCATCATGCCCCACTTTCTTTGCCTCCTGTACCCCAACTTCCCCAGTCATGTGGTCTGAGTGAGACTGACATTCTTCCTAGCTTCAAGAATGGACTCTGGCTTGGGCCAATCAGCATGCAGCACTCTTTATAAACATCATGATTGGTTCAGATATGGGCACATGATCTAAGTCAATCCAATCCAAGGAAATCTGAGGACTATTGTTGGAAATGCTGAGACACAGTGTCTTATTTCTGTTGGATGTGAATGAAGGATCATGTAGCTGTGGAGCTGTTTTCAGTCATTTTGACACCATGAGGGGAGAGACTACTTGATAATGGAACCAAAATCAAAGAAAATGGACCAGCAATAAGCTTAAGAGAAAAAAAAAGGACAGAAGGAAACCAATTCCTGATCTCAAAATACAGTCCTGGATTAAGCTTTGCTGAAAGCTTCCACCATCCTTGGGCCATTCAGTACATGAGCCAGTGAATTCCCTTTATTGTTCTAGTTTGATTTTCCAAAGGTTAATCGTCTAGGATTGGTCTGAGTGTCAGGGAACAGACCTTTTGACCTTTGGAGTTTCTTCTAGAAGAGAAGGGAAAAAAACCTAAAAACATTTTTTGGTTTCCTAATTTGTTCTAGGAGCTCTTTCAGGCATCAGAAAACACGGGTGAAGAAGCTGTGGTTTTGTATTTAGAGAAACTTGGCTTAGATCCTCAAATCCCAAAGGTGAGTCAAATCCAAAACTCAAAGGTGAATAGGCCCATAGCCTTCATACCTCAAAGAAGGCCATTGAGGTGCTTTATCTCCTGAACTGTGTATAAGACCTCAATTGTTCATTTGGGAGATTTGAGTTTCACGATATCATGAATACTTCAGGTATTTACCTTAATACAAATCTCCTTATAGGGTGAGTATATTCATATGGATTACCAGTGCTCACTTGTATTGAGGGAATTAATCCTCAAAGTGCAATTAAATACTAATCAGAAAGATAACAGATTGATAAAGCTATGTAAGTCTCCTTTTTTTGGCTTGCAGCTTGGTTGGTTCTTTGAAAGCTGATCAGCACATTAGTGTTCACAAGACCTGGTGCTTTGCAAATCAGATGGAATCTGACTGTACTGGCTTTCCTGATATCCTGGGGAAACACTGGCCAACCATATCTTGCTGGGAAATGGCAGTTGAAAATATTTCTAAATCCATTTTCTCTGTGGGGAGATTGGAGTATGATCAATTATCAATAATCTGTGGCGCTAAAGACAAGACATTTACCACCACACAGTTTTGGCTTTCCTCCACTATGTGGCATAGGTGCGAACATTCCCTGTCCCAGCTCTGGTCCTACCCCAAGGATAGAAATTTCTAGTCAGTTGAGCACTCTTTCAGTACACAAGAAAGGTGTCCTTCCATTTCTCAAGGCAGTGCTTAGGAAAGCCATTTCCTATTTCGTTCACTTAGGGTTCTCTTGGCTACAAGAGATGGAAAACCCAACCCATTTTAGTTTATACAGAATAGGGAACTTTATAGTTTCTATAACGGGGCAGTCCAGAGGAAAGATCTGGCTGCAGGCATGGCAGGAATCAGGGCTCAAATGACTTGCAGCCAGAACTCTGCTTCCTTCTCTCAGTTCTACTTAATTCCGTATTGCCATCATTCGCAGGCTGTTTCTTCACGCTCGCAAGGAGCTGCTAACTGCTCCCTGTACATCCATTCGGATTCACAGCCATTGGAGAAAGAGAAGGGTGGGACCCCCAAGAGCTCAAATAAAATCAACTCATTAGCTGATGAGTCTCATTATCTCTGATTAGTCTAATTTGAGTTACATGCCTATCTCTCAGCCAATCACTGTCACCAACAGCATCATGTACTTATTACTGAACCAATCACTGTCACCAAGGGAGGGGTATGCGCTGATTGGCTTAGGCTGGTCATGTGTTCCCTCCTTCGGGTCTAAAGGGGTAGAAATGATGAAGGCAGCTTCACAGGGAACACATAAAATGGGAAATGCTGTGCAGTGCTTCTTCCCAAACAATATCACAGCATAATAATTTGCAATTGCAAAAATGTGGAACCAGCCCAAATGCCCATGGATCATTGAGTGGATAAAGTAATTGTGGTACGTTTATCAGATGGAATACTACTCAGCCATAAAAAGGAATGAATTAATGGCATTCGCAGCAACCTGGGTGGGATTGGAGACTATTATTCCAAGTGAAGTAACTCAGGACTGGAAAAAACAAACATCCTATGTTCTCACTCGTAAGTGGGAGCTAAACTATGAGGATGCAAAGGCATAGGAATGACACAATGGACTTTGGGGACTCAGGGGGAAAGGGTGGGAAGCAGGTGAGGAATAAGATTAGAAATCAGGTTCAGTATATACCACTCGGGTGACGGGTGCACCAAAATCTCACAAATCACTACTAAAGAACTTATTCATGTAACCAAATACCACCTATTCACAAAAACCTATAGAAATAAAAACTTACAAGGAAAAAAAAAGGAGGCAATTAGAGGAAAAAAGGTGTCATAGCATAGCAGAAGGGGGAATGGAAATTGTGCAGGGAAAAAAATCCTCTTATCCTTTCACTAATTAAATGTAGTTGACAAGCAATATTAATTTGTTTGCCAACCAGATCTTAGTCACAATACTTAAAAAAAAAAAAAAAAAAGCTTTCTTGAGCTATAATTAACACACTATATAGCTCACCCATTGAAAATGTGAAGTTGAGTGGTCTTTAGTATTCTCACAGACCTGTGCAACCACCAGCACAATGTACAATCAATTTTAGAATATATTCATTACTCCCCCCAAAAAACCTCATACCAACTAGCAGTCACTTACTATTTATCCCCTTCGCCCAGCACCTGACAACCACTAATCTATTCTCTGTTTCTATAGCTTTGCCTGTTCTGGACAATTCATATAAACGGAATCATACAATATGTGTTCTTTTGTGACTCATTTCTTTTACTTAGCATAATATTTTCAAGGTTCATCCATGCTGTGGCACGTATCAGTCCTTCATTCTTTTTTATGGCCTGATAGTATTTGATTGTATGAATTACTATGTTGTATTTATTAATCCACTAGTTGATAGACACTTGGGTTGTTCCCATTTTTGGGGTATTGTGAATAATGCTGCTCTGAACATTCATGTCCAAGTTTTTGTGTGGACATATGTTTTGATTTCTGTTAGGTTTATGCTTGGGAATAAAATTGCAGGCTGATATGGTAACTCTATGTTTAACATTTAGAGAAACTGCCAGACTGTTTTCGAAAGTGGCTACACCGTTTTATATTCCTGCCTGCACTGTATGAAGGTTCCAGTCCTCCCCAACACTTGTGTTATATTTTATTTTATTTATTTATTTATTTGTTTGTTTGTTTATTTATTGAGACAGCGTCTTGCTCTGTCATCCAGGCTGGAGTGCAGTGGTGCAATCTTGGCTCACTGCAAGCTCTGCCTCCCAGGTTCACGCCATTCTCCTGCCTCAGCCTCCCGAGTAGCTGGGACTACAAGTGCCTGCCACCACGCCTGGCTAATTTTTTAATTTTATTTATTTATTTATTTATTTTAGAGACCGGGTTTCACCGTGTTAGCCAGGATGGTCTCGATCTCCTGACCTCATGATCCACCAGCCTTGGCCTCCCAAAGTGCTGGAATTACAGATGTGAGCCACCGTGCCCGGCCTTGTCTTTTTTTTATTATAGCCATGCTCATAATTGTGATGGTTAGGCACCATGCTTTCTTCCTTTTTTAATGGCATCGTACTTTTAATCGGCTAAAACTGCCATAAGATAGATTGAGGTGTTCATTTATGATTCTATGATAAAAACTGGTTTTCTCATACGTGTAGAATTCTGAGAGGTGACACCATTTTCCAACTGAAAAAAACTCATAAAACCATAGATTTTTTTAGAGAAGAAAGGAATTTGAGGCCATCTTGTTTAATTGGAACAATGTTTCTGCATGATGACCAACTTAGAAAAATTGTGAAGGTTTATGGAACATATTCATATACATATTGTTGTATATATTATATATATAAACATATTTGAAAAGGAGAACTGCTTTATTGATTCTAAGAGGTGATAAATGTCTTTTAACAAATTTTTGACTGGAAGATTGTCAGCAAGACTATTGGCATTGCTTTTGAGCTGCTAAAATATTCATATCTGGGCATAGTTAAGAACAGCTTGGAAATAGGTTTTAGTATTTCAATGCTCAAGTTTGATCATAGTGCAATTATGAAGCTTTGTTGAGATCAAAGGCCATGAGTTAAGGCAATTATTTAGACCAATCTGCTCAAGAATGAGGATCAGAGGCCCAGGTAGAGAAAGAAACTTGTCCAAGGCCAGTTTGAATTGGAATCAACAGCTGTCCCTGTTTTCTTTCTCCTGACATTCCAGGTCTCAGCTCTTCACACAAGCATCCATTGATGTCCTCACCCCCATACTTGCAAACCTTGTTTTTTTTTTTTTTTTTTTTTTTTTTTTAATTATACTTTAAGTTCTAGGGTACATGTGCATAATGTGCAGGTTTGTTACATATGTATACTTGTGCCATGTTGGTGTGCTGCACCCATCAACTCATCAGCACCCATCAATTCATCATTTATATCAGGTATAACTCCCAATGCAATCCCTCCCCCCTCCCCCCTCCCCATGATAGGCCCCGATGTGTGATGTTCCCCTTCCCAAGTCCAAGTGATCTCATTGTTCAGTTCCCACCTATGAGTGAGAACATGCGGTGTCTGGTTTTCTCTTCTTGTGATAGTTTGCTAAGAATGATGGTTTCCAGCTGCATCCATGTCCCTACAAAGGATGCAAACTCATCCTTTTTTATGGCTGCATAATATTCCATGGTGTATATGTGCCACATTTTCTTAATCCAGTCTGTCACAGATGGACATTTGGGTTGATTCCAAGTCTTTGCTATTGTGAATAGTGCCGCAATAAACATACGTGTGCATGTGTCTTTATAGCAGCATGATTTATAATCCTTTGGGTATATACCCAGTAGTGGGATGGCTGGGTCATATGGTACATCTAGTTCTAGATCCTTGAGGAATCGCCATAATGGTTGAACTAGTTTACAATCCCACCAACAGTGTAAAAGTGTTCCTATTTCTCCACATCCTCTCCAGCACCTGTTGTTTCCTGACTTTTTAATGATTGCCATTCTAACTGGTATGACATGGTATCTCATTGTGGTTTTGATTTGCATTTCTCTGATGGCGAGTGATGATGAGCATTTTTTCATGTGTCTGTTGGCTGCATAAATGTCTTCTTTTGAGAAATGGCTGTTCATATCCTTTGCCCACTTTTTGATGGGGTTGTTTGTTTTTTTCTTGTAAATTTGTTTGAGTTCTTCGTAGATTCTGGATATTAGCCCTTTGTCAGATGAGTAGATTGCAAAAATTTTCTCCCATTCTGTAGGTTGCCTGTTCACTCTGATGGTAGTTTCTTTTGCTGTGCAGAAGCTCTTTAGTTTAATCATATCCCATTTGTCAATTTTGGCTTTTGTTGCTGTTGCTTTTGGTGTTTTAGACATGAAGTCCTTGCCCATGCCTATGTCCTGAATGGTACTACCTAGGTTTTCTTCTAGGGTTTTTATGGTATTAGGTCTAACATTTAAGTCTCTAATCCATCTTGAATTAATTTTCGTATAAGGAGTAAGGAAAGGATCCAGTTTCAGCTTTCTACTTATGGCTAGCCAATTTTCCCAGCACCATTTATTAAATAGGGAATCCTTTCCCCATTTCTTGTTTCTCTCAGGTTTGTCAAAGATCAGATGGCAAACCTTGTTTTACCCCAGTTTCTGAGCAAGCGTAAAGGAGTAAAGAGAAATGTAAGATCTTGGAATGAAGTCTATTTGGGAATAGGTTGCTTTTGCTTTCCTGGCATTCTTTTTCCTCTTATTTTAGTGACAGAATCTTTCTTTCCTCTCCGGAAACTATTCTATTTAGTTTAGGTGAAACCAACACTCTCCTATAACCATGTGTGTTTCCAGGGGTGAGCAGATGACCTAAAGTTTATCTTCCTCTGGTCACAGTGATTGGTTGAAGGATGAGTATGTTACACAAACTGAGGCAATGAGAGACCTTGCCATGACTATTATTCCAGAACTATTTTCTCCCTTTTCCTGCTATGCATAGCAATAAATTTGGAGCTGACAGTCACACTGACCAATGTTGCCACCATAAGGAGGGAGCTTGTTTGGCAATCAAGCTAGCACAAAGGGGAGCAGAGAGGAGAGAGGGAGGGGACCAAGATTCCTGAATACTGCACTACCCCGGGTTTCTTCAGTGATGTGACCTAAAAACATCGCTTCTCTGCTTATTCACCTTGACTTGGGTATCACTTGCCACCCTAAGAATCCTGGCTAGTTTGGTCATAATTTCCTGATGACTGACATTGTGGCATGTTGACAAATTTGATGGCCATTGCAGGCACTAAGAGCTTGGGAGGATTCAGGGTGCAGGAGTGAAAGATAGCATTGGAGGTGGTAGTGGGAAGCTAATACAGCACCCTTTCTGACATTCTTCTGTTCAATAAATCTGGTCCTTTAAATTGGTTTAAAGGCAGCAGAAGTCTGGTACTGGGGGAGGGTAAAGCTCATTTGTGAGCATGGGAGAAGTGGCCCCCTTGGAAGAGGGAACTCTCAGGAGCACCTGGGATCTTGAAAGAGGGGAGGGGTGGCTAGAATCAGAGACATGCAGTTTAATCTTACTAACTTGCCTCATTTTACTCCCATGATGGTTGTGTGTCTTAGAGAAACACCAGGGGTGTAAAGGATGACCTACATAGAGATGATCTGTCCTGTGTTGTTGCGGTGGTGATTAAATGAGATAATGGAAACATTATTCAGATGAGTCTGGAAGAACATTGGGGTGGGTTATAGGAGGAATCAAGAAAAACTCTGTATTAGAATTCACCCTAAATAAAGAGTAGAGGTGCATAGGTTTGTTTCTGGGGCATGAGACAGTCATAAGAGGGTGAGTGATGTTCAATACATCAGATAGGTATCACTTCTCCAACCCAACACTGAGAGGCTCTTGATTGGGTTTTCAGGAAATGAGTGCTGAGAATAGAATGGAAGGAGGTCTTTCTGGCAAGGCTAGGAGACTAAGGCTAGCAGTGATAATGACAAGGTAGCTAGAGGTGGCTTTGGGGACAGCAAAAGTAGAGACAGCAAATATTCCTGATGGAGCAGAAGTCAAAGAGCAATAGAAGACTTGCTTCTGGGCACATCTGATATTGTCTAGTGACTCCAAAGGGGTTAAAGAACAGTGTAGGGAGAACAAGTTCTAGCAATTTTTCTAGTAGGATTGGAACAATTTCTCTAGTAGGACTGGAGCTAGAGAAACACTGAAGGTGCAGTTGCTTCTCTTCCGATCCCTATAAACTAACTCTTATATTTTTGACTGACTATGCCTTAGCCTTTGTTAAATGCTTTTCCCTCTGGCTGGCTTTCCTGGGTCCTGAAGCCCAGTGAATCTTCATCACTGATGGACACACTAGGGTTGCTTTAACCTAAGGGAAGGGGGGCCTGGACATTCATGGTGGGTAGAATTTTTGGTGACTAAGGTAGCAAAATGGAAATAGTGGCAGTGAAATATCTTTAGATGAGAGAACTTTGGGTGTCCTTAGCTTCCTCACCATTCTATTCTGGCAAAAAAAAAAAAAAAAAAAAAAAACCACCCTTTGTCTTGTTCTTAGATCTGCAGCGTGATATGTCAAATGCCTCAACATGCCCAGTTTGGAAACTTATGATATTTATTGCCAACTGGGAAACCAAATTCTTTTGGAATACATACACACATTATGAGTCTCTCCTCAGGCAATGAAGTAGTGATTAAGTAGATACCTGCCTACAAAACACAGGTGACACTTCAATCTTTGGAATCTTTGATTTCTGAAACCAATCTGTTAAAGAGAGAAAAGGTTCATGCCAGCCTCTGAGATCATGAACTGCAACTTTAAAGCCGACCCCTCTGAAATAGTCATAAATTCAAGCAATTCCAGGGGCAAGTTCAAGCCCATACTGAAACTATAGGTTTTGGTGACATGAGGTTCACGTTAACTATTTGGGCAGATCTGTGGGGTTTTTACATGGTAACTGCAAGGTTCAACAAGCCACTTATGTGGATAACAGGACAGATACTGAATCTGGAACACTCCTAAAATATCTGGTATGCTTGATTGTCATAGGGGAGTGGTAATATCTAAGAAGCAGGTCACATCCAATATTCAGACAGGTACTGTGAAAGCGATATTGCCATTTGTTTCTGTGATCTGGCAAGACCAAAGGATGTGATATGCTGAGAGACATCTGAAGAGTTAAGAGGATCATGTTTCTTTCTTCCAAATGCAAGAGGTCAGATTGTAAAGATGAGTATTCAATTGGTTGCCTGTGTCTGTGGATCTTATACCATTCAATTGTAAGTTCCAGAGATGGATGATTGTTTTTTGCCTGTCTCAACCGGAGGACAGAGGGAGATTGAAAATCCGAAAGGTACTCCTTTTCCTTGTGGAGGTGTTTATTTGTATACTTCTTCAAGGACAGCAGTTTTGCATAGTGCCTAGCACATAACAAGACCTCCATGAATGTTAGACCATGTTGTTAATATTACATGTCTTAGAGGCTAAGGCCCCAGTGGAGAAAATACGAGCATTGGAGTCTGAAACCCAGATCTGAATTTGGGCTTCACGCCTTACTTGCTGTGTGACCCTGAGTAGGTTACTTATCCATTTTGAGCTTCAGATCCTCATTTTGTTTTCCGGTCATAATTCTAGTCTCGTAGAGAGTGTACTTCCCTGAAAACAAATGGTTAATTTGTACTCAAATAAGAGAGTTGTCAAAGGGAGAAGGGTGCAAGAAAGGAGCAGGAGAGCGTACATGCTCGATTGAAACAAATAGTGGGTCCTGTGACCCTACTTAAATTTCACAAAGCCTTTCCTGACAAAAGTGCTGAAGTTGGCAAATTGAGGATTACTGTCTTACATTTCCTATAGATGTATATTCTCTTTATCATGTCTTCTGAAAAGTAAAGAGAGTCCTTTTTGTTGATTTATCCTGAGTTGGAGATGGTGGGTGGAGGAGAAGGGTTGCATCAGGAAGTAGATTGGGCTAATACCTACTCTTTGTGGGATGGAAAGTGGTTAACTATTTTGGAATATGTACACACAGGACATATTCCATGTTTTAAGCCTTCTCAGGGTTAAAAATACTTGTCTTTCCTTGGCTAGGGTAATGTTGCTAAAAAATGACCAAGAAGCTGGTGAGAAGAGAGGTGGATAGGGTTTGGGAGGGTTGAAGGATGGAAGGAGATTCTTATATGAAAATTCATTTTATAGCCAGTGGAACCTTCAAAATAGAAGGAAGGTAAAGTAGTTAACTGACCAAATGGGGTTCCTGGGGCGTTTCTTTAGGAAGCCTGCTCCTTATTGTAATCCAGATTTATTTGTGAAAGTCTATTTTATGCCACTTTTTATATCCTATAAAAGTTAAAATTCCTCCTTATCAATGTGGTAAATTTGGGGAATTGGGGAAAAAAAGTATGTCTCTTAAAGATTTTGCATCAAATGCTCTATTCTGGTCTGGTGCCACGCATGCTGGGAATTGCACAGTATGATGGAAACTGGGAGTCAAGAGACCTGGAGTCTCTTCTAACTGTGCCTTTAATTTGCTCTGCAGCCTTGGGTGCTTACTTTCCTTTTCTGGTACTCAGTTTTCCTATCTGCAATATAAAGACCTTGACCAAAAGAATGTGGTTCAAAAAAATTTTTTTAAGTTATTTACATGGGATATAAATGAATTCTTTCACCGATATGAACATTCATGCAGTTCAATACAAAAATGGTGAAAGTGGAACCTCCATCAGCTGCCCCATGTCTGTATTACTGGACCCCAGGGTGTCCCTGATGAGCCCCCAGGGCTCTGCAGATATCAATATGAAAACCACAGAAAAGGATCTTCAACATCATGTTCAGCTTTGTTATTTCATAGACAAATGTCCCATAATGAATACAGAGCCCCAAGGCAGACCAGAAAATGTTTGTGCATGAGGTGGGAGGGGTGGGGGACTTCCCTCGAGCCTGGTCAATGCTGGCTGCTAAGTGGAAGCAGAGAGCAGTCATTCTCTTAACACAGATGGATCTGAATGCAGAGGGGCCATAAGGTCACCTGGATTCTTACGGCAGAGCAAAGGAAGTCCCCATCCAGGAAGGCTGTTGTGGAGGAGGTCCTCATGCTCTGGCTGCCATTTGGCTGGAGGTAGCTGGGAAATGGTCAGCTGGCTTGGGATCAGGGCATTCAAGAAAAATGCCTTTGGGTGCCCTTGCTTGACACTGTTCCTCTGGGTTCATTGAATCTGTATCTGGGCCATTTGGAATAAGCCAAACAGGCTTTGGGATAAATGAGGACTATATCCCCCTTCCCCTCTGCCAGGACAAATGCTTCCCAGCCTTAGAAGTCCTGCTCCACCCCAAAGCCCTTCCTGACAATGGCTGCTCCTGTGTTTGGCAGCGTTAGTCCACTTTTAGCCTGATCACCTGCTGAGTCCACCTGCAGACCGTGGACTGACCTAGTTCCCAGACCAGTCCTGAGAAGGGTGGAGCAGTGTTTCCCAAAGTGTGTGCCAAGGAACCATGTTTCCATAGGGGATTAATGTGTGTTCAAGGTAAAAATGGACATTGTGCCAAGTAAGTTTGGGAAATGATGAGTTGAAGTTAAGCAGATTTCTTTATTATGGAACATCTCAGAGTTGAAACTTTAAGAGGTAGGCATGTGTGGATTTTCGAAACATATTTGTTTCAGGGAACCTTCCACCTCTGCTTTATCCAGCATCTGTTCCATGAAATTCTCTTTGGGGATTGCTGGGACAGAGTGTTTAATCAAACAGCTGAGTTTTTGCATTCATTGCTGAGTTTTTGAGTTCATTTGCTTACCCAACGTTCTTTGAGCACTGCAAGTGTCAGGCCTTGGGTTGGTGTGAGACCATAGAAAAGAGTAAGTTACCCATCTCCTGCCCTGTGGAGTTCACAGAAGGCAGTCAAAAGCAAATACATAGCTGCAAACACAGATGGCAGACTCTGTGCTAGGGGTACTCAGCCTGGTTGGAACATCTCCAGCACCAAGCACAGTGCCTGGGACACGGAGGGCAGTGGTATCAGCTCTGATCGCCTTCAACTCTGAGTTGTGAGCTGTAGGTAATCCTAAAATAGTGGTTGACACAAGTAAATGGTTTGTTTTTTCCTCCTGTGGTAGGCTGAATAATGGCCCTCAAAGATGTCCTTGTCCTAATTTTTGTAACCTGGGAATATGATTCCCTATATGGCAAACGGGACTTTTCAGATGTGGTTAAATTAAGGATCTTGAAATGGAAAGATTATCTTGGATTATCCTCATATCCCTGATGTATCCTGATTGTCTTGATGTTCTCACAAGGGTCCGCAGCAGGAGCCAGAGAAGAGAAGAGGCATGACAATGAAAGCAGAGATTGCAGGGATGTACTTTGAAGATAAAGGGAGAGGCCACAAGCTGAGGTACAAACATGGCCACTAGAAATCAAAAGGGTCAAGGAAAAGAATTCTTCCCTTAGAGGAAACGGAAGGAACCAGCTCTGCCAACACCTTGGTTTAACCCCAAGAAACTGATTTTGCACTTCTGACCTCTAGAACTGGAAGAGATAAATACATGTTGTTTTAAGCCACTAAGTTTGTGGTCATTTGTTACAGCAGCAGTAGGAAATGAAGACACCCACCTAACACAATATCCAGAAGTAGGTGGCAGGAGGAACATGCAGCTGCTTGAGCAAGTCGTCCAGGATCCAGCTCTTCCAGATTCCTGCGGCACCATCCTCCACACGTGGCATTCTTCCTCATGATTATAAGGTGGGTGCTACATCTCCGGGCGTCACGTCCACGCTTCATGCTGAAAGGAGAACAAGGGCTAAGGGGAAGGAGAAAAATGCTTTCTCCTTGGAAGCCTCCCCACCCTTCTTTTTTTTACGTTCAAGGAAAGATGCCATTTCTAGAGATATCTGCCTAGGTAGCCTTTAGTTGCAAAGAAGGCTGTGAAGGTGATATGTTTTTGATGGTGCATGTTACTTTCATACCAAACTGGGATTCAGTTGGTGAGGAAGAAGATGATAAAGGACATTGGGAAGGCAGATATCCTAGTATCTGTGACCATCCTAGTGTCCGAATGCACAATAAGTATCTGTTAGAGGACTAAATGAATTATGGAAGGAGGGAAAACTGGAGTCAAGTTGTAGATCTGTTAGCCCAGGTGAGGAAGCGGGGGACCCTGAACTAAGGAAGGGATGTAGAGGTGGGTAGATGGGAAGGGATATGAGATAATTCAGATCCGTGGGGCTTGGTGATTGAGTGGAGAATCAGTGATGACACCCACCTTTCTAACTCAGGCAGCTTACTAAATGGGGATACAGTTTACCAGGACATGGAATACTGGGTGGTTTTGGATCTTCTGAGTTCAAGGTGTCTGTGGTCCAGTCCTCTTAACCTCCCTCCCCTGCCTGCTTCTCAAGGCTGTTTGCTCAGGACCAGGAATTTGCCAGGGGTGATCTGTCTGTGGGCAGCTGCAGCCACAAGGTGACACTTCTTTTGTTTTCTCTTTTTATCCCTTTCCTGTCTGGGCTGAATCCAGCCATGTTGTAAACATTTTTACGGTCAAAGCATCTTGGCAGCATCCTTCAAGCTCCAGCCTGGTGCCTCCGCTCCGTGACTCACTGGCAAAGATCTTGCTGCATAGGATCAATTTGTTTTTTCCGGGGGAGAGGGGGGTGGAGTGGGGCGGAAGGAAGAGCCTCTGGTTATGGTGCTCCTAATGACTTAGTCACAGCCTGGAGCTCTTTGCTTCAGACTGCTATTTTCCATCTGTACAACTGGCCATTCAGATACCTACAGGCCTCTTCTAAAATTACAACCAAGGCTGTTGTATCTCTGTCGATGTTGGACCCTACAGCTCTCCAGTATGGGGTCAGCCTTTAGAGCTAAGTGTCTCGATCCCTTTTGTTCTCAGATGAGTAGTTTGAGTCTTGCCTTGGGTGGCACAGACTGTGAGAGCTTACGGATGTCCATGGTCTTCCTGGATACCTGGCTAGACTGCATTCCTCAGCCTTCCCTGCAGTTAGGAATAGCTGTGTGACTGAATATTGAGTGCCAGTGGAAAGGAAGGGTTCCACTTCTGGGCCGGGCGGTGAAATCTCCCTGTGTGGTCCTCTAGGAGAGATCCAGAAGTCTCTGCGGCCCTAGGGGAATTGCAGAGTAACAGATGGGAAAAGCCTGGGCCTCCGGGTCACTGTACAAAAGGCTACCTGCTGGACACCTGGGAGCCAGCTAGAGCAGAGGCATTCCTTCTACTACTCCTGGAACTCTGTATTTCTGGAATTGTCTCAGGGACTATGGTCACTGCCACCCAGATTAGTGTTTGGCGATAGAACTTATCTTAGGCTTTTTACATTTTTATATAATTTTTATCTTTGCTTATGTTGTTTCTACCTTTACATTGAACACCCTTTGAAAGCAGGGATTATGTCACGTAATTTTATTTATTCAGAACAACAAACAGTGCTGAGTAGACAGTAGGCACTGACAAAACTTGTACTTTAAGAATTACAGGGCTGGATGTGGTGGCTCACACCTGTAATCCCAGCACTTTGGGAGGTGGAGCACCTGAGGTCAGGAGTTCGAGACCAGCCTGGCCAACATGGTGAAACCCTGTCTCTACTAAAAATATAAAAATTAGCTGGGCATGGTGGTGGGCGCCTGTAATCCCAGCTGCTTGGGAAGCTGAGGTGGGAGAATTGCTTGAACCTAGGAGGCAGAGGTTTCGGTGAGCCAAGATTGTGCCATTGCACTCTAACCTGGCCGATGAGTGAAATTCCGTTACAAAAAAAAAAAAAAAAAAAAGAATTAGATATGTTTAAGAATTACAACACCATTTCTGTTCATTCCTAACACCATTAGGGGATATGTAAGCAGCATTAAAAAATATAAAATACAGTCCAGTATCCCTCCCAGAGCACACAACAGTTTCTCACTGATTGTTCAGAGCTTTTGTAGCTTTCAGCTTACATATATTAGATGCTAATATGATTATTGTATGTATTGAGCACTAACAATTTTCCAAACACTATGCTGAAAGCTTTATTAAATTATCTCTTCACACACTGGAGCCTTTCAGGGGATGGGGGGGGCAAGGGGACAGAGAGCATTAGGACAAATACCTAATGCACGCGGGTCTTAAAACCTAGATAATGGGTTGATATGTGCAGCAAACCACCATGACACATGTATACCTATGTACCAAATCTGCATGTTCTGCACATGTATCTCAGAACATAAAGTTAAAACAATTTTTAAAATCTCCTTTAATACTCATAACAACTGTAGGTACTATTATTTTTCCCACTTTGACATGAGAAAATTGCTTCTAAGAGAGGTTGAGTAATATACTTCAAGCCATGGAAGTATAAGAAGCATAAGATCTGGCATTCAAACAGAGCCCTGATTCCAAAGACCCAGCATTATATAACAATTTCCTGCCCCATTGTTTCCCACACTCAATATCTTGAGTGGTCCAGGGCCCTGTGGGATTTGCCGTGCCTGCTTTGTCAGGATAGGCATCTAGCCCTACCTGTATTCAATGCCCGGGGACCCCACCCCGCCTACTCAGAGCTGTAACTGACTCTTTAGATTTCATGTGCCTGTGTTTGCCAAGACAGATGTGAAACCTTCAGTTGGGCAGATTAGCATCTCAGACTCAAATCTGGCCCCACATCTCGCCTCAGACACGTCCAACTCCCAGGCTGCTCCCAGTGCTAAGGTGGGACCGGCAGGGAGCCAGACAGGAGCACAATGTTCTCTGCCCATCAGGCATTGTCTGACACCTGCGTGGGATTACAGGGTGAGCCTCCAGGCTCCAAGGGACACTCCCTCAGCATGGAATGACAATGAATTCAGCGAATTGTTAGAACTTCAAGTGAGGAAGAGAAATCTCGCAGGTATTTCTGAGAGTTATGAGGATCTGTGCGCTAAAGGGGATGCCAATGGAGAAGTTAGCCAAAGTCCCCAAAGTTAAATACACAGGCTTCCACAGCTGCAAGACCCCGGCTCACCCCAACGCCTCCTCTGGAGCCTTTTGTTTGGGGCCAGCCCTCTTTCTTTTCATAGATTCTTGCAGGGGGTTTTCAAGATGATGATACAAATAATGCTGACAGGCAATATTTCTTTTCTTTTCTTTTCTTTTCTTTTCTTTTCTTTTCTTTTCTTTTCTTTTCTTTTCTTTTCTTTTTTCGAGACGGAGTCTCGCTCTGTCCCCCAGGCTGGAGTGCAGTGGCTGGATCTCAGCTCGCTGCAAGCTCCGCCTCTCGGGTTCATGCCATTCTCCTGCCTCAGCCTCCTGAGTAGCTGGGACTACAGTTGCCCGCCACCACGCCCAGCTAATTTTTTGTATTTTTTAGTAGAGACGGGGTTTCACTGTGTTAGCCAGGATGGTCTCGATCTCCTGACCTCGTGATCTGCCCGTCTCGGCCTCCCAAAGTGCTGGGATTACAGGCTTGAGCCACGGCTCCTGGCCCAGGCAATATTTCTTGAGCCTTTACTAGCACTGTGCTAAACATTTGATATA
This sequence comes from Rhinopithecus roxellana, assembly GCF_007565055.1. Classification (NCBI taxonomy): domain Eukaryota; kingdom Metazoa; phylum Chordata; class Mammalia; order Primates; family Cercopithecidae; genus Rhinopithecus; species Rhinopithecus roxellana. The sequence goes on from NC_044558.1 coordinate 100,049,096, forward strand.
AACATGTCACATTTAACATAGCAAGCCTAGGAAGAAGAAGGTGCCATTTTTATCTTTCTTACAAATGAGGAAACTGAGAGGCAGGAAAGAATCGTCCATGCTTATATAGCTTGGGGGTTGTGGGGTGGAGTTCCAGCCCGAATTTCTCTAACTATCTACTAGCATTGGGTCAAATGCCCAGTGAGCAGTTAATTATGGCAGTAGCTTGGCCTAAGAGAGGGAGCACAGGCTTCAATGGTACATAGATTGGGAATCAAATCCCAGCCCCACCACATCCCAGCTGACTTCCTGGGCAAATTAGCTCAGCCTCCTTGAGCCTCAGCTCCTGAGCTGTGAAATAAAAATGACAACAGTAACCTCCAAGAGTTGTGAAGATTACTGAGAGAATGTAGGGCATATGGTAGGTGCTGAGCACGTAAACGTAGCTATAAGTATTACATTTTCCTAAGGGCAACTTCTCTGTATGATCTAGTATTTGTATATTCTGTTGCTAATCCATTCATTCACTCATTGATTTATTCATCATGCATTTACTGAGCACCTATTACATTCTAGAGATTGCTGAGGATGTGTCCTGTTTGCTGACCAGGACTTTCAGTTAGGATTGCATAAGTCCACACATATCAGAAACCCAACTACAGTGGTTTTACCAAAGAGGAGTTTATTGTTCAACCATGGTCAGAAGTTTGGAGTCAGGGAGTTTGAAGCCGGGTGTAGTGCCTCCATGATTCCCATCTGAGCCCCAGCCACCTTTATCTCTCTGCTGCTCCACCTTTGATGAAGAGCCTTTCATTCTCATGGTCACCTGTGGCGATCAGATGCGCTGTTCCACTTCCAATTCTTTGGCCACACTCCAAGAAGAGAGAAGAAAGGAACCAGGAAAGAAGACATACTTATTTATGTCAGAAGAAAGAAACATTCTGAGATATCCCCAACATACTCCTGCTTATGTATTGCTGGCCCGAATTATATCACACAGTCATCTCTAGCTGCCATCAACAACATCGAGGTTCTTTTGGTAAAGAAAAAGGAGAGCATAGTTGTTGCAAATAGTACAGCACCAGCCCAGATTCTGCTGACTAACAGGTGTCTTTAAAGCAAGTCTTGGCAATTTGCCAAGCATTGTTGGTACTTTCACTTCAGTTACTGGGTTTAATCTCCCTAGATTCTCACAACAACCACATGAAGGAGGTAGGTACTCCCCTCCCCATGCTCCATTTCTCACGCTTCTCATTCCCACTGGCGGCAGGTTCTCTGGGAAACCCAGGGCTTTGGCCTTGGCCTTGTGCGTGTCACAGGGCAGGCAGCTGGGGCTAGCCCAGTCTCCTTCCTTCATTTCCCCTCTCAGCTGTGCAAGTGCAGGCTGCTGGGGGAGGAGACGAGGTAGGACATGAAGGAACACAGTGGGGTACATGGTTGGCAAAGGTGTGAAGGTCCTTGCAGACAATGGCTGAGATCATAGGCTTTGGGTCCTGGCTCTGTCATGATTCCTGTGATCTTGGCAAGTTGGTGACCTCGAAAATACAGATAATAGGAGTGACAATTTAAATAAATTAACACATGAAAAGATCCCAGCATAAAGTGAGCATATGAGCGATTATTACATCAGGGAGCATAGATTATATCCTAAATATAATGTTGTAAAGTGGAGTTGGTCAACTACAATCAAAGGGCCAGATCTGACCTGCAATCTGTATTTGTAAATAAATATTTATTTGAACACATTCATGCCTATTCTTTTACATGTTGTCTGTGGCTGCTTTTGTACTATCGTGGCAGAGTTGAATAGTCATGACAGAGACTATATGCCCTGCAAAACCTACAATATTTATTATCTTATTTACAAAAGAAATTTTTGGAATCCTGTTGTACTGGAACAAGCAATGTTAGTTTAACTTTAAAAATCAAAGAAGGCCGGGCGCGGTGGCTCAACCCTGTAATCCCAGCACTTTGGGAGGCCGAGACGGGCGGATCACGAGGTCAGGAGATCGAGACCATCCTGGCTAACATGGTGAAACCCCGTCTCCACTAAAAACTACAAAAAACTAGCCGGGCGAGGTGGCGGCACCTGTAGTCCCAGCTACTCGGGAGGCTGAGGCAGGAGAATGGCGTGAAGCTGGGAGGCGGAGCTTGCAGTGAGCTGAGATCCGGCCACAGCACTCCAGCCTGGGCGACAGAGCGAGACTCCGTCTCAAAAAAAAGAAAAAAAAAAAAATCAAAGAGACTGAGAGTCAAAATTCAATTTTTCTGCTTACCACTTATGAGAGCTTGGGCCAGTGACTTAGCCTTTTCAAAGATCATATTCTTCAACTGCAAAATCGGGAATAATAATGTATTCTTTTAAGGGATGTCATAGGGATTAAGTATAATAGAGTTGGATCACCTGGTCCTCAGGAGGTACTCAATAAATAGAGCCTATTCTTTTCATTATTGTGGAGGTATTTTTAAGCAGAGTTTGGAGTGATCAGATGTGCATTTTAGGAAAAAAAAAGAAAACCTTGAAAGCTGTGTTTGTGTGCTAGGGCTACTGTAACAAAGCACCATGAACTGGTGGCTTAAACCACGGAGTCCCGGCCTCAGAGTCCCGGAGCCCAGAAGTCTGAGATCAAGGTGTTGTCAGAGGTGGTTTCTTCTGAGGGGTGTGAATCTATTCCATGCCTCTCCTGTAACTTTTGGTACTTTTATGGTAATCTTTGGCTTTCTTTGGCTTGTAGGCAAATCACCCAATCTTAACTTTCATGTTCACACAGATTCTTCCTTTGTGCATGTCTATCTATGTCCAAACAACCCTTTGCATAAGGATTCAGTCATACTGGATTAGGATCCACCCTAATGACCTCAGCTTAACTTGATCACCTGCAAAAAATCTGATTTCCAAGTAAGGTCACATTCAAAGGTACTAGGGGTTAGGACTTCAACATCTTTTGGGGGACACAATTCAACCCCTAAAAGAGGCTGTGAGGGACTATCTCAGCATGCACAAAGCTAGTGGTTGGATGACCATAAAGAGGCTTTTTGGATAATTGAGAGGTGGCCAGATGAGAGGAGAGAATGATAGGAAAAGCCTTGGGAATTAGGGTCATGATAGAACTTAGTGACTATGTGTGGAAAAAGAGAAGAGGAAGAGTTAACAATGACACCAAGGCTTCTCACTTAGCCAATGTGGGGATGGATGAAGACGTTATTGAAATGGGAAGAAGGCACTTGTTTGGAAAGAAATGGTGGGTTTATTAAATAAGAGCGTGGTTATGTGGAGGAAATTCCAGTGAAGAGTAGGCAAAAGAAAATAACATATATGGAACATGTTGTATGCCATGTATCAGCCCTGAGTAATAAATGGTAACTTACTGTCAGGGAGTCATGATTAGGAACTCTTTGTGGATACAGGAAGTCACCCAGAGCTAGAGTGCATTGGACTTTGGGAGGCCTGGATGTCAGGAGACTGGTAGGATGTCTTTTGACATCATGTTCCTGAACTTGTCTTTAATAACCATATTTAGGCATTAACCCTACTTCTTTCTCTAGAAATGTCATTCTGCACTTGTCAGGAACTGCCCTCATTCCTGCCCAAACGCTCCCTGTTCTGCCAGGTGATCACACCTGCTGGCGTCAGGCCAGCTCCACGTGCTGATGGTTCTTGCCCAGGCAGAAAACATATCAGAAGCTTCCTGGTTAGGGAATACTTTTCTTCTTACATAAAAGTCCAGTCTCTCATTTCTCAGCATCCCTGTCTGTGCCATTGGGATAAAAAATTCCCACTTCACAGAGTAATATTCAGGATGAAATGAGACAGTATAGGCCAAGCCTTAGCATAGAGCAGAGCACATTGTAAGTTATTGAACACACATTAGCTTCTCTTACTGTTGCTGGTATTCTTGTTGTTTTACCTGGAGCCTTGTGTTTATTCTCTTTTGCTTTGGATTCCTCCTCCACAGTGCTACCAGAATGACCTTCCTTAAAAATCAAGTCTAAGGGACTCTTTCCTTCTGATTGCTCCCCAGTATCTAAAGGTTAAGCTCCAGTGAATGCAGCCTGGAAGTCCTCCTGTCTCCCTAGTCTCACCACCCACCACATACCTCCCAACACCCTCTATTCCATCCCCATGGGATTACCTGGCTCTCCTGTGGACACATCAAGGCCTGTCACCTCTCTGTATCCTCTTCCACTCTCTTCCCACTGTGTTCTTTACCTGGTAAACTCTTAGTCGTCCTTCAAGACTCAAAACAACCATGGCCCCTCAACCCTCAAGGTCACCTTCAGCTACTGTCAGGCAGAGTGATAGTATCCACCTTCTAATACCCATATTTTTTTACTTCTCATTATTGAAATAGTCCTAACCACATGACACTATAATTATCTGGTCACCTGTCTGAAACTAGCAACTTGAGCACAGGGTGGATGTTATTCGTATGTTATATAAATATCATACTTGGGCTGCGCTCACTGGAGCTTAAACTTTAGACACTGAGGAGCAATCAGAAGGAAAGAGTCCTTTAGACTTGATTTTTAAGGCAGGTCATTCTGGTAGAACTGTGGAGGAGGAATCCAAAGCACAAGAGAAAAAATACAAAAGAGCCCTCAGGATTCTTTGAGATTTGTGCAGCTGTACCATCTGTGATATGGTGTGGCTGTGTCGCCACTCAAATCTCATCTTGAATTGTAACTCCCATAATCCCCATGTGTCATGGGATGGACACAATGGGAAATAGCTGAATCATGGGGGTGGGTTTTTCCCTTGCTGTTCTCATGATAGTGAATAAATCTCAGGAGATCTAATGGTTTTATAAAGGGCAGTTGCCCTGCACATGCTTTCTTGCCTGCCACCATGTAAGATGTGCCTTTGCTCCTCCTTTGCCTTCCACCATGATTTTGAGGCTTCCCCAGCTATGTGGAACTGTGAGTCCATCAAACCTCTTTTTCTTTATAAATTACCCGGTCTTAGGTATTTCTTTATTAGCAGTGTGAGAAGGAACTAATACAGGCTGTCATGTCTATTGTGAGCTTTTCCGTTCAGTCTTTTTTTCATTAAGTAGTTCATAAAATATGGGTCTAATGGATGGCTCGAACATTCATTCAACCTGCCCTCATGGAGCCCACAATTTAAATTCTAATTACTTTTCCATCTCTCATATGATTCAATAACTACAATAATTTTACATTTTTACTTTTGGGAGTTTATATTATCAAAATGATAGTTTCTTCTTTCATTTTCCAATGGTACATAAAGTTATCTTATAATATTGAATTTATTTTTCCAAGCGACAAATGCCACCCTAGAAACTATAGTCTTTTTCTCTTCACTGAAATGTTCTTAGTTAAATTTTAACTTTCAGAAATGTAAGTCAAACATACATTCATAAGTTAAAAAGCTAAGCAAGGTTACAAGTCTCTTAATGAATCAAAGCAAACCTTTTCTCCACTCTTTTCTGCTCGAGCCTCTTTCTCTAAATTTTAAAAAATTTTTAGCTGTTTCACCTTATTTTTCTAAGTGTTATGTTTACACTGCTGTTCTTGACTGATCTCTTTTGGGTATTATCTGGACCTCCTATTAAGGAAGATGAGGATTTAGTGCTCTTGTCTAAGCCTATGTCTGCATTTGCTCTTACTCCTTTCTCTCAGCATAGTTATGGGAGAGTGCATGCTAACTAAGGAAATAATGTTTTACACTTATGCCAGCCATTAAGCTCAGCTTCAAACCCACCTTCTTATACTCTGCTCTGTGATGCTGTGCTGGGACTCTGCAAATTACGTTCTCTTTCTTATCAGCTGGCTTCATGGAAGGAGATGAAAAGTAGAACGAAGGGAAAAAGGACTTCTTTCTCTTTCTTACTGTTCCTACCAGAATCATACCAGCAGTTGGTTTAAGCCTCCAACTTCCTTTGGCACAGGTATCAGCACCAGTCAAGTGGCAATCTCTTCTCCTAGCTCCGTGGAGGTCTTCTTCTTCCGAAGATCTCTTGCTTCTGTAAGTCCAAATTCTTGTTGACTTAGTTGTCCAGCACTATTTACTAAAAAGCCTATTTTTGCGCCAGCAATTTGAAAGCCAAGTTTATCATATACTCAATTTCCATAGGTACTTGGGTCTATTTCTTGGTTTTCAGTTTTATTCAGTTGGTCTATTTGGCAATTCACGTGTTAGTGCTACATTGTTTTACTATACTTCAACGTCCGATGGGGTTAGTTTCCCTTGAAGCATTCCTTCTTTACTATTTCCCCAACTGTTTTTCCACGTGAACTTTTCTAGTCCTACGTGTATGGACAATTCTGTTAAGGTTAGTAGCAAAGAATTACAATCTCTGGAGTCATTTCTCTGTATCACTACCACAAGTGGCACACAATAAAAGCTCTTCTTTTTGATGAAAGCTACTCATCCATGGGTTTACATGGCTGGGGAATCCAGGTTGGCCTATCCCACTCTGCAGTGCCTGTGGTAACCAACTCGCAACTGCAGCAATAGCTTCAGCAAAATGTGACTTTGAATTACAGATTACAGCCATTGGACAAGGACAGGGCTTAGGATTTTAAATGGCTACTGGAATATGAAAGCAAACAGGGTAAACCCTTAGCTAAAACATCACATTCAGGTTCAGAAAGCAAGTTACTTAGCAGGATAACCTATTACTCCCCCCAAATAAGTCATACAGTGGATGAAAACCTAATAATGCTAGTAAAATTAAAATGAATAAAATGATAGAACAAACTGCAGGAGGAGAAATGGAAAAGTTTCCACTTTAAAGTCATTTGATTAGTCAACATATTGATGACGTGGCAGGTGATGATGACGAGGTTTGTGTAATTAGCTGAAAAATAATTGCTTCTCTATTTCGTCTGATGGATCAACGAATTTCATCAATGAATGCCATGATGTGGCATTTGGTATTTGTACGATTTGTAAATGATGGTGTTATTAAAGAAACCTTTTCTGCTGCCAAAAAAATTTTGCCCAAAACAAGTAAAAGCCATCTATAGTGAGTGTCTTATCTTTTTATCTAGAGACACAAAGTCTGTCTTTGAGGAAGTGTGTATTGCTGGTGGCTCTTTGGTGGTTGGCTCCATGAAAAGTTTAACCTCTCTTGTAAGGAAAAGAAAAAGAAAAGAAAGAAAAACAAAAACCCTGCCACTATCACAACACACTCCTTTTTTCAGAGAGATGCTAATGGCAAAAACTCTTGGAGATTATATGCATCCAGATAACGGTACAAAAATGGTTAGTTTAAAAAGCAAAGACCAATTTACTCAAGAATGTTTAAAACATTATGGAAGCCTGAACAAAGATCATGTGCAGTCTCCTGCTACATAAAGAAATTCAGTGGCTTAGAAGAGGGAGGGTTATCAACAGGTAGTAAAGCTGACAGGTGAACTGAAGGGGGTACTCTCAAGAAAATAGCAAGAATTGCTGAGACTTTTGAAGGTGAAGAATGACTGCAGAGATTAGCCTACCTAGAAGACATTTTTCATCACGTGCACCAGGGAAACAAGTCCATGCAAAGCGTTAGAAAGAATGTTTTGACTTCAAGTGACAAGATTCTTGGAAAAAATGATGTTGCAAAAGGAAATCTTGACATATTTTTATTGCTGCTTGGGCTTGGGAGAGAGGAAGGATATCTACAAGCCTCAAGTCTTATTATAAACCACCTAGAAGATCTGCAATACCAAAGTGAAGAGTACTTTCCCTCCCTTTTGACACACATGTATGATGGAGTGAAGGATCCCCTTTCTCCATCTTCTGCTCTTCCTGAGAACTCAACTGTGAGAGAAGAGGAAGAATTTGGTGAGGCACAGTCAGATTGTACACTGGAGATAAGGTTTACTCATCTGCTCCTCCTCAAGTATCTTGCCTTCCAAAGATACTCTTGCAAGAAAAGCCAGGACATTTTTGCCACAGTTTTCAGCTTCCTACATGCGTGACTAAGCTTTTCCTTGTTTAACATGCACCAAGAACAAGGACAGAACTTCTCTCACTTAAGATGGAAATAAAATCTGTATGTGCTTATTTCAAGTTTGACCAAGAATTGAGTAACTGTGCTGAAAAAAAAAAAAAGCACAAATCTCACATTAAAGAGGTAAATGTTACTTTTTATGTCAGAATAACATTGTTAATACACACCCAAGCCTATATGAAATCAGGAAACTAACACATGACTGTAATTATTTTGAAACAGCCAGGTCTAAAGTTAAGCCTGATTATGTTAATAAGAAAAAAAAATTTTTTAAGAATTAGATAAATTGTCCTAGGCCATATTTTTATTCACGTGGCTTTAGTTTGTGAATTCAATAGCTTTACTATTCAACAAAGTGTCAATACATTTTCAGGTTGTAAATAACATGTCACAATATAATTTGCAAACTTTATTTAAATTAAATATATCAAGCTACCTTTAGAGAAATTAAATTCCATTTTGTCTTAAGCCAATTATTTAACAGAAATGTATTGCATTTTCTTTAGGAATTTCAAAGATGTATAGAAAGGAAAGAATGAGTAATTTCAAAACATGTAAGTTAAGTGTAATTGCTTATTTTGCTCTGTAAAGTTTGGCTTAAAAAAGGTTTTAAATAAGGGGTAAAAACCTACTCTTGCACAGGCTATGTATTACATAACATTCATCTCTTGTATAGTAGATATTTAAGACTTTAGGCCGGGCGTGGTGGCTCAAGCCTGTAATCCCAGCACTTTGGGAGGCCGAGACGGGCGGATCACAAGGTCAGGAGATCGAGACCATCCTGGCTAACACGGTGAAACCCCGTCTCTACTAAAAATACAAAAACCAGCCGGGCGAGGTGGCGGGCGCCTGTAGTCCCAGCTACTCGGGAGGCTGAGGCAGGAGAATGGCGTAAACCCGGGAGGTGGAGCTTGCAGTGAGCTGAGATCTGGCCACTGCACTCCAGTCTGGGCCACAGAGCGAGACTCCGCCTCAAAAAAAAAAAAAAAAAAAAAAAAAAAGACTTTAGTCCTAGTTAAATAAGTTTTTTTAAAAATTAAATAGGAAGGTTAAAATAAAAGGCATGTGGGGGATGAAACTTTATTCTACCTGCATACTTGGCCTGCATTAGGGTTGATATTCTTTATAGTGAGAGGGAAACCACAGAAAAAGATTAGGCTAATTGGTAAGCAAAACAGAGTGACAGATGATATTCTCTGCTCAAAAGAGCATTGACAAATTATTACTGGACTATGATATCTACAAGTTACTGGTTATGCTAATATACCAGGAGCTGTAGATATAATATTTAGGTCACTTGAGACCTTAAGATTATTTCAAGGGTTGGAAAGGCTAGTCTAGAGATTCTCTGGGTTCAGTTTCACTGGAGACCCACTTATCTTCTCCTGGATCCAGGGTTTCCAAGTGATGTGGGGGACTATGGTGTCGAGGCTCCAATTGTGTAGATGCTCTGCCAGCCCCCTGTTTTCAGCCTAGGCTCACCTCCCACCTCCTGTGGTATCCGCTGCTCCACTTCCTGAGATATTCCAAGGCTGTCAGTCATGAATTAACTTACTTCCCATTGGCTGCTGCCTCTGCCATGGCTTGGCTTTCCATAATTCAGTCTGGGTGGGCAGCTCTGGGAAAGAACTACTAAATTGGGTGATGCACTATGATTCAGTTATTTCTCACGCATTCTCAGACAGTGCTGGTCTTCAGCTCACCCCACTCTTCCTATTCCCTCTTCTCAGACTTTGCGCTTTCCCAGCTTCCTGAGTCCATACCATCCCCTCATCTCCCCTAGTCTCCAACCAACCCAGTCAGTGCCCTGTTATTTATTTATGGAGTGGCTCACCTTATTTGAGGATGATCCAGGTTCCTTCCATCTCTGAATCCTTATTTGCCAGTTGTCCTGTTACAAGCCCTGGGTAAGTTATATGAATAGACAGTGACTCACAGCACCACACGATAATATAACCACCAGAGCCACTTAAGAGGGATGATATGAATGCACTGATTCCAGGTGGTCTGGGTCATATAATCAGGACAGCTACCTGTAGGTGGTGGTGATGATGATAGGGGATCTAGTCTATTATTTTCTGGTCCCTTTGTAGAGTCTATTTATTTAAGCTTCTCATGCCTCTATGAAGTGGGTATTTTCTGTTTTGCATATGAGAAAAAGGATCTCTGAAGTGTTAGCTGACTTGCATCAGGTCACAGCTGACTTGCATCAGCCAAGGCTCCCATGCCCGAGACCATATTTTCCCACTATCTGTTGCCTCAACTTTGACATTTTCTGAACAGCTTCAAGCAGGAAGAAGGAGATTTTTTTGCCCACCTGACCATTATGTTTTTACTTAGAGTTTTTGAACATTGTTGGCAATTTCTATTTCCAAATGTACTTAGTCGAATCCTCCCTTTATAGATGCTCATTGCTCACAGAGGAATTGGCTGTAGTTTTGTTCACCTCTGCCAACCTCTTCCCTGTTGCCCCAGTAAGAAAGAACTGCCAGTGTTTGTACCATGCATGGACCTAATTAGTAGCTTTAATCTACTAGTACGCAGAGTGCCTTCCCTTTCCTGCTCCCGAGATTTCCAAATGTGCCTGCAGCGTGGTTGCCTGTGATGCCTGGTGGTGCTACCACCAAGGTGGGTTCCAACTTATGCTCCTCATCAGCTCATGTGCCCGTGTCTCATGGCACTTGGTTCTAGCTGGGATGTTTTTGTTCCTTGAGGAGTCCAGGTGTCCTGTTTTTTACTCTCTGGGCCATGTGATTCCGGTGTGTTTATCTCAAATAATGTGTTCTGTTGAAAAAGGGAAAGAGCTAACATTAACTGGATGGAATTCTCAAGCCTAACATTGTACTAGCTGTTTTACATCCATTATCTCATTTAATCCAAGAGAGAGACAGTATTAAAGTCATTTACTGATTCATCAATAAACAGCATTGAAAATAGAGTATGTCCCAGAGTATGTTCCATTTGTGTTAGGTTGTCAAGTGCTGGGAGTACAGGCTAAATAAGGGACAGTTTATGCCCTCATGGAACATGTAGTTCAAGGAAATTACAAATATTAAAACAAACAACTGTAAGTACTGTGGACGTTTGGATGCTAACATGATCGGTGTTATCACTGCAGTGACTACAGGCTCTATTACAATCCCCACAACTGCTCAGGCGTGGTTTCCCAGTTATTCCCCATGACATCCTTTTGAGGTCTACAGTATCAAAATCCTATTTTCTGTTGAGGCAACTGAGGCTTAGAGAGTTAAGTAACTTGTCCAAGATCCCATTAACAGAAATTATTTGGGGATTAAAGAAGAAATTATGTGTAAGTATGGCAAGCAATGTAGCATAATGGTTATGAACAGGAAGACCCAGACTGCATGGGTTCAAATGTAAGCTGTGCTAGTTACTAGCTGCTTCATCTAGGAACAATTGTTTAACTCTTTGTGTCTCAATGGTCCCAGTCTGTGAAATGGGAATAATAGTGGTGCCTGCTCATAGTTATTATTCCCATGTTACAGGTGAGAAAACTGAAGAAGAAATATTAAGTCACAGGTTCATGGTCAGTGGCCAACCTGAGGCTCAGCCCAAGTCTACGTACCTGCAAAGTTAATGCTCTTACTATCTTCTTCTAGAAGAAGTTTGATTATTTTCCAGGCCATCAGAACACCAAATTGATTCCTGGACCCCCTTTCAATGGTGTCAAACAGAGTAAAATGCCAAAGTACCTCTTGAAAGATGTCACCGGGCCTCCACCATTTGATATCTGGCCCTAGACACATTTACAAAACAACATTTATGGGAACCTTCACTCAAGAGAAATGTGCTTAAATGTAAGTTCTGTTGTGTAAATATGAATTGGCAAGTGGATGAGGAAGGAAAAAAATGAAGCTGAATAGGACTTCAAGACAGAGAAGACCTCTGGGACTGACTGCATGCATGACTGCGTGTGTCTGGTTGAGGTGGGGTCATCTCATTTGTGGAGAGAGCTTCTCTTTGAGATAAAAGGGATCTCTTCCTGCCAGAGATGAAAGAATGAAATGGTTTTATGCAAATAGTCCCCACTGAGAAGTGCCAGATCTCCATTAAAGGTGTCTGTCTTGTGTAACTGGTATTCAGAGCTTGCCTTGCCAAGACCATTTGTTCTCTGAGGATGTCTATAGACAATAAGGCTGGTGTTTCTTCTGGGACACGTACACACACACACACACATACACACACATTTTGGCTGTGCTAGAACTTTCAGCTGCCAACATATTCCTGCTTGGACTCCAGTGACAGCTGATAACCCCTATTAACATCTTGCTGCAGATGCTGGCAGCCTCACAGTTCAGTCCCTACCTCAGGGCAGATTGCTGCAGAGCAGTTCCTCCCCCTTTCTTCCCCCACCACAACCCTATTAGGACCAAACATGTTTTTCCTTTTACCTCAGACATGCTCCTTCTTGTCTGGCCTCTTGTTTTTCTCCTGTACAGATTTATGAGGAGAATTCATGGAAACCCCCTGAGCCTCAGCTAGTCCTAGGAACAAGGCTGGCTTCTAGGAGGCATCTCATGGTCTGCATTCCAGTCCAACCCCTGACCCTTTGGATCATGGAAGCTCACACGCACATGTATGAGTGTAAACCCATTGCACATATCTTTTCTAACTAGTCACGAAGTTTGGGTGTGTCTTCCTCTTGGAAATCTCTTCAAACTATCCATTTCACTTCCATCGCCACTACCTGCATATAGACCACCACAGTATTTTGCTTGAACTTCTTCAGTAAAACTCCTAAACTTTCTGTCTGGTCTCCCTGCCTTCCATCTTTCCCCACTGGAATCCACTCCCCCAAGTGAGCTTTCTAAAATGCAAATCTGATTTCATGAGTCTCTTGCTTCAAGCCTTTAAATGCTTCCCTGGTATCTCCAAGACCGAGGATAAGTTCTGGCTCATGGTGGATGCTCAATAGAAGTTTCTGGAGTTAAGTAGAGTTGAATCTTCATTTTAAGCCAATGGAATATTCATTCTGAGAACTCGTTAAGAATGGCTTCATCTTGAGGACTTCATTCCTTTTCTAGTTTGCACCTTCATACTCATCTGAAGTCCTTTATCTTATGTTAGGTGATTCTTTTACCTATAATTTTGTGTTCAGTGATGTTGGGGGTCTTCTGGAAAATTTTATCTTATATTCCAATAATAGAACTAGGAAGGACCTTTGAAGCTATGCTTTTAGATTCAATAGGCTCAATAATGTGTTTGGGTTCCTGACCATTTGATGGAAGGGTACAGATTTAAAAGGTATAAATGTCTATCTACCCCAACTTCCACCAACATGAAGCCAAATCTCAACAAAGGGCACAGTCCCCCACCCACAAATGAGCATTCATGAAAACGTAAAGAACAATTTTGATTTTAAGTTCTTGAGATGGCTTCCTCACAAGGCATCTTGGAGATCAACCAGGATGACATTTAAGAGATAGGGAAACTGAGGCATGGAGAAAGGAAGTGAGTGTTCTTAGGTCACAAAGACAGTGAGTGGCAGAACCAGGATTAGTATCCTCATCTCCTGGTTCACAAAGTGTGAGCACACAGTCTCCTAAATTGCCCCTGTGGAGGAGAATCTTTACCTAGGATAATCAAATGCCACAGACCACATCCTTGAAACCAGCAAAGCAGGTGATTTCAGTCAAGAATTTTCCCACTTCCCTATAGGATAGCATCACTTATAATCAGTATCTAAAGTTAACAATGTAGAAGAGTCAAGGAAAATTAGGCACTAGCATGAATGAAGCACCATTCTGGGATATAATATGTACATTATCTCAAGTATTATTATCAAATTTTTTACAGATGAGGGACTCAAACACTAAAAAAAAATAAAAAAAATAAAAATAAGTCATTTGCTTAGGTCTAATGTCTACATTGGATTTGAACACAGATCTTATTGATTCAAAAGTGGCAAGTTCTTTTCTTTTCATCAGTATATTTTTTCCAAATACCATAAAGACCACAAAAACTATAACAAATTAGAGGAATTTAAGAGTGATAAAGACAAATATCCATCAACATACTTACAAATTGCTCTGTTAAAGCACCTCATTAACAGTGCTCTTGATATGCAGGGATAGAGATAATTTATCCAGTTTTCTACTTGATATAAATCACACTGTTAGGCTTCAGTGCAGAAAGAGAGTGTAGTAAGCCTTAGCTCAAAAAGTGATTCTTTCAAAAGAAGGAAGTACAGGTAGACAGAATACAATGTAAGTCCCAATTCATGAAAGAAGCATTGATAGCAGGGGATTTGTTGGGGAGTATATTACTCTCTTTCCTTTGTGGACCTCAGATCAGAAAAGTTATCTTCATTGGCTCATGTAAGGCTTGTCATTCCATTACTGATTCATTCATTTTTGTCTACATTCTTTGCTTTCATCTATTGTGTATCTTTTGTTTGTATGTATTATTATATAATTTTTTATTTGCATGCATTTTTTTGCTTGATTTTTAAATTTGATATTATTTTAGATTAGTTCTAGGTTTACACAATGTTATGATAGTTATAGATTTACAGAAAAATTGCAAAGGTAGTATAGAAAGTTCCCATATATTCCACATTAATCCTTGTTTCTCTATTATTAACCTTTTACATTATCTGAGAACATTTGTTACAATTAATAAGCCAATATAGATATGTTATTGCTAACTAAAACCCATTATTAGGATTTCCTTTATTTTTACCTAATATTCTTTTTCTGTTCCAGGATCTCATTCAGGATACTATAACTAAGTAGAAACTTACTTTCCTCAGGCTCCACTTGTCTGTGACAAGTTTCTCAGACTTTCTTTGCTTTTGATGACCTTGATAGCTTTGAAGAGTATTGGTCAGATATTTTATAGAAGATGCCTCAATTGTAACTGGTCTGATGTTTTTGTCATGATTAGTCTAAAGTAATGTGTTTTGGGGAGGTAAAGTACCCCTCTCATCACATCATATCAAGGATACCTACTGTTGACATGACTGATTGCTATTAATGTTAATTTTAACCACCTTGCTGAGACAGTGTTTCTCAGTCTTCTCCACTTTTCCCCCTTTCCTTGCTGTAGTCTTTGGAAGGAAGTCACTATGCACAACCTCAACTTTTGAAGTGGTGATACTCTGAGGGCAGAGCATCTATATAAATTATTTGGAATTCTAGATGAAATTCTACTCTTCATTTATTTTTTCAATAGTTTATGAACTCACAAACATTTATTTTTGAACTCTTTTATTTGGCTTCTGTGTCCTTTTAACAAATCCTCGTCACTGTGGATTTTGTTGTTTTGAGCGCCTCCTTACCTTCTGGTACTAAAAGACACTCCAGGCTCATCTTGTATACTTCATCCTTCAGTCCTAGAATAAGCCTTTTCACCAAAAGTTACTAGTTGCTTTTCTGGGGGGAATAACATTAGAACTCAAGATCTGGGCCCTAGATATGCTCATTGCTATGTGGATGTTATTGCTTCTGTGCCTCTTTAGCTGACAGAGTAAGAAAAAATACGTGCATATACCAACCTGTGTATTTACGCAACCTATACATATTTCTACATGTAACACAATCTGTGTCTATATTAAGCTAAACATGAGTTAATACTGATGTCTTCAACTGTAATCCATTGCCACATTCTAGGCTACTCCCCTTGCTTATCTGTGTTCTCTGACTCCAATTGTGAGAAACCTGGCTCCCGCCATCTGCCATCCATTTGCTTAACTGTTAAGTTCCAGTGTCATATATAATGGTTTCAAAATTAGTAATCTGTAACCCCATGGAAAACTATTTTATTAACTAGAATACAGTGTCCATGTAGAGTTCATTTTGCCTTTAGCCTTATAGACGCCACTCATTTTCAAACTCACTTTGGCCAGATCTAATTCTTCTCATTCCCCTTCAATGAGGTTGTTTCATACATTTGTAATACATTTAGATTCCTTTGTCACATTTTGCATTCCATTCCAACTTCCTCAATAATTAAAACAAAATTATACATTAAGGTTTACTCTGTGTGCTATAAAGTTCTATGGATTTTGATTAATGCATAGTGCCATGTTTCTACCATTAGAGCATCATATAAGGTAGATTCACCACCCTAAAGAACTCTGTGCTTCACTTAGTCAACCTTTCTCCACTCCTGAGCCTCTGGCAACCACTTACTGATTTACCGTTTCTATAGTTTTGCATTTTACAGAATGTGAGGTAAGAGAATCATATGGTCTGTAGCCATTTCAGACTAACTACTTTCATGTAGAAATATGTAGTTCAGATTTATTAATGTCTTTGTGTGACTTGATAACTCATTCCTTTTTATTGTTCAACATTATTCCACTATATAGATGCACCATAGTTTATTTATCCGTTTACCTATTGGAGTACGTCTTAGTTGATTCCAGTTTTTGGTGATTATAATGTCCCCATATGTATTCCTATACATATCTTTGTGTGGATGTACGTTTTCATATCTGTTGGGTAAATACCTAAAAGTATGCCTGGTGGATCTTATGGTAAGATTGCGTTTAGCATTGTACAGTCACTTCAATAAATGGTGTTGAGAAAACTGGATATCTATATGCAGAAGAATGAACTTAGACCCTTGTCTCATACCATATAAAAAATCTACTCAAAATAAGATTACTTAAATGCACAACCTGAAACTGTAAAACTGCTATAATAAAACATAGATTAAAAACTTCTTGATGTTGGTTTTGGCCAAGATATTTTAGCTATGACTCCAAAAGCATAGACAACAAATGCAAAAATAGACAAATAGGATGATACCTAACTAAAAAGCTTATGCACCACAATCAATCAACAGAGTGAAGAGACAACCTACAGAAGGGAAGAGATATTTGCAAATCATACATGTGATAAGAGGTTCAAATCCAAAATATATAAGAACTCAAACAACTTAGTAGCAAGAAAACAACTGATTTAAAAAATGGGCAAAGATCTGAAAAGACACTTCTCAAAAGAGGACATACAAATGGATAACAGGTATATAAAAATGCTCATTATCATTAATCATCAGGGAAATATAAATTAGAACTTACACTTGTTAGGATGACTATTATCAAAAAGACAAGAATCAACAAGTGTTGCTGAGGAATATGGAGAAAAGGGAACTCTTGTACACTCTTGGTGGGAATGTAAATTAGTGTGGCCATTATGGAAAACATTGTGGAAGTTCCTCAAAAAATTAAAAATAGAACCACCATTTAATCCATCAATTCCACTTCTGGGTATATATTCAAAGAAATGAAATCAGTATGTTGAAGAGATATCCGCACTCCCACGTCCATTGCAGCATTTCTTATAATAGCCAAGGTAGTGAGTCAACCTAAGTGTCTATCAACAGATGAATGGATAAAGCAAATGTGGTATCTATGCACAATGGAATATTATTGAGCCTAAAAAACAAGGAAATTGTGTCATGGATGAACCTAGAGCATGTTACGTAAAATAAGCCAGGCACAGAAATACAAATACTGCATTGTCTTACTTATGTGTGGAATCAAAAAAAGTCAAACTCAGAGAGTAGAATGGTGGTTACCAAGGTCTTGGAGGTGAAGGGATTAGGGAGATGTTGGTCAAAGGAAACAAAATTTCAGTTAGGAGGAATAAATTCAGGAGACCTATTCTGCAATCCAGCGATTATAGTTAATGATAATGTATTGTATATTTGGAAATATGAAAAGAGTAGGTTTAAAATGTTCCCACCACAAAAATAGTAAGTACATGAGATAATGGATATGTTAATTAGCTTGATTTAGTCATTCCACAGTATATACATATATGAAAACATTATGCTATACACTGTGAATATATACAATTTTATTTTTCAATTAAAAAATTCAATCTAAAATTTAAAAAAATTTATTTTTCAATTAAAAAAACCCTCCAAACTGTCTTTCAAAGTACTATTTTGAATTCCCACCAATAGAATGTGAATTCCTGTTGCTCTCTATTGTCACCAGCAGTTAGTATTGTCAATTTTTTGTTTTTTGGATTTAAGTCATTTTAATGGGTGTGTAGTGGTATCTCATTGTTCTTTTGTGCACGCATTTTTTTATTTTTGTAAAAGACTTGTTGTATGTCTCACTTTGTTTCTTTTCCTCATTAGACACTGTGTTTTTAGGATAAATTACATTGCTCTATGTATACTGAGTCCATTGCTTCTTACTGCTGCATCATATTTCAGCTCCTAAGGGTAGATAGTGGTGGGAGAATTTAGTCTTCAACAACAGCATCATTCCTCTAAATTATGTGAAAAAAAAAATCCCTGTAATCTAAGCAAAATCAAGGTAATATTTATGCAAATGTGGTTTCAAAACAAGTTTCCCAAACTCCTATTCCAATTAGATGATGATAGTGGTGATATATCTGGGTGTGTGAGAATGAATGTCTTGATCAGATGTGAGATATATTTGCCTTATTTACTACCACTCCCTTCTTCCATGACATGGGCCAGTCAGTTACAGCATTTACAAAAGTACATTGGGATGATTCTGAATTCAGAGTTCCAAGTGGCCACTACCAATTACTGAAGCTGTCTTGGAGAAAGAAACCTGTCTTTGGACTAAAGTTATTTTCAGCTCCAAACATTCTATGTTCTATGGGTAGCCCAATCTGGCTGGAAAGTTGGGTTCATGTAGGGGGTTGGTAGTAGACAAGACAGGAAAAGGTAAGAGGGAGGAATATTATATATTAAACAGCTGCCAGTTATAGAGTGTCTACATATTGCATGGTGCCAGGCAACCTGCATACATTCTCATAGGATGCACACAAAGTCCTATAGGACTGTGGCTTAGTCTCATTTTCAGATGAGATAGCAAAGGCCCATGGAGCTCAAGTCACTTTCCCAAGAAGACTCAGCAGGAAATGGCACTCTGAGATTAGAACTGAGGTCTGTCTGACTCCAAAGTTGATAATATTCTCACTACATCATGGATCCTCTCACATGGGTCTTCAGTAATAACCAAAATGCCAGGAGGCATTTCAGGAAATGCCAGGAGAGGTGTAAAGAGGAGTGTTAAGTGACAAATGAGTGAGGTTGGGCACCTAATTAAGAATCTATTGCAGAAGTCTGAGCATGAGATGAAAAGTCTACATTTGGGTAACAGTGGGACTGGAGAGTGAGCCACTGGCATTGCCAAGTGTGAGTCAGGGTGTCCTACAATCAAGGTTTGGAAGTGTATTGAAAGAGATGTCTTCAAGGAAACACAGTAGAGATTGTTTCTGAAGAGTTTGGACTACACAAGCCTGAGGCAGCAAACATATGCTATTGAAAAATAGATGTCTTTCTTTCGGAACTAATGGTAATGTTGGATTTATTTCCCTTATAATTTGCCTATTGACTGAAGAGAAATTACCTACTACGACGGCTGGAGCCTTTCTGTTGATGCAGCGGTAGAAGCATGTAGATAGTTGGATGGAAGGAACAAAGCTTATTGTGTGCTGTTGAATTTATTGTGCCCAGCTTTGAATCACTGAAGCACATAACTCTGACAATAATGTAATGTGCTTGAAGCATTTGTTTATTGCTCTTTATCTTCTGGAATGCTAAACAAATCATAGGGACTTATTTGCAGTGTTGAATGTAACTTGAAATAAGTTTTTTTACCTTGTGGTCTTGGCCCAGGCTGTTTAAATTGGACCAGTTTCATTATTGACTTTCTTCCCTTCTTTATACATTGTTCCATTAATTTCCCCAAAGTCATTTTTCTTGATGTCCTGCCTTTGTAAGCTGTGTTGGAGTGGAGGAAGGGTGAATGAGCTGCTGACATATTAAGTGCTGACTGCTCCTGGGCTGTTTGAGTTTGTGGTTTGGCTGGTCCATTAGCAAATTTGTTCTTTCATTACTAGATCAATATTTTCCTCATTTTCCCCCCAGGTTGTAGGCATCAGAATTAGTCTCTGGACCACTGGATATGTCCATTGATCATATGAAGTTGTACTAAGGAATCATTCATACATTCATATGTGCATTCACTCCAGAAATCTTTTGGACAACAAACTATGTAGCATTGCTATGCTATCAAATACCAATCCCATGAGGACTTTTTTTAAAGGATTTTCCAAATGAGTTTGGGACACCTGTCTTAGAGGGTCACAACACACCTGAGCCTATTGTAGGATTTGAGTAATCTCACAGTAAAGAAATACCTTTATATTTCTTTAAAGCATTCCCCAAACTTTGACCATGTGTATTAGTCAGCTTTTTGCTACAGTAACAAATAATCCTCCAAAATCTTAGTTTAGAACAACATATGTATTTTTTCTTACTCATAGGTCTGTTTATCAGGGGTGAATTGTGCAAGGTTCTACTTGGCTCAGCTGTAGTCTGCTGTGTTCTGGGGGTCTTCTCATTGTGAGTCCAGGTTGAAGGAAAAGCCCCTAACTGGAATATGCTGTGCTCATGTCAGATGCTAGGAATATGAGAGAGCTTGAGCTAAACCTCACATTCCCATTTAAAGCTTTTGCTCAGATGTTGCAAATAACACATTTGTTCAGATCCATTGGCCAAAGCATGTCACCTGGCCAAGCCCAGAGTTAACGAGGTGAGGATAAATACTCCTCCCAAATGATGCATGGCCGAGTCACATGAATATGAGTAAGAAGGTTTAATACTCTTACTGGAGGGAATACATATTTGGGAACAGAACTTTTTTTCCAATAGCTTTAGGTCTGATTTCCTAGAAGCAGAGACTAAAATAGGGATTCCAATCAGGTGACTTACTGAGGGACAGCTCACAAGAGAAACCTATAAAGGAGAAAGGGGAAAACGATAGGACAGGATAAAAGATAAAAGCAAATATGTGGTTTCACCTGAAATCTAGCCTCAGTCTGGTCCCATGGGGAGCTGGAGTATGAATGGCATCGCAATGTTGTCCTTTCTTGAGGCAAGGGATTGGGCTTCCGCATGCCCACACCAACCAGTTTTTGGCTTTAAGCCACCTCGCACGGGGTGAGAGGTGAGGTGTCTTCTTTTATTTATGGAAAATTCTCTGGCAAAGGACACAGCTGAGAGTTCTTAGTAGCCAACACTTACTGTAGCTGGAAGATGGGTGCACTAGCCTGATAAAAGGGGTCTGGGCAGGGTACCAACGGTGTATACCATAATACATCCCTGCACTGTTCAAATCTTCATGATTTCCACATGACTTTATCCAAGCACAGCTTCTCCAGTATTCTGTTTGGTCACAATTTGAGGAATATTCACAAGAGGGATAATGGAGGGAAAAGAAAGTGATAATTAATACTCATAAACTCCTTCCTCTACCACCCAATATAAACGCTCCCTCCTCTTCCATTGTCACTTTGTTAGTTTAGATGGGTTGCTTATTGGGATGACCACGCTCCTCATCTCTGAGCCGTCTCAGTGTATGATTAACTTGCTTTTATCAGGACAAGATTTCTTTACTATTAACAGTTAAAACTGAACATGGGAGTATCAAAGGACTTGCCCAGTGGGTCATATGAGCACAAAACATATTTCTCCCTACTTCCATTCTGTGGCAGCCACCTTGTCTTTTCATTATGGTCAGAATCACTTACTTCTGCTAGTATGGTAACTACTTTCTAGGCCTGCTGGTCTACTGACATGAGGATCCTGAAGTTCCCAGGCGGTAGCCAAAGATTTAAGTTTAATGAAAGTTTTACTGTGTCCCCCAGGGGAACTAGAACCTCCAGGTCTGAAGAGCTTAGAGTAGAAGGAATGGGAAGGACAAATTCCCAGGTTGATTACTGCAAGTGATAGCAAAGGGAGCCACTCTTATTCTGCCTCATATTTCTAGGACCTATGTATATAACTACTAAGGACACTGTACAATATAATGGCTGTTGGTCTAAGTTGCATACCAGCTGAAGGGTGAGCTTCATATTTTCTTTTTTTCTTTTGAGATGGAGTTTCACTCTTGTTACCCAGTTTGGAGTGCAGCGGTGCTATTTCGGCTCACTGCAACCTCCGCCTCCCGGGTTCAAGCGATTCTCCTGCCTCAGCCTCCCAAGTAGCTGGGACTACAGGCGCACGCCACCACGCCCGACTAATTATGTATTTTTAGTAGAGACAGGGTTTCTCCATATTGTTCAGGCTGGTCTCGAATTCATGACCTCTGGTGATCTGCCCGCCTCAGCCTCCCAAAGTGCTGGGATTACAGACGTGAGCCACCATGCTCGGCCATCATATTTTCAACTTTGTCTTTAAGAGTTTGTTTCACAGCTTTACAAGGTCAGTAATTTTTGCAATGTGTGGTACGTGGTAGAATCAGTGGATCCCATGGCTATATGCCCAGTATCACACCTCTTTTGCTGTGAAAAAGGCCTTTGGTCTGAAGGAATATTAAAATGGGATCCCAAGTCAGTTATATTAGATAATCTTTGAGTCCTTGCATATTAATGTTGTCTAACATCACCATTGTTTGTTTTTTGAGCTGGCTTTGCTGGCTTTGTTTGGCAGGCAAGGCTAACTCATACCTAGAATATGTATCAATCTCAGTCAGGATGAATGGTTGCCCTTTGGTAGATGAATTATGATGTAATCATTTTACCACTAAGTAGTTGATTGATTTCCTCCAAGGATGGTGATATGTCTAAGTCTGTGTTGATATCTGTGCAAAGGTTCTCTATCACATGCATGAGTGTGAGGAGACAGAACACACACAATAGTCGGGCAAAAGCAGATTTATGACTCCAAGATGGGCAGCAAGGATAAACAGAATCCTAGGAGCCACCATGAGCTGGTCCAGCAAGGAACAGAAGAGCTTCCCGGCGTAGATGGAGTCTGAGCTGCATATTCCCCATGTTGCACCACAACTGAGGGATCCTGAAAGCATTCTGCTATGGGTTTTATACCCTGGGTGCCCCTGGGACTACTGGGCACAAGTGTTGCAGAACATCCTATTCAAGGAGGAATGAGGATATAGCCTTGGCTATTCCAGACAGTTCCTCCATATTCCAGGACATTGCATTCACAGTACATTCTACAAGTTATTTTGAGAATTACAGGTGGGAGAGGGGAGAGCTGATTGGCCATGCCATCAGCAACCCGTCCTCCTATACTTTTTTGCTGGCAGCTTGGACATTCAGCATGGTGATAGCTATATCAACTTTTGTGAGAACCCTGTGAAGCTTCGTTCAACCTATGCTGTTGAACCCTTGCATAGCCTTCATCTCTGCCACTAAGATTACTCTTAACATGTGCCTATCTCTGCAGTGTCTGAGGACGGAGGCTGACTGACATCTACTAGCTGAGTCATTCTGTCCACTTATTTGTTAGAGCCTCTTTAATGGTGGAAGTTCTCTGATACACACTGTGATACAAAGACCCTCACAGTTTATGCCCACTCCCATAGGCACATCCTAATATACCTTCTGTAGACTTCCTTGTCCCCAGCCTTACAATCTTTCTGTTTCCAGGCAACTGACCCCATAGCTAGGACATTTGCTGCTAGGCATGAGTGAGTGTATATCCTAATTTGGGACCACTTCTCTCTATACACAAAATGAATGATAAAATAAATGAATTCACCTCACACCATTGCCTTTCAGTGTCATCCCTAATTGGGGCTGTAGTGCAGGAATAGAAATTTGTTATTGCATCAATATACTGAGATGATCTTCATAAACCCAGCTTGGGTTTTCTTTTAACCTCTTGTATTAGATGGTTTTTAGAGAACTTCCATGAGGCCAGAAGTGTGAGCTAAGGGGGAAGCACCAGGGCCACAATGGCTGGAACACCTGTTTTGCAGCTTATTTCTGCCCTCTGGACTTGCTTTAGTCCAGCATTAAATGTACCACTTCCATCTTAATGATGGATAGTGCCTGGGTCTACTTGACCTTATGAATTGGTAGATTTGACAGCACTATGCTTATAACAAGTAATTTTGACCACATGGTCACTTGATGTCTGAGGGTCCAAGGCTCAGTCTTTATTGGGGCCCAGTATTGTGCCAGGAACTACTTTTTTTGAGTGGTGCAGAGTACTCTGCTGCGTAGCCTTGCTCCATAACTCGGCAATTTGTGCTGTAGTTTTTTCTATTGGGCCTTGCTGGAGACGCTTTATGACCTCTTTATGTACCAAGATACTTTTAGTGTCAGGGAGTTTATTGATCATATGGCCAAATCATCAAGCCTGTTTGTATTAAAGCCTGAATCTGCTGCAGAGACTTTTCTTGAAGCACATCATCCAATAAAATGTCAGAGTAATATTCACAAGAATGGACTATGCTACCTTTAAAACCCAAAGAAATGAATCAAGTGTTGTGATTTTTCCTTAGTGGTAGATAGTGCAAGGTACAATAAATTGTCTTTTACTTTGAGAGGATGTCACAGTATGCTTCAAAACACTGGATTCCTAAAAATATTACTAATGTTTCACAGGCTTTATTTCTTATTTTCTGGACTGCATGCATCTTACTAAGGCACTCAGAGCACTTGCCATTTTTTGTTCATTACATACAATTAACATGATGTTATCAATACATTGAACCAAAATGATATTCTGCAGAAGTCCAGATGGTTCACAGTATATTGTGACAGAGTTTAGAAGATTAATAATCTCTGGAGGAAGGCCATGGAGTACACTATTAAGGTCATGGAAGTATTCCATGTAAATAAGAACCGCTTCAGAATCTCCTTGATGAGTGTGGAAAAGCATGCATTTGCTAGCTCAGTAGTCATAAACTATGCCAGAGATTATATTAATTTGATGTAGCAAGGATACCACATCTGGCACAGCAGCTGTGACTGGGACAATTATTTGGTTAAGTTCATGGTAGTCTAATGTTATGTATCATAATTCATTCAGTTTTTCCAAGAGCCAGACTGATGAATTAAATGGAGACATGCCATTGCCTCCTGTATGCAATAGAGTTTTTGATGGGTTCAGCTGAAGTCTAGCCTCAACTGAATGCCATGGAGAGTCCTAGAGAGTAAATGATGCTACAGTTTTCCCATCTGGAAGAAAGTGGGGCAAGCTTTATGTCAACATAAGACACTTACTGGCTCTAAGTGGCCCTTTGGGAAGGGGACAAAATTTCTCTGAAATCTTTGAAAAATCAGACTCCTGTAGGCTAAGGACAAGTTTTGAAAAAAGCAAAGCTGTGAGTTGTTAGAAACCACCAGTCTAAGCAGCTCGGGGATAATGCACTGGCCCAGGAAAGGATTTCCGGGTGGGGCATCAAACAGCACCTACAACAAGCAATAACCTTTATTGATATCATATGGAAGTAGGGTTCCCTGAAACACATTTTACAAAACTTGCCATATTGCAGGCACTAGAGTAAAAATAGGGATGTAAACAAATAACTGTGACACAATTAGCTGCACCCAACATTTATTTAAGGTGACAGGTACTGTGCTAGGTATAGGGTGACCAACCATCTTGGTTTGCCCAAGACTGAGGGAATTTATTGGATGTAGAAGTTTTGAAACTCAATTTCAAACTATGACAGTCCAGGCAAATCTGGATGAATTAGTTGCTCTAACACGGTGCTGTGAATATTAAGGGAAGTAACAGCATTGTCTGTGGCAAGAATCATAAAATCTGCTACATTCAACAAATGAAGTGTCAGGGATTTCTAGAAGGGATGGCTGCTAACTTTCTTTTGGAGAAGAAATAAGGAGGAGGAATCATCATGCTGACGTGTGCTTTCCTAAAAGCAGCAAGCTGTACCTTTGCTACTGAGCACAGAGAGCTTCTTCTGCGATCTCTTCCTCCTGCTTGGTGCCAGCCCCAGCTCCTGCTCCAGCAAATATGACCATCCCCCAAAAGAAATGAAGGCTACAAAAATGCTCACATCTTATTAAACCTGCTCTTTGATTTCTTTTGGGATGGAAGGACTCTTCTGAATTGCATCATGTACATTGTAGATAGTGCTCACCTTCCTTTCCTCATTCATTCAAATAATGAACACCTACTGTTGAGCAAGAGGCATCTGTTGCCCATTATCAGAAGCAGAATTTCAAGAATTTCTGTTCACTGTGTCTTGGTGTCTGAGTTGCCAAGGAAAACAATGCAGATAAGCACTGCAAGGAACAACATTTTACTTGCACAGAGAAGAGACAGAACATGATCTGCCTCAATACTGGGCATTGGTTCTCCACGGCCAGTGGGTCCCTCCTAGCCACTGCTGCAGGGCAGTTGGCCTACAGGCACCCAGGCACCTTTTTTTGTGCTGCAGCAGAAGGACCCTTTCCTCTCCCTACAGGGGACAGATGTGGCAGTGGGGTTGAGCAGGTGTCATATGGCGCACACATTTAAGCAGAACAAAGGAGTGCACATTGAGTTTTAACCAAGGAAAGATATTTCCACACAAGGTGATAAGTTCAGTACAGGCTGTGAGGTCTCTGTAACTCTTGGTAAGGGAGTGTTACAGGTCTCAGGCCCATTCTTGCATGGTTTAGTGGCTGTTCAGAGGCTGCATGCACAAGACAGCCTTTCTCAATACCTGCTAAGTGCCAGACACTGTTCCAGCTAGTGGAGACACAACAGGGAACATAGCATACAATCATCTTGCAACTTACATTCTAGTTATAGAGATCGTGTGTGTGTGTATGCTTATGATTATGACACATGGTGATAAGTGCTATGATAAAAAGCAGGAAGACAGATTAGGAGGCCAGCAGATCAATCTAGGTGAGATACGATGATGAGTTGGACAGGGCAATGGTAGTAAATATGGTAAGAAGTACTTGGGTTCTGGATATATTTTGAAAATGGAGCCAACATGATTAACTGATAGGTTGAATGAGGTATGAAAAAGAAGAGTTAAAGGTTAGAGGATCAGGAGTTCAGCAAATAGGTATTTGAGTGCCAAAGTTGAGTAGGCAATTGGACATATGAATCTGAGAATTACTCAGATACTGAGAATACTCTTACTCAGGAGAAGCATGAGTTAAGATATATAATTTTTGGAGTCTTCAGTTCATAGATGGTATTGAGAGCTATTGCCCTGGATGAAACCATTAAGGGAGGAATAAACAGAGAAGAGAAAAGGAACAATGATGGAGCCCTAATGCACTCCAAGATTAACAGGAAAGGGGAATGAAGAAGCAGCAATATAAGAGACTAAGTGGTAGCAACCAGTGAAGTAAAAGCAAAACCAAGGATGTGTGTTGTTCTGGAAGCCATGTCAAGACGCTGTTTCAAGAATGAGATCATGATCAGATACAGGTCAAGTAGGATAAAAACCCAGAATTAACTACTGTGTTCAGCAATATGGAGGTTACTTGATAACCTTGATGAATCTGAGTTTTGACCACTAAAATGGAAATTCATTTCAGATTATTTTATCCTCTGGGATAACTCCCAGCTTTCCTTTGGAAACTGGCCCAAAGTTTCCAAAGGAGTGACAATGTTTAGTGTTGTGATTCTCAGCCAGACTGTGGTAATCTCAAGCGCAGGGGCCTTATTTATTTTACTATCTCTGGACTTCTAATACATTGCCTGGTATACAGTAGATGTTCAGAAAATATTTGTTTTATAAATGAAGTGAATGTGCTATTCAGTATATAAGTTTCTCTTCTTCTTCTTTATCCGTATTCTTCTGCATATGCTTTTTAAGTTCCTTCCTTAAACAATGAAAGATTTGAAGTTTCAGTGGATATCAAGTTTTAATAAAATAAACTAATGAAAGATTAAAAACAACAACAATCCCAACAATTATTCCTTGAGGGTTTATTGTGTGCCTGGTAAGCATTTTACAGATATAATCCCCACCAAAATTTTGTGAGACAGGCAGTATTGTTTCAATTTTACCATTTTATAGGTTAAAAAATTGAGACCCATGGGGATAGAGTAATATGGTACGGTCCTTAGAGTGGTGATTTCTGTGTTCATCAAAACCCATTTCCTTTTTGTTCTGGGGACACAGCTTGAGACATTTCCCTGTCTTCTTTGCAGTTAGGAATGGCCATGTGACTGAATTCTGAGTCCACAAGGCAACAAGGATATATGGCACTTTCAGGCTTGGCCCACAGAAGCCTTACACACATAATCCTTTTTCTCCACGTGGAGTTTTGGAGTTTAATAGAGCAATTTCTGAGTCCTGGTGGAGCCACAAGATGCAAGGAAATTAGATCCCTGAATGACCACATGGGAAGCCGTCTGCTAAGTAGGAATAGCTACATTAGGCTTTGCAGTAGTGAAAAGTATGTTTTGTTAAGCCATTGGGATTTGGGAATTTGTTTCATTGCAGCTAACATTACTTGCCTTATATGGAAATAAAGCTGGTAAGTCTGAAGGCTTATTTTATGGAGGGGAAAATCTGTGGGTCATTGAACTAAGGGACGCCAGGCATAAAGTGTAGATACTATATCAAAAACAAGGGACTTAAGTGACTGTGTGCATAATGCATGCTATACACTAAAACCTCCAGCCCTCTTCCCCGACTTTGACCACAGAATGCTGTCAGGATCTCTGTGTTCCAAGCCTGAAGTGGGAAGAGGCTTCTCTAGGAACTCGAATCTCCAGCCAAGAAGACAGATTCAAAGATTCTCATAATGGGAGTTTTCTAACACATGGTCTGATCAAATCAATGCTAACAGGCTGCATTGCTTGGTTGAGAGCTTCCAGTGAGTTTCCTCATTCCTCACTTTTATTCATACAAGCAACAAGGATTATCAGACATTAGGAAATGTTCTGATATGAAATATAGAGACCACAATAAACAAACAGAAGGAATGCAAATGAGAGGAAGCAGAGGCACGAGGGAGAAGAATTGTGGAAAGATCTTTCATTAATGCTCTTAAGACAGATAAGATAGTACATGAATGAAATGAGAAAAGGATGCTCTAAAATAAACAGAGAAGAAAACAAATTTTGGTAATTAAAAACATGAGGACAGAAAGAAAAATCTCAGTAAGTTTGGAAGATACATTTGAAGAAATGTTACCAAAAGTTGAGCAAAAACACAAATAAAATAGGAAAGAATTATAACAATATTAGAAGACTGGTCCAAAAGGAAATCCAGAAAAAATAAAATAAAATCAGAGAAGGCCAAGGGGAAGGGTGGGAAACGATCTATGAAATAATTTAAGAAGATTTCCCAGGACTGAAGGACAGGGTTGACTGATCAAAACATTGGATGGAAAAAAGGATCCACACGAAAGACTGTCATAAAATTTCTGAATATTTGTGATAAGAAAAGAGTCTATGAGTTTCTGGAAAGAGAAAAAAGAAACAGGTTACATACAAAGGTTCAGGTATCAGAATGGCTTCAGATTTTTCAACAGCAGCAGCTCCAAAAATTAGTCAGTAATATCCAACTAACAATTACATATCTAGCCAAATTATAAATCACAATTGAGGGTGGAATAATAGCATTTTCAGATATTTGAGTTCTTAAAATTGTCTCAAGAATCCATTGGTAGATGTACTTCGAGAAAATGAAAGAATCAGCCAAGAATGAGGAAGACACAGGCTGCAGCACGTGGCAGAGCTGACAGAGGAGAGGGTGATGGGTGTTTTGGGAGGATAGTGAAGCTGTGTCCACACAAGGAAGGCAACCCCAGATCTGAGTAGAGACAGAGGCACCACCATGGGCTGTCCACACTAAGTTTCTAGCTAGCCTGAGAGTCCAGGAAAGCCTGGTCTGGATTCTGAATGATACCTGGCTTGTCTTGACCAGAGGCTGAGAAAGTTCCTGCTCTCTCCTCCATGTGCTGCTGCCTAGGTAAGCTGAAGACACTTACTTCACCCACAGGAACGTCCTGCTTTGACCCAATCTT
Source organism: Rhinopithecus roxellana (assembly GCF_007565055.1). NCBI lineage: Eukaryota > Metazoa > Chordata > Mammalia > Primates > Cercopithecidae > Rhinopithecus > Rhinopithecus roxellana. The sequence goes on from NC_044558.1 coordinate 100,078,758, forward strand.
GACAGCAGGACTCAGGCCACATAGATTCAGAAACATCCCACTCTCCTGGACAGGATTCTTTCCATACGTCTAGTTCGTGGCCCACACTACAGCCTTGCCAGACAAGCTGCAGGATTTCTGAAGTGAACTCCACATCTCTGAGGCCTCACTTGTGACCTTGCCCTGTGGCATCCCCAGAAGGGACTCCTGGATACCCTCATGGAATCTAAAGTTAGGTCACGGCCTAGAGGCTCAGCCTGTTTTCCCTAGTGGGAAGACAACTAAACATTGTTTCTTCGTGCATAAGAGGGAGACCCCATAAAGCAAACTGGGCAAGGATGAACACAGCAGGTGGGGTGAGAGTTACTACTGGGTGGGGATGAAGGACTGATGGGAGGGCCATGTGATTGGGAAGGGACACATGTGGTATCTAAGGGACTGGTAATGTTCTTGTTATGAACTTGGTTAATGGTACATGAGTACTTACACTATGATTATAATTTAAACTGTTCTCTATATACGATCCATTTCAAAAATTTTAAAAAGTGAGTGGTTGAGTTAGGTAATTGTTCATGTTCTGTTGAACAATCATGAGCTCGAATTCTATGAGGTTGTGAGTGGAAATGGATGCACAGAATGAATCAGATGGTGCAGTTCATTGTGGTCTATGAGACAGTCCTAGCAGAGAGAGCACAGGTTTGGCATGAGTGTTCACAGGCTCCGGAGACAAGGTGTATGGGAGTGCTGATGGAGAGTGGAGGTCAGGGAAAAGCCCATGAGGTTTGTTGATTATTGTATTCATCTGTTCTCATGCTGCTAATAAAGACATACCTGAGACTGGGTAATTTATAAAGGAAAGTGATTTAGTTGACTCACAGTTCAGCATGGCTGGGGAGGCCTCAGGAAATTTGCAATCATGGCAGAAGGGGAAGCAAACATGTCCTTCTTTATGTGGCAGCAGGAAGAAGAATGAGTGCCCAGTGAAGGGAGAAGCCCCTTATAAAACCATCAGATCTTATGAGAACTAACCCACTATCACTGGAATAGGATAGGGGAAACCACCCCCATGATTCAATTTTCTCCACCTGGTCCCTCCCACAAACCTTGGGAATTATGGGAACTACAATTCAAGATGAAATGTGGGTGGGCACACAGCCAGACCATATTAATCATAGCCTGCCTCTATCATTGCCTTTCCTTCCACTCACCTAGTCTCCTCTCAACAGCCTGTCCAGACAGATTCTTTAATAACTTCAGTCAAATTGTTACTCCTCTGCTCAAAACCCTCCAACATGTAAACCATGTGTTACAGAGTAGAATAGTGAAGGAAGCCTTGCAGTATCTGGTCCCATACCACCTCTGTGACCTTATCTCCCTCTATTTTTCTCCTCATTCTCTCTGCCTCAACTACTGTCATCTGCTGCTCTTTCTCAAAGAGGCCAGGCTTACCTCTGCCCCAGGGTTTTTGCACTTGCCAAGTTCCTCTGCATGATTAGCACTCCTTCAGGGCTTGCATCCACATTTCTTTGGGTTTCCTGCTGAAATGTCACTTTGTGAAGCTTTTCCTGACTGTTCCTTGTAACTCGACACTCCTCTCCATTTCTAGCATTCCTTTCACATTTCCTATATTTTATTTTTTATCATAAATATAAACCATAAAAAATAAAATATAGGAAATGTGAAAGGAATGTTAGAGATGGAGAGGAGAGTTCCCTGTCCCCTTCTCTGTTCCTCTCCTCACTAGAATATAAGTTCCAAAAGGGCAGGATTTTTTCTGCTTTGTTCATAATAGTAGTCCTGATTTGGAGATGGAGTGACAAGGCAACACCTAAGCTTTCTTCTTGGCCTGTCCAGTCCCAGGACTGCATTTTCTGGTCTGTAGTGTTTCCTTGTATAAAGAGTCATTCGTGGCATGACTCAGCAGTGAATGTTGATAGAGTTGACACTCTTCCTGCTCTTTGCCCTGAAGAGCAGGAAGAGTGTCATGTAAATGCCAAAGCTTGTTATTCCCATTGGAAACACACAAGGGCATCTGAGATGCCTGGGAAAGGCTCAGTCTTCCAGGCTCCAATGTCACCTTCTGGATCTCCTGAGCTGCGCCACTGGCATGCTTTGAGCCCTCTTAGATATAATTCAGCCAATTTCCTGACATGCATCCTCTTATTGCCTTATAATGCTTTCATCGAGTTACGACTTACAACAGATCAGCACAAGCCTAAGTAAAAACAGAGATTTGCTCCTTTGGTGGAGTGTGTCCAAGTTGACAGCAGAGCAAACACCAAAGACTACTTGGGGCTTAATGGGAACCATTCCTTCTATTTGATTTGGAAGACTTTGTTGACCCCAACTAAGAAAAATTCAAAGACTCTCACAAGCACAGAGATTGAGTTTTCTCTAATGCCCCATTAGGGATAGAGGAGCTGGGCTGATATTTTAGAAGGAAAAAATGCAAAATAATAATGAGAAGCTCCTAAGTGGGCAAAGGGAAAATTCGTGACCTGCAAATCTCTTTTAATGGACCACTGGATTTACTACGTACACAGCAGAGATTTTAGTTATGAAGAGGGAGAGGGTATCCATAAAACTTCCTCTTAAAATTATTTAGCCTGAGCAGTAAGTAATCAATCCAGAAAGAAAAGGTCTAGATAGACAGATCCCTGTGTTTCTTTGCAATAAAGCAAAGATGATCATCTTTGGTAAAGGAAAGGATTTAATGCTCTTTTCACAATCCTTATGTGTGCATACTATTTTATAATTTTTACAAAGCACCACTTTGGTTCACCTTCCCAATAGTTCTAGGAAAGAAACAAGTCAAGAAATATGGTCCTCATTTAATATTGAAGAAAGTAGTATTCAAAGAAATTGCTTAGCCCAAAATCATTTGTGCAGTGCTACCCAATAGAACTTTCTGCAATGACAGGAATATTCTATATTTACCTTGTCCAATACAGTAGTCCCTAGCTACATGGCTACAGCACTTGAGATGTGATTAGTGTGATTGAGGAGTTAGAATTTTAGTTTTAAAAACATTTTAACTTGCTTAAGTTTAAATAGACACTTGTGGCTATTTATGTGAATAGCACAGGAATGAGTGGCTGAACCAAGATTCTAATCAACAATGGCCGGTTCCATGCCGTCGTTTCCAGGCAGGTTCTGACTAACTGTGAAACAGGAAGTGAAATTTGCTAAGAATGCACTAGCTTCAGGAATACATAAAGTAAAATCAATTCCAGAGACCCTTAAGTCCAGCATACCTGGGCTCAGTCCTGTAGGTGCTTTACATGTAAGCAAATGCCTGCTGCTTGGTTTTTACAGTAATGCACAGGATGAAATCTGGTTGCCATTATGCTTGCTATATGATCTTTTTGTGGCTTCCATCTTCTTAAAACAAGAAAAAAGGCCTCAGACTCCCAACATATGTTAGGATGATAAGCACCTATTTAATCTCTGTCACTGTGAAGAGAACAGAATATTTCCTTTGAAGTGAGGAAAGTTGCTTTGTGAATTTAGGCAATTCCTTTGGGATGGTGGAGGAGAGTTAAACCAGGCCTCATGTTTCCCAGCAAAAATCCCAGATCTGAGAGTATGTTGGTATCTTGTACTATAGAGGAGGAAGGGAAAAGAAGATGCAGGCTTAGTGGGAGTGGGTTGTTCTAAGGGTTTTCAAACTTGCCTCCTCTTTTTTTTTTTCTACATCAGACTTGTGAGTTTGGAATTATTATTATAAGGCACAGTTTCTCAACCTCAGCATTACTGAAAATTTGGGCCAAATAGTTCTGTGCAATGGGGGGCTGTCCTGTGCAATGTAGGATGTATGGCAGCATCTCTGGCCTCTACTCACTAGATCAGAGCCACATCCCCCCATTGTGACAACCAAAACATGTCTCTAGACATTGTCAAATATCTCCCACATGCATCCAGGTTCAGAACCACTGTTGTGGAGTCATCTTACCTAAATCTATCCCATTTCACACAGCTATGTTTTGCTTAGAGCATTTTTAAGCTCAGTTTTTTTTCCACCCGCCAAAGACCATTGTTTTTGTTACACTGTTTTTAACTTTTGGTGGAATTTGGGGAAAGGCATTAAGGAAAATTATTAATAAAAGAAAAGAGAGTAGGAGTCCTTAGTGTCTCTCACTTTCTTCCCCAATCCAACAATCATGTATCTTCAGTATTTCAAATAGAGACCAGTATAGAGAACACTTACAGTATAGAGAATGCATACAATATATATCTTCCAGACTGCGTATGAATGAATGACATTCAAAGATACCACATATTCTATTTTGGGACATTGGATGGGACAGACAGGGCCATGCATTAGTTTCCAAAGGGTCAGAAGTGTTAGATATGAGTTTTAAATTTCTTTTCAAAGAATCAATATGTCAGTATGTTCAATTCTTTGCCTTCTACTTTTAAACTTAACTTCCTCATAAAGCAACCTTTTTCGATTACCTGCTCCACCCTGACTCATTCCGATTACCTGCTACCTGCTCTACCCTGACTCATTCTCCACTCTGCATAACCATTTTTCCCGCCAAACCACTCACCCTATCACTGTCTTTAAATTAGCCAATTGGAATTAGTTTAGCCTGTGCGGTCTAACCCTAGCCAATAGGGGAACGACACAGCAGCAGGGGCCACGTGCATCAGGGATAAGGACCCCTTCCCCTTCCTTGTCCAAGTATGCGCTCACCATTGCTCCATCTGTAAGGGCGCACCCTTCTATAGAAGTGACTTTACTTGCTGGGAATTAAAAAGAAAATTTTATATTCGAGTGCTATTTCTTTTGTGGCACCGAAATTTTATTTATAACAGAAGGTAGAAATTAGAAGACTTAATAGTTTCAACTGAGGAAGTTCCATGGGGTGAATCCAAGTTAGAGCCTTTGAGAGAGATTCTAGAATCAAGATCCCAGATGTCAGCTACAAAGTCAAGACTTAAGGGGGAGGCATCCTTCTGGTTAAGAGTGTGAACTTCTAATCCAAACCTGGTTTGGATTCTGGCTTTTTGATTGGTAAGTATGTGATCATCACTCTTTTTCTAATCATGAAGAAGAGATAAGTACAAAGTTAGAGAATCAGAAGAAAGTAAGAGTGGAGTTGGAGCAAGTCAGGAACAGAAGAGGAGATCAAGAATAATTGCCTGTTGGAGATTAACAAGGGAAGGAGAGGTTGAAACCACCTTTGCAAAAGTTCTGTCAGCAAACGAAACTAACCTAATCCCCGTCTTGCGTTTCCCTTAATTGTTACTGGGCTGTTGGGCCAAGCTAACTGTGGGAGACATTTAGGCTACAGTTTAAATGACAATAGGCCTTGCCCTAACTCATTTGCTTTTGTAAAGCTAATAGGAGGCCATCAGGTTGAGGGGAGGAGAAGACCCCGAGTCCCGCTAAGGTGCGGATATTATTACAGAGGTTATAAAATATGCACTTACGCAATTACTCCTGCGAATGACACCCCTATTGTAGATTGGCCTTTGAGATATCTTTCCAGGTTTTTTGCATGTCTGACACTCATGGCTCCCCCTGGAGTGACAATCAGGCTCCTGTGGCCCCGCCCAGAAGCGAATCAGGCTGCAGGAGGACTGCTTCAACCCCCTATGGTTTCATCTCTGCCCCAACCAAACAGCAGCAAGCCCTTGTTACTTGGCCAACCCCACCCTTTCCCCAAACTGCCCTTGAAAAACCCCTAACCTATGAGCTTTGAATGAGACGATTTGTGTAGGAACTCCATCTCCCATGTGGCGTGGCCAGCCTCGTGTCTGTCTATTAAGCTATTTCTCTACTGTGATGCCGTGAAGTTTATGCAGTGGGTAGGAAGAACGCCTCGGGCCGTCACAAGGTGAGGGTGCTGTGCTGCTAAGAGATGCAGAAGTGCATCAAGTAATTCTTGAGCTGGTGTTGTCTTAGGACTGGTCTCCAAAAGCAGGCCTTGAGATGAAAATCTGTGCATAGTAATTTATTAAGGGTGTGCTCCCAGGAGAAACAGTAAAGGAGAAAGGAAAGGAGATCAAGGAAGGGGAAGTTGAACAAGTCTGCAATTTCAAGCAAAGTTCCAGGCTCAACCTGATCCTACAGGGAACTCTGGAGTGTGAATTATATCTCAAGAGTTTGTTCACCTCGAGGCAAGGGAGCTGGGCTTCCCTGCCCCTACACTAGTCAGCCATTGGCAATCGGCTGCTCTGGAAAGATTTAAACTACTGGAACTTCTAGCTGTCTGCGTATATGAGTAAATTGGCTCAGTTGTCCAAGAGTATTTCCCTAAAGAAGGTTGTAGATAAAAGCAGTTAGAAGTAAAGCACACAGATGCTGGGCGATAGATGTACACAGCCAATATCATACAGATCTGAACGGGTCTGGGTGTAGCACTGCCAGTGTTTGCTCCAGGTATTCAGGGCCAAATTGAGTTGCTCCTTAATAAATCTAACTAATAGCCTTATAGGCAGTTGTGGAGCTGTTGAGAACAAAAGAATTGCAAGTAGGAGGGCTGATACGGAAGGCAGGATTGAGATGTAAATCACAGCTTTGGAGGTGGTGAGACTTGGCTCTTGAATTCCTTAAGCTATCCCTCCTTTGCTGCAACTTCAGTCTCTCGTAGCTATGCACTTGTGGACTTCTGGCTCTTTCTTATGAACCCAGGATAACTACCTGCCTAGGCCCCAGGCATGGGCACACAATGCTGGCTGAAAGGCCCTGGGCCCACAAAGGTAGATGGTCAATTCGATGTTAGGAAACAATTTCCATTGGCCCAGTGAGAATAATGAGAATAACAATAACAAATAAAACTTATTGGAGCACTTTCTACATACCAGGTAGCATGCTACGGACTCAATTTGTATGAACTCCTTCCTTCATCATGAGTCTGCAAGGCAGTTATTATTACCATCATCATGTTATAGATTAGAAATCAAAGCTGGGAGAGGCAGCTTACCTTTCCCCAAGTTATATTGCTTGTGAATGACGGAGTCATACTCACATTTAGATCTGATTCCAAATTCTTTGTCTTAACCCTTAAGAATTCAACACCTTCTAGTTGTCATGAAGCATTTATGGAGACCTTCTTAATATTCTTATGGCGCTTGCAGGCACTGTGATCCAGTAGGGGGAAGGGGCCAAACAAACTCCAATTACTTGAGAGCCAACGTATTTGTATAGTAAATGAGGGCTCAGGCATGTATCATCAGACCCATATAATGGTGTTAGATGCCTAGAAGCTCCTTTAGTTTTTGCCTGGTACACTTTGGCTTTGTGTTCCCACCCAAATATCATCTTGTAGCTCCCATAATTCCCACATGTTGTGGGAGGGACCTGGTGGAAGATGACTGAATCGTGGGGTGGATCATTCCCGTGCTGTTCTCGTGATAATGAATGAGTCTCACGAGATCTGATGGTTTTTAAAATGGAATTTTCTCTGCACAAGCTCTCTCTTTGCCTGCTGGCATCCATGGAAGATGTGACTTGCTCCTCCTTTCCTTCCCCTGTGATTGTGGGCCTCCCCAGTCATGTGGAACTATAAGTCCAATAAACCTCTTTCTTTTATAAATTGCCCAGTCTTGGGTATGTCTTTATAAGCAGTGTGAAAACGAACTAATACAGTGTCTTATCAGCAACCTGCAGCAGCAAAATCTAAACAAGTCAAATGCCTCAGCAGTAATGTGATGGGGGATGGGCAATGGGGGCGAGAGAGGGCAGGGAGCAGATGAGGACTGGGCTCAGCAACTTGGGCTGGAAGGGAATTTAAGGACTAGCTCCTTTTTCTCTTCTTGTACTGGCTTCTGTGGGTAGGGTTTGGGGGTAGGTAGAGAACAAAGAACATCTGGCCTGGGGTAAAAGGGATGCTGGGGTTGTTGAACGGGTGGTGCAGCCTCCCAGGGTCCCTGGCTTGCCTCCTTGCCTTGCAGCCAGGGCATGGACAGTCCCCTACCCTCGGCCTTGGTTGATGTGGCTGTAGACTAAACTGAGAGAGTGACTGAGCTGGTCTAGAAGTCACTGAGATGTCATGGGAAGAGCACTGGGTTTAAAATCTGGTGCCTTGGGGTGGCATGCTGACTTGTCACTTGCCAGCTGAGTGTCCTTGGGCAAGTCACTTAACCTTTCTTGTTCTAAGTGTTCCCATCTGTAATCATAATAAGGTGACTAACATTTATTCAGTACTTACTAAGGCTCAGGCAATTGCTCCAAGAGCTTCCCATGCTATATTTAACTCAATCCTCACAACCACCCTATAAAGTAGGTACTATTGACTGGGTGCAGTGGCTTATGCCTGTAATCCCAGCACTTTGGGAGGCCAAGGCAGGCAGACCACTTGAGGTCAGGAGTTGGAGACCAGCCTGGCCACCATAGTGAAACCCATCTCTACTAAAAATACAAAATTAGCCAGGCATGGTGGCGTGCACCTGTAGTCTCAGCTACTTGGGAGGCTCAGGTGGGAGAATCATTTGAACCCAGGAGGTGGAGGTTGCAGTGAGCCAAGATGGCACCACTGCACTCCAGCCTGGGTGACAGAGACTCCATCTCAAGAAAATAAATACATAAAAAGTAGGTACTATTGATATCTCTATTTTGTAGGTGAAGATATTGAGGCCCAGGGAGATTAAATAAATGGGGACCACTTGTTCTGGGTTGCCTGAGATTGTCCCCACTTACACCTGTAATCTCTGCCTCTCATCTGGCTTAACATTTTTCTATCACCTTTCATGATCAAAAACGCCCTGGTTTGGTTATTACATTTTGTGTAGTACTTACAGTGTATGTTATACTTAGGTTAAATATTTTGTCAAAATCCCAGTAACTGTTAGGTGGTAGAACAGATCTTTAAGCCTGGGAAGTCAGATTCCAGGAACCATGTTCTTAATCATCAAACTGTGTAATATCTGGACACACCTGCTTCGAAAGGATTGTCTTCTTTCCTGCCTTTCTTGCTTCCATCCTGCCTGCCTTCCTATTCATTCCCTGCCTTGCTACCTCCCTTTTTCCTTCCCTCTCTCCCTCCACTCCTTTCCTTGTTTCCTTCCTGCTTCCCTCACTCTCTCTCCCTCCTTGTCTTTTTGCCCTCTTTTTTTTCCTCCTTCCCTTTCTTCCACATTTCTTGGGTGCTGACTACAGTGCCAGGCGTTAGAGATATAGGATGACCTGTGCCCTTAGCGAGTTCGTAGACTGGTGGGAAGGCAGACACACAAATCAGTATTTGCAATATAATACGAAAAGTGCAATAGAACAAACAAAACAGACAGAAGCTACAGGAGCATAAGACAGGAAACCCTAATTGTGGGTGAAGCGGTTTCAGGAAAGTTGAAGAACAGAGTGACTTTTAGGCTCCATCTTAAGGATGTGTGTTGTCTAGAAGCTTGCCAAGAATGTTATGGGAGGGGTGAGGGCAGAGACTAGGGTCAAAAATAAAAATAAAATATGAACATTTTGGGTTACTTTTAGGAATTAAATTCATAATAATAGTAGCCAGATTCATAAGAAATCACTCATACTTTCTAGGTAAGAATAGCTTACATAATTAGTAGTGCTATAGGCCAAGCCAGGGACATTCCAAGTGGATGGAACTGTTTGCTCCTTTGTAGAGGTAGTGTATCAAGAAAGGATGCCTTCAGCTACAAGCAACAGAACACACAATTAAAAGTGATTTCAAAATAAGGCATTGTTTTTCTTATACAGTACAAAGTGTGAGGGCAGGCAAATGGTTGTACTATACAATTTTCCACCAAGGATCAAGGTTCTCTCCATCTTTCTGCTCCGTCAACTTTAACTAGGATGGCTCTTTGTTCTTGTGTTTGTTATCTAATGATCCCAATGTGGCCTTTGGAGAAGACAAGGTTGCACTTCAGCTTGGTTCAGCTACTTATCTCTAGAACTTTGGATGAGTCACTTAACCTCTCTGTTTCCTCATTAGTAAAATATATGAGAAACAGCCTGACAGGGCTGCTGGGGAGAAGACTGAGTTCCTGTATGCTCTAGAGCACAAACTAGGCAAGCCAAAAAAAAAAAAAAAAAAAAAAAATTTGTTTTCATCTTTCATCTATATTTCTGTTGTTGTTTTGCATGTGTGCTTTGCTTTAAGGGGAGGGCAGGGACTAGGATCAAAAAAAAGAAAAAAAATGCATATTTGGGGTTACTTTTAGGAATTACATTTATAATCATAGTAGCCAGATTCATAAGAAACCACCCGTACTTTCTAGGTAAGTATAGCTTATATAATTAGTAGCACTATAGGCCAAGCCGTCCACAAGTGCTGACCCATCGCACAGCCTGCCATGTGGTCAAAGCTCAGAAACTAGGGCAGGCAGAAAACACCACAGACGGGCAAGGGGGATCTGGGCTTCTCTGGGCTTTTACCTTGTATAATTGACAAAGGCAGCTTCAGCACTCCGGAGATTGAGATCCAAGATTTGTTTCCAAAGCCGGAATTTGAGATAAGCCACAGCTAATATTTGAGAGATTAACTGTTCCATTAGGGAAGGGTGGCCATTAATTAAGCCTCAAAGGCAGTCAGAATGAATTATGTTCCAGCAAGAAGGGTGGATGCATCCTGCTCTTAAAGGAGATGGAGGGAGATGGGAATCGGATTCCAATGAGCTCTCTGTGGCTTTTTTGGATGGGTCCTATGTGCCCCGATTTAGAAGAGATTTATTTTTTAGAAACAGCTTTTTGGCCAGGCATGGTGGCTCATGCCTGAAATCCCAGCACTTTGGGAGGCTGTGGCACGTAGATCACTTGAGGTCAGGAGTTTGAGACCAGCCTGGCCAATATGGTGAAACCCCCGTCTCTACTAAAAATATAAAAATTAGCCAGGTGTAGTGGCACATACCTGAAATCCCACCTACTTGGGAGGCTGAGGCAGGAGAATCGCTTGAACCTGGGAGGCGGAGGTCGCAGTGAGCTGAGATCACCCCACTGCACTCCAGCTTGGGCTACAGAGCGAGACTCCATTTTTGTTTTGTTTTGTTTTTTCAGTGTTTTATTTGCAAAATCTATAAAAGCAGAATGATTCATTATTGGTTCAGCTGGGATGATGATTCCTGAGCCAGTGAATGAATTGCCTTGGTATTTTGAAAAATCAGATACAAAAGAACCACTATTTTGTGTGTGTTTCATTTTGAATAGCTTTACCTGGTTGGTTGCTGGGCATTTTACATCCTTTCCACATAGGTGATTTGCACATAACATCTTCTTTTTAATGGGAAACTAGAAAGAATTTATTTAAAACCAGTGAAAACCTGGGGCCCTAGTGCATAAGACACTGGAGCCAGACCAGTCTCTACAGCTGGTAATGCTTGCATCACTAAGACCATAATAAAAATGTGGTCTTCATTAAAAATATTTCAATCAGTCCTCAAGATTCTTCAAGAGGAGACCGAGGTTTCGCAGGATGATCTAGCTTCTCCCAGGGCATATCCGATCTATCAGGGGTTGGCAAAGTGTTCTGTCAAGAGCCAGAAAGAAAATATTTTCGTTGTGCAGGTCACGTGATCTCTGTAGCAACTACTCACCTCTACTGTAGTAGCATAAAAGCAGCCATCCCAATAGCAAATGAATGTGTGGTTGTGTTCCAATAAAACTTTAATCTCTAGCTGGGTGTCGTGGCTCGCGCCTGTATTCCCAGCACTTTGGGAGGCCGAGGCGCGTGGATTATGAGGTCAGAAGTTCGAGACCATGCTGGCCAATGTGGTGAAACCTGGTCTCTATTAAAATTACAAAAATTAGCCAGGCACGGTGGTGCATGCCTGTAGTTCCTGCTACTCGGAAGGCTGAGGCAGGAGAATCACATGAAACTGGGAGGCGGAGGTTGCAGTGAGCCTCGAGATTGCGCCACTGCACTCCAGCCTGGGCGACACAGTGAGGCTCCGTTTAAAAAAAAAAAAGAAAGAAAGAAAAACCTTAATCTCCAACAACAGGTGGTGGGCTGATTTGACCCGTGGCCGTAGTTTGCCAACCCCTCCTATAGAGAGTAGAATAGAAAGATGACAAACCAATGACATTTCTTTAAACATCTACATTTTTATTGGGTTAGAAACAATGACTTCAATAACAAGTTATCGTAACAATGACCTTTTTAAAACTACTTTTTTTATAAAGAAGAAATACTTTTATTATTTTTATTTATTAATTATTTTAGAGGTGGGATTTCACTATGTTGCCTAGGCTTGTCTCTAACTCCTGGCCTCAAGTGATCCTCCTGCCTCAGCCTCCCAAGTAGCTGGGGTTATAGGTGTAAGCCACCATGCTTGATTCTATTTTTATTGTTGACAAATAGGATAACAAAAAATAGAAATAAGGAAATATGTATAACTTACTGTGGTAGACAATTTGGGTCAGCTAACCTCATACCTGATCACCCCTACTTCCTTTCTGGTCTCTATTATAGTGGCTGAAAAGTCAACACACTCACTTGCCCATTTCTTTACTGCTAATGACCGGATAACCATGTGACTCAAAAAATGTCCAATGGAATGAAAAAGGGAGTTTTCATGGGTGTATCAGGGGTATTGGGAGGCCTCCAGGATAGTTTTTCCTGATAAAAGGAGAAAGCCATTTCAGGAAATTTCTCTCGGCCTCTCTCTTCTTCTCACTTGGAATATGGATGTGAGGCCTGGAGCTATAGCAGCTGAGTTGTCACCTTGAGGTGGGAAGACAACAGGCTAAGTCTGGCTGAGAGGAAAGAAGGATCTGGATCTATGATGATACCACTAAACTGAGGCACATTGCCCTAGACTGCCTGCCACCCTGGAATTCTTGTTACATGAAATAAAAACAAAAGGCTGTTTGTTTAAGCTACTGATAGTTGGCTGTTTGTGAAATGCGGCCAAAAACATCACTAACAGATAGTTTATGGAATTGTTAAAAGCTTGCAAAATAACTCATGTTGGAAAACCCTGGTCTAAAGTGTCCTTCACATGCAATATCCAGATCTAAACTTTGTATTCAGTGTGTGGGTAGGGATTCTTTGCTTTTGAATACTATAAAGTAGATGTCTGTCTAGTATTGTTCTTTTAGCACAGTATAAAGCTTCCTTTGCATTTGCAAAGGTTCTAGTTTTAAATCTGCAAATGAGATGTGAAGGGGTGGCCTGCCCCTCCACACCTGTGGGCGTTTCTCATTAGGTGGAACGAGAGATTTGAGAAAAGAAATGAGACATAGAAGGCCGGGCGCGGTGGCTCAAGCCTGTAATCCCAGCACTTTGGGAGGCCGATACGGGCGGATCACGAGGTCAGGAGATCGAGACCATCCTGGCTAACACGGTGAAACCCCGTCTCTACTAAAAAAAAAATACAAAAAACTAGCCGGGCGCCCTGGTGGGCGCCTGTAGTCCCAGCTACTGGGGAGGCTGAGGCAGGAGAATGGCGTAAACCCGGGAGGCGGAGCTTGCAGTGAGCTGAGATCCGGACACTGCACTCCAGCCTGGGCGGCAGAGCGAGACTCCGTCTCACAAAAAAAAAAAAAAAAAAAAAAAAAAGAAATGAGACACAGACAAAGTATAGAGAAAGAAAAGTGGGCCCAGGGGACCGGTGCTCAGCATACAGAGGACCCACCCTGGCACCGGTCTCTGAGTTCCCTTAGTATTTATTGATGATTATCTTTACCATCTTAAAGAAAAGGGAGTGGCAGGACAATAGGGTCATTGCAGGGAGAAAGTCAGCAGTAAGACATATGAATAAAGATCTCTGTGACATGAATAAGTTTAAGGGAAAATGCTGTGCCTTGATATGCATATGCAAATATCTCCATAAACCTTTTTCATGCATAAAGAGCAGCATTGGGCTAGCAAGGCCCACCCTTCGCCCTAAGGTGGTTTTCTTCTTTCTCAGTAAACAGAACATACAATCAGGTTTTACACTGAGATGTTCCATTGCCCAGGGACGGGCAGGACACAGATGCTTTTCTCTATCTTAACTGCCAACAACCGCCAAGAGGCCTTCTTTCCTCTTGCACTAGTCCTCCTCAGCACAGACCCTTAACGGGTGTCAGGCTGGGGGACAATCAGGTCTTTCTCTTCCCACGAGGCCATATTTCAGACTATCACATGGGGAGAAACCTTGGACAATACCTAGCTTTCCTAGGCAGAGATCCCTGCGACCTTTGGCAGTATGCGTATTCCTGGGTACTTGAGATTAAGAGAATGGTGATGACTTTTAACCAGCAAGCTGCCTTCAGGCACTTGTTTAACAAAACACACCCTGCGCAGCCCAAAATCCTTTAAACCTGGAGTCACCACAGCACATGTCTCTTGCAAGGACAAGGTTGGGGGTAGGGTCACAGATTAACAGCATCTCAAATACAGAACAAAATGGAGTCTCTTATGTCTACTTCTTTCTATATAGACACAGTAACAGGCTGATCTCTCTTTCTTTTCCCCACAAGATGGGACCTTAAAATTTAGAATACACCTTGGGAGTAGATACTTATGAAAATTGTATCACTTTTCCACATCGTTTACATCAATATAGTATAAGTTGCTTCTCCTATTAAATGAATGGCATCCAAAGTGAAGTAAAAAATCAATATCATGATAAATTACTTGCTCATCAAAGAACCGTTTATCTGGAAAACTCAGATACCTAAAACATAATCAAGAAGTAGATGACCAGCATAAAAAGACTGCAAAGTGTTAATAAATGCCAAAAGATCTATTCCCTAAATTGCTAATAATGCAATCAAAGGAAGGGATCCTGGGCTCATACTCAGAGCTTTTGTGTGTGTGTGATGGAGTTTCGCTTTTGTTGCCCAGGCTGGAGTGCAATGGCTCGATCTTGGCTCACTGCAACCTCTGCCTCCTGGGTTCAAGTGATTCTCCTGCTTCAGCCTCCCAAGTAGCTGGAATTACAGGTGCCCGTCCCCACGCCCAGCTAATTTTTGTATTTTTAGTAGAGACGGGGTTTCACCACATTGGCCAGGCTGGTCTCCAACTGACCTCAGGTGATCTGCCTGTCTCAGCCTCCCAAAGTGCTGGGATTACAGGCATGAATCAGAGCCTTTTTGCTCTTATTTTCACACATAGTCTTTTAGTGTAGTGGCTACTCTACCTTGACTAACTGTGGCAAAAATTGCAAAGGTGACATGCAAAAAACTAAGATTTAGGAAATATTGTTAGAAAGGATATTATTTCCCTTAAAAAAGGGGGAAGTTGAAGTTCAAACCCAGCAGAAATTGCACCAGAGCCAAGCTTTCACCTTGAGCATCATGGGTTGGGCAGCGAGAAGGTGGCCCACTGTTTCCAGACACAAGAACATTTCAGCCTTTCTGGACAGATGACTCAGGTCAAGTCATGTCGTTGGGGCACTGAAGCAGACTTCAGAAATTGCTCTCCTCCCCTCAGCAAAGTCAGCTTAGACACCAGATTGCTATTTCTTGCTTTCTATGTTCATTTCCAGAGCCACTCCACACTCCCTAAAACAACCCCTTTCAAAAGCAATGATGATAAGGCTCATTTGGAATCTGTAATTGTGGCTTTCCTGAACTGCATTTGAGCACAGTATCTAAGAACAAAGACCAGTTGCTTGGATGCCGAATTGCAATCCAGAAGAGGGTCAGGGGTCAGAGAGGCCTTCTGAGGCTAACTTCTGGTTGCATGCATGCCTTTGCTTGATGGTTTGAGTTATCTTGAATATTTTTATGTGTAAAAAGAAACTACTAAAGGCAAATGGTCATCTAAAATTGTGAAATTCTGAAGCACATGTCCATGGTAAAGTTTGACCTAGTTTGAAAATAAAATAATTTTGGATTTTTATTTTATTTTGGAAAAGTTCATTTCGGAGTTTTGGATTATTGATCCTCCATGCTAGACAAATAGAAATAGTCAGGTATTTCCTGATAGTTTAGGACAGGAGCTGGCAAACCGCAACCCATGAGTCAAATTTGGCTCACCATCTTTTTTTTTTTAAACATGAAATTTGATCAGAACACAATCACACCCATTTGTTTATGTGTTTTCCATGGCTGCTTTTGGGCTACAATGGCAGAGTCGCACAGACAAGCAGGGACCTACATGGCCTGCAAAGCCTAAAATATTTACCCTCTGGCCCTTTGCAGAAAAAGTTTGCCTACTCTTGGTTTGGATGAACTAGAATTAAAACCTCTTGTAAACTCTCATAAAAAGGCCTAAGTGGAGTACAGTTGTTAGAAGGTGCTCAGTGAACACTTGCCAAAAGAATGAATGAAAAAGAAAAGCCAAAAAGTTAAGTTTTTACTTCCAGATGCACTGTGATACTAGTACCTTTTGGGCAAGGGCCACATGTATAAGAGAAGATGATCTACCATTGATGAGAACTTACCTTAGACCATCTGATTCCTGATTTCATTTTAGGCCTCCACAGCAACCTAACACGTAGATATTATCATTGCATGGGCTTGACGATGACGAATTTTCTCCTGTTCAGAGACTTTTGCATTTCATCTCAGGACTCTAGCTCTGTTCCTGATGGCTAAGGTACTGACCATCTGATTGCTTGATAAATAATACAGTGTTTAAAACATCTTATAAAAGTATTTTCGATTTACACAAAAGTTGCAAAAATAGTTCAGAGTTTCCATATACTCTTCATCTAACTTCTCCTAATGTTAATATCTTATATGTGTACTTTAATGATCAAAACCAAGAAATTAACACTGCAACAAAACTATTAACTAAAATACAGATCAAATTTAAATTTGACCAGCTTTTCCAGAATGCTCTGTTCCTCTTTGAGGATCAGCTTCAGAAACCACATTGCATTTAGTTGTCATCTCTCCTTAATCTCCTCTGGTCTGTGACAGGTCCTCAATTTTTTCTTGTCCATGATGTCCTTCCACTTGTGAACACTACAGGTCAGTTAGTTTTTAGACTGTCTCAATTTGGGTTGTCTGATGCTTTCTCACAATTAGTTTGAAGTTACTCATTTTGGTGAGAATATCACAGAGGAAATGTGCTTTTCTCCCTGCATCACATCAGGGAGTCCATGACGTTGCTCTGTCTCATTACTGGAGATGCTTACCTTGATCACCTGGTTAAGGTAGTGTCTTCCAGGCTGCCTCACAGACAGAGCAACACTGAAAGATATGCAAACACCTAGACACAATTAGATGCTTTACCTACTAAAACGGCTGTAAACAACTACTGCTTACATCAAATTCAAATTTATCTTAGTTTATTCCTAATTCTAAGTCTCCAGGTTAGGTTTTCCCACAAAAATCTTTGCCAGCTGTTGCCATTTCCTCTTTGAACTTAAACCTAGAAAAGAAGATCTGACTATATTCTCTTCTAATCAGCCCTCCTTTTCTGTTACCCCATGATCCAAGAAAAAGAAGAGTAAAAAATTTCCTTTGCAATCCACTGGTGTCTGTAAATATCCTTTCTTTCTGTTCAGTGGAGGAAATGTCTCTCCTCCTAGCAAAGTCAATCCCTCACCTGAATCCTAGCCCCTCCCACCTCATCAGGTTTAAGTAATGATGGTGGATCTTCAGGATGGAAAACGCTGCAGCTGGTAAATATTCATTCATAGAAGACTATTGACATGGGAAAGTGTCCATAATATATTCCCATGTAGTTGCTACCATTTCTAAGACTTTCCATTCCTTTGCGTACATAGATATTTCCATCTGATATCATTTTCCTACCATCTGAAAAGGACTTCCTTTAACATTTCTTATAGTGTAGCTTGTCGGTGATAAATTCTTTCATCTTTTGTGTATCTTCAAAAGTGTAGATTTTGCCTTTTTAAAAGAAAGCCTTTTTGAGTTATTATTTACATATCATACACTTCAGTCATTTAGAGTGTAAAAGTCAATGGTTTTAATATATTCACAGAGTTGTGTAGCTACCACCACAATCTAACTTTAGAACATATTTTTATCATCCCAATGAGTCTGTACCCATTAGCAATCACTCTCAATTCCTCTCTCCCCTGTGACTCTTCAAGCCCTAGGCAACCACTAAATTTATTTTTTGTTTTAATAGATTTGCCTATTTTGGACATTTCATATAAATGGAATGATTTTCTTTCTTTCTTGTAAAATAATATGAGAAAAACATTTGATTTTTTAAAAGTGAAATAAATTGTCATAAAAAATTAAATGAGACAATACAATATACGGTCTTTTGTAACTTTCACTTAATATGTTCAAGGTTCATCCATGTTGCAGCATGTGTCAGTACTTTATTCTTATTGCCAAATAATATCCCATTTTACTTATCTTTATTAAAAAAAAAAACTTATGGTGGGAAAATAATTCCAGGGTGATCCTTTTTTTCCCCATAGCTTTGAATATGTTGCTTCACTGTCCTCTCACTTACCTTGTTTCTGAAAATAAATCCACTGCCATCCTTTTCTTTGTTTCTCTATTTACAACATGCCTTTTTCTCTAGTTATTTTTCATATTTTATCTTTTTAACCTGTTTTTAGCAATGTGATTATGATGTGCCTTGATGTACTTTTTTTTCACATTCCTTGTGTGTAGAGTACATTAAACTTCTTGGATCTGTGGATTTATAATTTTCATCAAATGTGGAGCACTTTTGGCTTTTATTTCTTCAAATATTATTTCCTGTCCCCAACCAATTTTATATACACACATCTCTATATGTATATATATGCATTTAAAGTTGTCCTACAGATCAATGATGCTCTTTTATTTAATTTTTTATCTGTGTGTTTCATTTTGGATAGTTTTACCTGGTTGGTTGCTGGGTATTTTTATATTCCTATAAATATTCTTGAACTTTGTTCTGGGACACAGTTAAGTTACTTGTAAATAGTCTGGTCCCTTTAGATCTTACTTTTCAGTCTTATTATGTGGGATCAGGGCAACATTTATTCTAGGGTGAACTGTTCTCCAGTCCTGAGGCAAGACTCTTCTAAAAACAACTCTACCCAATGCCCTGTATTTTATGAAATTTTCCAATCTTGACTCTGAAGAATAGACACTATTTCCTGCCTTGTGTCAGTGCTGTGTTCCCTCTAATCCTTGGGGTGGTTCCTTTTTTTGGCCTCAGGTAGTATTCTTACATGCTCACACTGACCAGTATACTGATAAATACTTAAGGAGAGCTGTCTGCAGATCTCTAGAGTTCTCTTTCTGTGTAACTCTCTCTTCTCCAATAACCTATCCTGGGAGCTCTAGCTTCCATGGTATCTCTGGATTCTCAGCTCTGTCTCTTCAGTTGAGGAAATCTACTGGGCTCTGGCTGGGCTCCTCATCTCTGCACATGGCTGGAAATGTCTATTAGTCCATTTTCATGCTGCTGATAAAGATGTACTCAAGGCTGGGAAGAAAAAGAGGTTTAATGGACTTATGGTTCCACATGGCTAAGGAGACCTCACAATCATGGCAGGAGGCAAGGAGGAGCAAGTCACATCTTACATGGATGGCGGCAGGCAAAAAGAGAGCGTGTGTAGGGAAACTCCTATTTTTAAAACCATCAGATCTCATGAGACTTATTCACTATCATTAAAACAGCACGAGAAAGATCCACCCCCATGATTCAATTACTTCCCACCAGGTTCCTCCCACAACATGTGGGAATTGTGGGAGTTACATTCAAGATGAGATTTGGGTAGGGACACAGCCAAGCCATATCAACATGTAAGCTTGGGAATTTATTGGCTCACCTTCTTGGTTTTCCATCTGTCTTTCCCTGCTTGCTGCCCTAGTGTCTTGAAAAGCATGGTTCCATATATTTTGTCTGGTGACCTTGGATGTTTCTGACAAGAGAGTGAATTGGTTCCTGTTACTCCATTTTGGCTGCAGGTGAAAGTCCTCCACCATAGACTTTTAAAGCAAGAAAGAACCTCAAGTTATTTAGGGAAATTCTTCTTTTCATGAATGAAAGCTCTGAGGCTGAACAGAGTCCTGTGGTCTATATTAGAAAGAGCCCTAAACTAGGTTGGGATACTGTGTTGTAGTCTTGATTTTGTTATTAACTAGTATGCACTCTTAAGTGATTTGCTCAAGAAATAAAGGACTTACTACTCCTATTTCTCCTCCTCATCCTCCTTCCTTTTTGCAGGAGTAATTGAAAACAGTTTTTCCAAAGACTTTAATGTATCAGCCGTTAGTTCCTTCTAGGTCATAGCTCAGACTGGGTTAGAAATATGAGGGTGGCTCTATTGAGGCTGTTTCACAAAGAGAAAAGAGTTGAAGGAAAAAAGGAAATAACTGAATCATGATCGAATGTGACCATTGAGAGTGGAGTTGATAGCCCTCTTTGTCTGACTGAAGTGCTTAATAAAAAAGGAAAGTACACATTATGTATTAAAAATTTCCATCCAATCAGTTAGTATTTTAACAGTAATCTTATTTCTCTAAATGTGTTTTTAAATGAAAGCTTATTATAATCAGAAATATTGGTTAATAGGACACTGCTGTATATATGGCCATGATACTCAATAGCTACTCTTCAGAAACCCCTCAAAATAACCCCCCAACACCTTCGTATAGTAACTTCCTGATATGTCTCTCTGTGTATATTCTCAGAGCATATATCGCAATTGGAAATTATCTTATTAACCTATTTACCTCTTTCTTCTTATGATCCTTAACCCTACCATTTGTGTGGGGGCTTTGTGAGGGCCCAGATCATCCTCATTAGTGGCTCTAGAGCTTCATGGGGGGGACAGGCACCTAGTGGGGCTTCACTGTGGATTCAATGAATCAATAGATAAAAGAATGAAACTCCTACAAAAATTCAGTACATCTGGGATGAAGCAGGACAGCCAGAAACTGAGCTTGGATTCAGAAACTTTAAATTAAACATTCATTCTGGGCCAGGCACAGTGGCTGAGACCTATAATCCCAGCACTTAGGGAGACCGAGGCAGGAGCCTAGGAGTTCAAGACTAGCCTGGGCAACATAGTGAGACCTTGTCTCTACAAAAAAAAAAAAAAAAAAAAAAAAAAAAATTAGCTGAGTATAGTGTCTTGTACTTGTATTCCTAGCTACTTGAGAGGCTGAGGCAGGAGGATTAGCTGAGCCCAGAAGTTCAAAGTTACAATGAGCCATGGTTATGCCATTGCACTCCAGTCTGGGCAAGAGAGTGAGATCCTGTCTCAAAAAAATAATAATAATAAATAAATTCAACATCTGTCTTGACGTAAGCTGTGTTCATTTATTTAACAGGTATTAAGGCAAAACTGACTATGTTGGAGGCTCTCTGTTCAAATGCATCAAATTCTAGACAAGTCACTTGAACTGCCTGGGCCTTATTTTCCTCCCCTGACAAATGGAGACAGTGGTATCTGCCTCATGATAATGTATGGAAAACCACTCTGTCCAGTGCAGCCCTCTACATAAGTGTACGATATTGTTAACTACCTATTTTTACATAACTTTACTCTGAATTTTTAATCTTTCTAAAAGGATATTCATGGCCTTAGTCTGGAAAGACTTAAATGGCTTCCTATATTTATTATATAAATCTCTGCTGATATAAGCAGCTAGTAATTTTTTCTTTCGTTTTTTTTCCTTTTCTTTGGTGGGAGCATCTTAGTGCTTTGGCTTTTCTCAAGGAATGATAAGATGTCTTCATCCTCTCTTGACACTTCTCCCTGAGATGGATGAGTGTAGGAGTGCTGTTTGGAAGTAGGCCACTGGGGAGGAGGAGAGGAGAAAGGAAAAGTTAGTGTTTGCATGTTGCCTTGGTTACAGGCATCACCTCCCTTCTGATTCGGGCCTGCCCTCCCAGAAAGCCTGGTTTTAATTTTTCCTTTGAGATGGGGACAGGGCTTTGCTGCCAATTTGGATTTCACTGGTCAGCTGTTTGGCAGACTCTGGGCCCCTGAGGCCGTTTCTTTTTGCTTGGGCTACTCACCGACCTTTTGTGCAGCCACATCCCCTTGGTCTGATGGTTCTGACCTGGCTTAGGTTGAATGACCTTGTTATTGCTGCTCTCCTGATCACCCTTAAATGACCCACTCTGGCCACAATTGTGCACTGGAGTGATGTGACATCCCAGAAGATAAGAATGTGATGAAACCCTGTTGTACCAAATAAATAACCCATGTTTTTTCCCTCCATGTCTTGATAAATGCATTTCATGGCTGGAAAGTCACTAATATGTTTACACATGACAATGGTGAAATGATGTAGGGAAAAGATTGAATATATCCGTGTAGGAGGGTTCTAAGAGCTGAGCTTTACACTTGAAGCAACACAGTTTGGTTGGTTGGTTGATTCTGGTAGGTTCATTCTCTGTCAAATTGAGTTAACTGTCCAATTCTGTCCATGGAGATTGTGAGAGGCTGCTTAGGAAGCCAACGTACCTGAAGGAAGGTTTCAAGGGCCAGTGTGAGTTGGCACGGAGGTACCGCTAAAGAGAGAGGAATGGAGCAACCAGGAAGCAGACCAGGGCATCAAAAGCTAAGAGAAAAGTGAGCCATAAGTTGAACTGATGGAACCCAGGCAGAATTACAGTGGAGGAGAGAGAGTGAGTGGTTGCTCATGAAAAAGGGTGAGGAAAAGGAATTAAGGGCAATATGTGGCAGAAGAGGCTGGTATTCTAGTATCTGAATCTAGGGATACTGGACATTCTCTAGGTCATTTCTGGGATGGGATCACAGGAGACTCTTCCTAGGTGTGCTGAGGGTGGGGACAGGGATTCCTCATATTGAAAAATCAGATCACACCATAGTATAGTGAGGATGATACTAATATATGTGACAATGCCGGGTAAGCTGTAAAGCAGTTCAATTGTTAGTGATTATTGCTGTTTATTCTATGATAATAACAAACGTGTGTATTGTTTCCCCTTCCTGGGTCCCTGGAAAAATCTTTTCCTACCTACTGACCTCAGTCAAGTCCACCTCCATCCATTGGAGAGGTTCCAGCACTGCAGAACCTACAAGAAGAAGGGGTCCACCCTCCAGTGGTCTCCCAAGGGTCTCCTTTGCCTTTGCGCAAAATTGGAAGAGACTGGGATTAGTGACCTTTTCTATGTCAAGAAAGTATCCTTTTGAGCATTTCTTCCAGATGAGTGGGCTCTTCTCATTCTATATCTATATAACCAAAAGAGACCTTTGAAAACTCCTTCTAAAAACAGAATGATTTCCTGGAACATGACTTGCTATCTTCCCTCATTAAAGACAGACACTGTTGCCAACCAGATAGCTACCGCCCTTGCTAAAAAGAAAATTGTAAAGTTCTGCACTCTGATATACATGCAAAATGCCAAGCATTATTATTAGTGATAATAAAATGAAGACATTCAGGCCCAGAGTAGTTGAGTGACTTGTCCAAGGTCACCCAGCTAGTACAAGGCAGAACTAGGTTTAGAGACCAGGCTGTGAACTCCAGACCCTATGGCATTTCTTTGCCTCTTAAGTGTCATGTTACCTTTGAGATGTTATCTTAATGACCCCAGAGTCATCACCCTGTTTCTGGAAGAAAGAGTATATCCTTTGTGAACCATGCTATTCAGTCTTAAAGAAAGCATTTTAAGTCTGAGGCATATTGTGAATAGTGTTTAACATTCCTGAACTTGAGGCCTGGCCATCTTGGCCTGCTCCCTTTGATGGTAAGTTAAACATCAAGGCTGTAATAATAGACTCTGCATGTCTTAATAGAGAATAAAAGCTGGGCATTTTGCACGTGCACAGGAAATTCCTTTAAAATAACCAAATATTGGGAGTTTATTTTTTATTCTTAAAATAAGAAATTGATTTATCTTCAAAAGTTACTCTCCAGAGCTCTTCTTATACAGAGTATTTTTCAGCCCAATGTAATGTTAATGTCTGTTCAAGCAGCATGTGTAAGACATGAAACTCCATAGTCACCCAGGCAACATTCAAGCTACCATCTTCTTTGTGTTGGGTCATCCCAGGAGTCTCTTAACTGGTCTCTCTACCCTTGCTCATTCTTCTCCACCCCCATAATTTACTGATCTTTTGTTCACCCAGGACCCAGAATGAACCTTCTAAAATGAATGTCAAAACAGTTTACTCTTTCTCTACTCTTTTTTTTCACCTGTGTCTTCATTCAACAAATGTTTGCTGAGCCCTTACTTATGCCAGGTGCTGTTCTAGGTGCTGAGGATACATCAATGAGTCAAGCAAAGATTCTAGCCCTTGTGGAGTTAGCAGAGGAGGCAGAGAATAATAAAGATCACTAATAAAAATGAAAGGAGCAGAGACTAGGAAGAAAAATACAGCAAGGGAAAGGGATCATGCAAAGATTGGGGATAGGGTTGAGGGAGAGCCATTTACATTTTAAGATAGCATGGTCACGTTAGACCACATTGAGAAAGTCATTTGAGCTCAGAACCCTCAAACGGTTTCCCATCTCAGAGAAAAACCCAAAGGCCTTGCAATCGCCTATAAGACCCTACAAGATCTAGATACCCCCACACCCCAACTTCCCTGACGTCATCCCCTATTACTATCCCTCTGGCTAAGTGGCCTTCAAACTTTGGTAGTATTCAATCATCTGCAGAACTTGTTAAACCAAAGATCACTAACACTAGAGAAATCCAAATAAAGTTTGCAGTTTAGTTATTAGTGTGGTGTAACTGTTAATCTCTTAGTTTTGAAAAATGTGCCATGACGGAGTAAGAGGCTGACATCAGGGGAAGATGGGTGTAAGGAAAATCTTTGTACTGTCTTTACAACTCTTCTGTCAATCTGAAATTATTTCAATACAAAAAAGTTAACACACACACACACATATACATGCACATACACACTGCTGGGCCTCACCCCGGAGTTCCCACACCTGCCAGTGTGGAATGGGGCCTGAGAATTGGCATTTCTAACTAGTCTCCAGGTGAAACTGATGCTGTTTGTCCTAGGACCCTGTTTGGAGAACCACAGCCCTGGGTAACTCTGCTCCAGCCAAGACATCCTTGGTCCTCCTGGAACACCTCAGCAGGCTCCTACCTCAGAGCATCTGCACTTGCCTAAAATGCAATTCCCTTGAGACCAAAGTGTGCAAAGCTCATTCCCTTAACACCTGCAGGTCTCTTCTCCACAGGGAAGTATGTTCACTTGGTTCAAAGTGCCCACACCATTCCTCACAGTCTCCCGTGTCCATCTTTCCTGCTTTATTTTTTTCTATTATAGCACTAGGAAGTGACAGACTCTGTACAGTCATGCACTGCATAGCTGTGATTTAGTCAATAAGGGACTGAATATACAACGGTGATCCCATAAGATTATGACGGAACTGAACAATACCTATCGCTTAGTGACTTTGTAGTCATCCTAATATAGTAGCAATACATCACTCACGTGTTTGTGGAAATGCTGGTATAAACAAACCTACTGTGCTGCCAGTTGTATAGAAGTCTAGCACATACAGTTAATGTGCATGATAACACACTTGATCATGGTAATACACGACTGTTACTGCTGTGTATATTCACGATACGATACCTTTTATCGTTATTTTATAGTGTACTTCTACTGATAAAAAAAAAAAAAGTTAATGGTAAAACAGCCTCAGGCTGGTCCTTCAGGGAATTTTCTAGAAGAAAGCATTGTTTTCATAGGAGATGATAGCTCCATGCATATTACTGCCCCTGAAGACCTTCCAGTGGGACAAGATGTGGAGGTGGAAGACAGTGATATGGATGCTTTTGACCCTTTGTAGACCCTTTGTGTTTGTGTCTTAGTTTTTAACAAAGTAGTTTAAAAAGTAAAAGAATTAAATGAAAAAAAGTAAAAATAGAAGCAAGCTTATAGAATAAGGATATAAAGAAAATAGTTTTGTGCAACTGTGCAATGTGTGTTTTAAGCTCAATATTATTACAAAACAATAAAAATAATTAATGAAAAGTATATAGAGTAAAAAGATTACAATAGGGTAAGGTTAATTTATTATTGAATAAAGAAAAAACGTTAAATAAATGTAGTGTATCCTAAGTGTACAGTGTTTATAAAGACCATAGTGGTGTACAGTAATGTCCTATGCCTTCACATTCACTTACCACTTACTCACTGACTCACACGGAGCAACTTCCAGTACCGAAAAGCTCCATTTATGGGAAGGGTCCTATAGAGGTGTACCATTTTTCTATCTTGATATTGTGTATTTTTATTGTTCCTTTTCTATGTTTAGATACACAAATACTTATCATTGTGTTATAATTGACAGTATCCAGTACATTAACATGCTATGCAGGTGTGTAGCCTATAGGAGCAGTAGGCTATATCATCTAGGTTTGTGTGAGTAAGCACACTGTGTGATGTTCACACAAGGACAAAATCACCTAAGGACACATTTCTCAGAACGTACCCCTGTCGTTAAGCAATGCATGACTGTATTTACTGTTTATGTATATTTCTGTCCACCAACTCCCATCCCAGAAATGTAAATTCCATGAGAGTAGCTTCTCTATCTCATTCTTTGCCATGTCCCTGGCACTTAGAAAGACGTCTAATCAGTGTATGCTCAAAGACTATACGTTTACTGAAGGAAAGAATGAATAGAATAAAACTGTCCGTGAGGAGTGGTGGAGCAGAGTGGTTAAGACGTGGATGAAGCTGGAAAACATCATTCTCAGCAAACTAACACAGGAACAGAAAACCAAACACCGCATGTTCTCACTCATAAGTGGGAGTTGAACAATGAGAACACATGGACACAGGGAGGGGAACATCACACACCAGGGCCTATCGGGGTGGGGGCTGGGGAGGGATAGCATTAGGATAAATACCTAATGTAGATGACGGGTTGATGTGGGCAGCAAACCACCATGGCACGTGTATACCTATGTAACAAACCTGCATGTTCTGCACATGTATCCCAGAACTTAAAGTATTAAATCAAATAATAATAATAAGCTCAGCTTCAAGAGTCAGAATGATTTGGGCTCAAATACTTACTCAGCCACACCCTTCTTGTTTATTTAGCCTTGGAAAAATTACTTTCCTCAACTACAACTGGGGGATTCCAGTTGCACTATCTCATAGAGAAATGTGAAAATCCAATGCAGTAATGCAGGTAAATTATCACAGGGCTGGGCACAGAGTAGTATCTCAATAAATGTCAGTTCATACTATTTTTGCTCTACAAATTTGACCCCTATGATAATTCAAACAGGACCTTGGTTAAACTTCAACTTTGTGTAGAAAACCATTTCTTTGGGGTTGGTAAAAAGTGAATAACGCTATGGAGAATATTTAAGCTACTAACAGAAGAAACTATTTTTAAATACTCCCAAGCACTTCCAAAGTGTCTGGTTGATGTTCCAATTATCTCTACTTTTGTTGAAAATCATTCTATGTAACCGTGAAAGTAAAACCTCTAAGGATTGTTCCAAACTATAGTTGGAAATGCTTTAAATAAACTTTGTTAACCTAACTTATCTTAAAATTACAAAAATAAGTTTCTTTCCTTAAAAATATATATGTTTATAAATACATATTTAATTACAAATATATTGTATCTCTATATTATATTAATAGAAAATGTAATGTATTTCTTTATTATATGCTAATACCTAATATGAAGATTGATTTTAATTTATTTATATGTTTAGCTTTAATAAATATTTACACATATATTTCTTTATTTATAACTATTTATATTGATTTATAAATGAGTGTGTTCCCTGATTTAGAAATCCAGATAGAGCTAATTCATGCAGTTCTAATTAACACAGCTTTTGTGTAGCTCCACACCATGTGAATGCAGCTCCTTGCTTAAGAACTCAAGTGCTGGCCCACAGTATTTACCAGATGTGGAAGATGATCTATATTTGTTGTGAGGCAGATGTACCAAGTTGAAATCTTGTTTTTTTTTTTGCACTTTTTCCCCATTATGCTCCTCTCAACATTCACATCCTGGCCACCAACTCTTAATGAAAGCTTCATCCGTGGGTGGCATCTTGGCCAGCACCCTTAGAACTGGGTTTGCAATTGACATCATAACTGCCAATGAAAAGACTCAGAGATAAAAGCACTTAGAAAAGAAAAGTTAACTTGCAACAAGTGCAGAGGAGTCAGACTTCAAAAAGACCGGCTTGCCACACAAAAAACACAAAAGGTTTTTAAAGAACAAAACCACAAGCTCACCGAGGCTGCCAAGGGCATGTGAGTCTGTTCATGGTAAGGAAAAAAACAGCATTTTGACATGATTATTGTAAGAGAAAGGTTGTGAAATACTTCAGTTATGGGCATTGCAAAAATCAGGAACAGAATTGTCTTTGCTAGGGGTCCATGCTTACGAGAAATGCAAATTTCATTTATTTTGGGGACCAGAGACAGATAGAGCACCTATTATTTTTATTAATTTCAGGGTTCAAAATTTGCCTGTATGTTTTTTTCCCTTGATTACAGTATGTGTCATGCATGTTTACTAATCATGATGACAGGCCACAATGCCAATTTTGCTTTACAAAATGTCCTTGGTCACCAAGTTCAGCTTTTGCTCAAGGTCCAGCCCTTGTTGCTTCTGTTCTTAATGGGTTTTCTGTTTTCCACAATTGCCCACCCATTACATTAACAGTAGCTGACATTCACTGAGTGCTAGGGACAGAGGTAGGTGCATTATACATAATAGCTAATATTTATTGAACTTTATTCCAGGATTTCCTGTTCTAAACAGTCTTCATATTATCTCATTCAATCTTACGATAACCTAAAAGGTAGATGCTATTATAATCCCCATTTACGTAGGAAGAAACTGAGGCACAAAAAGGTAAGCAACTTGCTTGATATCACACAGGAGATAAGCGGAGGAGCTGGGATTTGAACCTGACTCCAGAGTCCCAACCATGCTATGCTGTGCTGTTCCATCTGCATTTGCATATTTTCTTCCTTTTCTAAAATAATTTTTATTTTGTATTTTGGTGGGTACATAGTAGGTATATACATTTATGGGAAATGCAATGCATAACAATCACATCAGGGTAAAAGGGGTATCTGTCATCTCAAGCATTTATCCTTTGTGTTACAAACAATCTAATCATAATCTTTTTTATTTTAAAATGTACAATTAAATTATTATTGATTATAGTCACCCTGTTGTGCTATCAAACACTATATCTTTTTTCTTTCTAATTATATTTTTGTACCCGTTAACCATCTCCACTTCCTGCCTAACCCCCCACTACCCTTCCCAGACTCTGGTAACCATCCTTCTCGCTTATCTCCATGATTTCAATTGTTTTAATTTTTAACTGCCATAAATAAGTGACAACAGGCAAAGTTTGTCTTTCTGTGCTTGGCTTGTTTTACTTAACATGATGACCTCTAGTTCCATCCATGTTGTTGCAAATGACAAAAATCTCATTCTTTTTTATGGCTGCATAGTACTCCATTGTGTATATGTGCCACATTGCTTCATCCATTCGTCTGTTGATGGACACTTAGGTTTAGGTTGCTTCCAAATTTTGGCTTTTGTGAATAGCGCTGTAATATACATGGTAGTCCATATATCTCTTCAATATACTGATTTTCTTTCTTTTGGGTATATACTTAGCAGTGGGATTGTTGGATCATATGGTAGCTCTACTTCTAGTATTTTGACGAACCTCCAAACTGTTCTCCGTAGTGGTTGTAGTAATTTACATTCCCACCAACAGTGTCTGAGGGTTTCCTTTCCTCAATGTTTTTGCCAGCATTTGTAACTGCCTGTCTTTTGGATACAAGCCATTTTAACTGGGGTGAGATGATATCACATTGTAGTTTTGATTTTAATTTCTCCTATGATCAATGATGTTGAGTACCTTTTCATATCCCTCTTTGCCATTTGGGTGTCTTCTTTTGAAAAATGTCTACTCAGATCTTTTGGCTCATGTTTCAGATTATTATATTTTTTCCTATAGAGTTGTTTGAGCTTCTTATATATTCTGGTTGTTAATTCCTTGTCAGATGGATGGTTTGGAAATATTTTCTCCTATTCTGTGGGTTGTCTCTTCAATTTGTTAATTGTTTCCTTTACTATGCAGAAGCTTTTCAACTTGATGTGATCCCATTTGTCCATTTTGGCTTTGGTTACTTGTGCTTGTGGGCTATGACTCAAGATATTTTTGCCCAGACCAATGTCCTAGATTGTTTTCCCAATTTTTTGTAGTAGTTTCATAGTTTGTGGTATTAGATGTAAGTCTTTAATCCATTTTGATTTGACTTTTGTATATGGGAATAGATAGGGTCTAATTTCATTCTTCTGCATGTGGATATCCAGTTTTACCAGCACAATTTATTGAAAAGACTGTCTTTATGGACATTTATTTAAAATATGAGCATTTTAACAATATTGATTTTTCCAGTCCATGAACATGGAATCTCTTTCCAGTTTTTTGTTACCTCTTCAATTCCTTTCACCAGTGTTTTGTAGGTTTTATTGTACAGATCTTTCACTTCTTTGGTTAATTCCTAGGTGTTCAATTTCATTTGTAGCTATTGTAAATGGGATTATTTTCTTGATTTCTTTTTCAGATTGTTTGCTGTTGGCATATAGAAATGCTACTAGTTTTTGTATGTTGATTTTGTATCCTGCAACTTTACTGAATTTGCTTATCAGATCTAATAGTTTTTGGGTGGAGTCTTTAGGTTTTTCCAAATATAGGATCATATCATCTGCAAACAAGGTTAATTTGATTTCTTTCTTTATAATTTGGATACCTTTTCTTTTAAATCTTGTCCAGGTGCTCTAGCTAGGACCTCCAGTACTATATTGAATATCAGTAGTGAAAGTGGCATCTTTGTCCTGTTCCAGATGTTAGAAAAGAGGCTTTCCATTTTTCCCCATGCAGTATGGGTCTGTGGGTCCGTCATATGTGGCTTTTATTATGTTGAGGTATGTTCCTTCTGTACACAGTTTTTTTAAGGGTTTTAATGATGAAGGAATGTTGAATTTTATCAAATGCTTTTTCAGCATCGAATGGAATTATCATATTATCCTTCATTCTGTTGATATGATGTATCACACTGATTTTCACATGTTGAACCACCCTTGCATCCCTAGGACAAATCACACTTGGTCATGATGAATGACATTTTTAATTTGTTGTTTAATTTGTTTTGCTAAGATTTTCTTGAGGATTTATGCATTAACGTTCATCAGAGATGTTGGCCCGTAGTTTTCTTTTTTTGATGTGTCTTTGTCTGATTTTGGTGTCAGGGTAATACTGGCCTTGTAGAATGAGTTTGGAAGTATTTCCTCCTCTATTTTTTGGAATACTTTGAGTAGGGTTGGTATTAGTTCTTCTTTACATGTTTGGTAAGATTAAGCAGTGTAGCCATCAAGTCCTGGACTTTTCTTTGCTGAAAGACATTTTATTACAGCTTCCAACTTATTACTTTTTACTGGTCTGTTCTTTGGAATTTCTTCATAGTTCAATCTTGGTAGATTGCATGTATCTTGAAATTTATCCATTTCTTCTAGGTTTTCCAATTTATTGGCATATAGTTGCTCATAGAGACCTTTAATGATACTTTGAATTTCTGTGGTATTGGTCATAATGTCTCCTTTTTCAGCTCCTATTTTACTTATTTGGGTCTCCTCTCCTTTTTGTAGTTAGTCTGGCTAAAGGTTTGTTAATTTTGTGTATCTTTCCAAAAAACCAACTTTTTGTTTCAGTGATCTTTTGTCCTGTTTTCTTTGATTCCATTTATTTTGGCTCTAATCTTTATTATTAATTTTCTTCTACTAATTTTGGGTTTGGTTTGTGCTTGCTTTTCTAAGTCTTTAAGATGCATTATTAGCGGCCGGGCGCGGTGGCTCAAGCCTGTAATCCCAGCACTTTGGGAGGCCGAGACGGGCGGATCACAAGGTCAGGAGATCGAGACTATCCTGGCTAATATGGTGAAACCCCATCTCTACTAAAAATACAAAAAAAAAAAAAAAAAACTAGCCGGGCGAGGTGGCGGGCGCCTGTAGTCCCAGCTACTTGGGAGGCTGAGGCAGGAGAATGGCATGAAGCCGGGAGGCAGAGCTTGCAGTGAGCTGAGATCCAGCCACTGCACTCCAGCCTGGGTGACAGAGCGAGACTCCGTCTCAAAAAAAAAAAAAAAAGATGCATTATTAGCTTGTTTATTTGAAATTTTTCTCCTTTTTTGATGTAGGTGCTTGCAGCTTAAACTTCCTTGTTAGGACTGCTTTTGCTTTATCCCATAGATTTTTATATATTATGTTTCCATTGTTATTTATTTCAAGCCATTTTTAAATTTCTTTCTTAATTTCTTCATTAACCCACTGGTCATTCAAGAGCATACCATTTAATTTCTTTTTTTTTTTTGAGACGGAGTCTCGCTCTGTTGCCCAGGCTGACCATTTAATTTCTATGTGTTTGTATAGTTGCCAAAATTCTTGTTATTGATTTCTAGTTCTATTCCATTGTGGTCTCAGAAGATATTTAATATTATTTTTTATTTTTGAATGTTTTATGTTTTAAGACTTGTGTTGTGCCCTAACACACAGTCTGTCCTTGAGAATGATCCATGTGCTGAGGAGAAGAATGTATATTCTGCGGCCATTGGGTGAAATGTTCTGTAAATATCTGTTAGATCCATTTGGTGTATAGTACAGATTAAACCCAGTGTTCCTTTGTTCATTTTCTGTCTAGATGTTCTGTTCAGTGCTGAAAGTGGTGTAGTAAAGTCTCCAACTAATATTGTATTGGGGCACTATCTCTTTCTTTAACTCTAATACTATTTGCTTTATATATCTAAGTGCTCCAGTTTGGGGTATATGTATTTACAATTGTTATATCCTCTTGCTGAATTGGCCCTTTTATCATTAGATAATGACCTTCTCTGTCTCTTTTTATGTTTTTTTCCTTGAAATCTATTTTGTCTGATATCAGTACAGCTATTCCTGTTCTTCATGGTTTTCATTTGCATGGAATATCTTTTCCATCCCTTTATTTTCAGTCTGTTTGTGTCTTTATAGTTGAAGTGTGTTTCTTGTAGGCAACAGATCACCAGGTCTTTTTTTTTTAAATCTATTCAACCACTCTATGTCTTTTGATTGGAGAGTTTAGTCCATTTACATTCAATGTTATTGTTAAGGATTTCCTCCTGCCATTTTGTTACTTTTTTTCCGATTGTTTGTAATTTTCTTTTTTCTTTACTTCCTACTTGTCTTTCCTTTATTTAAGGTGACTTTCACTGGTGATATGTTTTAATTCCTGCTTTTTATTTCTTGTGTATTCATTGTGTGTGTGTGTGTGTGTGTGTTTTATTTGAGGTTACCATGAGGCTTCTAGTTGCATAGTTTCTTAAATCCTCACAACCCTGTGAGATGGGCATTATTACCTCCATGTTATAAATGAAGTAAGTGCAGAGTTTAACTGACTTACCAAAATGACATAGAAAATGGCAGAGTAGGGATTTAAATAGGAAACATTTTGTCCCTAAGATTTTCCAGTGCACTGTTACAATGTCTGTAAGATATCATGGTTCTTATTGGCCACCATGTGGTCTTTGGACAGCCCACATGACTTGGCCCTCTTAGCCATACACCACATACTTGGTGTATGACTTCCCTGGTTTCTCACTCTCTGGTGCTCAGACTCTTGAGATGTGTGGATTCCTGAGCAAGTTGGGATTAAGGATGAAGGAGTTCTTGTTTGTTAAAAGAAATAATTATTTTCCGATTATAAGTTACATATTCAAATTCAGTTCAGTCTTCACTAAGAGACCTCAGTGTACACAGTCCTGTGTTATAGGTCTGCTTTGGGGCCAGAGAGAGAGAACAGAGTTTGTCTAAGATACACCTTCCTTCTTTGAATAACTTATAATCTGATTGGGCAAACAAAAATGACACTGAGACACAGATGTGCACTGAGCTTTCTTTGTGTTACTGATGGAATGCTATAAGGGTTCAAAAAGAGACTGGAGCTCTTGGACAAGCCTCTTGGGGGATGAGGACCTTAATGACATGTGGAATCTGGAGGTGAGCAGGAATATTCACCAGGCATGGACAAAGAGGTAGAAGAAGGAGCTGGTGAGAAAATGTATTCAGGGGAGAGGGAGAGGAAGAGGGAAACTGACATTTACTGATGTCCTTTATGTGTGCCAGATGCTAAGCAAGGCACTACTCCAATGACTCCTCAAATTAACTATGCAAGATCAATGGGATTACTTCCATTTTACAGATGAAAAAAATCTGAGGCTCAGAAAGGTTAAGTAATTTGTCCTTGGTCACTCTGTTCTTAAGTGATAGAGTGGGGTTCAAACTCAGTCTTGACTGGTAACAAAATTCGTGTTATTCTAATGCTGCTAGGATTTTATAGAATTTCCAACCTCCCCAGAAGAAAAGATCTACACAGGCAACTTGACTCCTTTCTGAACTCATGGCAAAAGAACCTTTGTTTGCTTTTGATGAGGCACAAACCTTGGTCCTGGCTTCTTGCTGATTGGTAAAGGGATACTTGCTGTGCTGGGGCCTCCAGCATGACAGGTCACAAGTCTGGGCCCTATGGGTTGAACATGGTGGACAGGGCCATGCC
Source organism: Rhinopithecus roxellana (assembly GCF_007565055.1). NCBI lineage: Eukaryota > Metazoa > Chordata > Mammalia > Primates > Cercopithecidae > Rhinopithecus > Rhinopithecus roxellana. Next base: position 100,113,104 of record NC_044558.1, read on the forward strand.
ATGGTTTGGCCAGCTGGGCTCAATCCAGCACAAAGGCAAGTTCTGGAAGCTGAAGCCTGAGCCTGAGGATCTAGGTAAGGAGGTCATATCAAGTTGGTGCTGTCTGGAGAATACAGACAACCCTGTAGAAGCCTGTGGTGGACAGGTCAGTTTGGTTTCACCAACTGTGTGCCAGATAGGCCTTGTGCTAGGGACCAGAGATACCAAAATGAATTAAACACAAACCTGGTCCTCACTGGGCTCGCAATTTTTCTGCACAGATGGGCAAAGAGATAATTTAAATATAACTTTATAAGTGCCATGATTCATTCAGCTATATTCAGCCTCCATATATTTGACTGTCTTCTGGGAAGGCTTTTGGAAGGACTGATCATCCAGCACCTGCTTCAGTGTGGACTCTGGGACCTGGGTGTGTCTACATGATCTATGATGCCATGACCCTGTAGGTTATAGCATGCCTAATGAGTGAAATGGTCAATCACATGATCAAAGCATGACACTTAGATGCATTGTTCATTTCTGATTATACATTTACAAATAAATGACAGAAAGTTATAATAGATATAACTTGGAATGAAGATTCTTCTTATGTGCTTTGTATATTGAGGTTCTATCAGTCTCTGCTGGAGCAAAATGTATACAGGCATACTTTGGAAGTATTGCAGGTTCAGTTTCAGACCACCAAAATAAAGCAGGTGGCACAAGTTTGTTGGTTTCCCACTGCATGTAAAAGTTTTGTTTATATAATACTATAGTATATCAAGTGTGCAATAGCATTATATTGGAAAAACCAATGTACATACCTTAATTTAAAATACTTTATTGCTGAAAATGCTAACAATCACCTGAACCTTCAGTGAGTCACAATCTTTTGGTTGGTGGAGGGTCTTGCCTCAATGTTGATGGCTGCTGATTGATCAGGTGGGTGGCTGCTGAAGGTTGGGGTGACTGTGGCTATTTCTTAAAATAAGACAACAATGAAATTTGCCTCATTGTGACTCTTTCTTTCATGAAAGATTTCTCTGTAGCATATGATGCTATGTGTTAGCATTTTACCCTTAGTACAACTTCTTTCAAAATTGAAATCACTCCTCCCAAACCCTGCTGATGCTTTATTAACTAAGTTTATGTAATATTCTAAATCTTTTGTTGTCATTTCAACAATGTTTACAGCATTTTCACTAGAAGTAGATTCTGTCTCAAGGAACCACTTTCTTTTCTCAACTACAAAAGGCCTCATCCATTCAAGTTTTATCATGAGACGCAGCAATTCAGTCACTTATTCAGGTTCTATTTTTAATTCTAGTTCTTTTGTTGTTTTAACCACATCTGCAGCTGCTTCCTTAACTGAAGTCTTGAACCCCTCAAAGTCATCCATGAAGGTTGGAATCCAGATTATTGTTAATGTTAATATTGTGACCTCTCCACATGAATCATGAATGTTCTTAATGGCATCTAGCATGGTGAATCTTTCCCAGAAAGTTTTCGATTTGCTTTGCCTGGATCCATCAGAGGAAGCACTGTCTATGGCAGATATAGCCTTACAAAATGTATTTCTTAAATAATAAGACTTGAAAGTCAAAATCACTCCGTGATCCATGAGCTGCAGAATGGATGCTGTGTTAGCAGGCATGAAAACAACATTAATCTGCATGTACATCTCCATCAAAGCTCTTGGGTGACAAGGTACATTGTCAAGAAACAGTAATATTTTGAAAGGAACCTTTTATTGTGAGCAGTAGGTCTCCACAGTGGGCTTAAAATATTCAGTAAAACAGATGTGCTGTCATCCAGGCTTTGTAGTTTCATTTATAGAACACAGGTAAAGTAGATTAAGTTGAATTCTTAAGGGCTCTGGGGTTTTCAGAATGATCAGTGAGCATGGGCTTCAACTTAAAATTACCAGCTGCATTAGTCCTTACATGACAAGAGAGTCAGCCTGTCCTTTGAAGCTTTGAAGCTAGGTATTGAATTCTCTCTAGCTATAAAGGTCCTAGATGGCATCTTCTTCCATTAGAAAGCTGTTTCTTCTATCTTGAAAATCTGTTGTCTAGTGTAGTCACCTTCATCAGTTATCCTAGCCAGATTTTCTGGATAACTTGATGCAGCTTCTATATTTGGACTTGCTGCTTCACCTTTCACCGGCTTCTTTCCTTAAACCTCATGAACTAACCTCTGCTAGCTTCCAACTCTTCTTCTGCAATGTTCTCACCTCCTTCAATCTTGATAGAATTGAAGAGAGTTAGGGCCTTTCTCTGGATCAGGCTTCGGCTTAAGGAAATGTTGTGGCTAGTTTGATCTATCTAGAACTTTTCACTGAAACTTTCTGCATATCAGCAAGAAGCCTGTTTTGTTGTCTTACTATGCATGTGTTCACTGGAGTAGCACTTTTAATTTCCTTCAAGAACTTTCCCTTTGCATTCACAGTCTTGCTAACTGTTTAGGCATAGCTTTCAGCCTATCTTGGCTTTTGATGTGCCTTCTTTACTAAGCTTAATCATTTCAATTTAAAGTGAGAGCTGTGTAACCCTTCCTTTCACTTGAACACTTACAGGCCATTGTAGTGTTATTAGTAGTTCTCATTTCAATATTATTGTGTCTCAGGGAATGAAGAGACCCGAGGAGAGGAGAAAGACAGGAGAGCAACAGTCGATGGAGCAGTCAGAGCACACAACATGTATCATTTAAGTTTGCCATCTTCTAGGTACACAGTTCATGGCTCCTGAAAACAATTACAGTAGTAACATCAATGATCACGGCTCACTGATCACCATAACAGATGTAATAGTGAAAAAGTTTGCAGTATTTCAAGAATTTCCAAAATGTGGCATAGACACACAAAGTGAGTCCATCCTGTTGGAAAAAGGATACCTTTAGACTTGCTCGATGCAGGGTTGCTACAAACTTTCATTTGGTGAAAACCACAGTCTCTGCGAAACAAAATAAAATGAAGCATATTAAAACAAGGTATGTCTGCAGTTGTTATGGCAAAATGCTGTAACTACTGATAACAATAAAAATTATTAATTTCAAATACAAAATAATTCCCATACCTTTCAAACAGTTAATAAATGGAGAGATAGTATGAAGCTAATATAGATATTTAAAAAGGGGTAGGCTAGCTAGATAACTTTAAAACCTAATAGCCTCTTTGAGCCAACAAATCTTTAAAAAGTTTGAATAATAATACATGACAGGATAATAGAGAATAGTTCCAATTAGAATGTCCATGCTTGTAGAATTATTTGTCACACTTCTTAAATAACCTTAAAGAACTTAACGATATTTACTTTCCATTTCGGCCATGAGTCTTTGGAGAAATGTTTTATTTGGAAGGCACCACCTCTTGTGAGGATGAATTTAAAAAATTAAAATGCCAAGTTTCCCCTCTCAAAGGGGAAAAACCTCCCAAATCATGTGAAGCACCATCTATGCTAAGTCCTCAAACGTAAAAAAGATACATAATAAGAAGAAAATAAGAGCGTGTAGGAGAACAGTATGATACTCAAACTGTATTTTATTCTAGTGGATCAAACTGTAAGAAATAGACTTCACAGAAACCCATTTCAGCCCTGGGGCACCAGAGGCCTCACTCTGCTTAGTGCCTTTCAGAGAGGAAGAACAACCCCGGAGGTGGTGGCAGCATCCATGCCAGTGGTCGCTATGGCACCGCTGGCCAGAAAGCACCCTGCTCCTCCATTCCTCAGTGCAGGTGCCTCGAATAGTCACCATAGTGACTGCTGCAGTGGATGGCACTGGAAAATCACTGGGCAGCACTCTGACATCAAAGATTTGAAATTCAACTATTCATTTTATTTTCTGTCTTTTCTTTTTCTTTAAGAGACAGGGTCTCATTCTGTCACCCAAGCTGGAGTGCAGTGGCGTGATCCCAGCTCATTGAAACCTCAAACTCCTTGAAGTGGACTAAAGTGATTCTCTTGCCCTAGCCTCCTGAGTAGCAGGAACTATGAGCAAGCGCCCCCACTCCTGGCTAATTTTAACATTTTTTTTTTTTTTTTTTTTTTTTTTTTTTTTTTTTTGTAGAAATGGGGGTCTCACTGTATTGCTCAGGCTAGTCTTGAACTCCTGAGCTTAAACAATTTTCCTGCCTCGACCTTCCAAAGTATTGGGATTACAGGTATAAGCCACCATGCCCAGCCTATTAATATTTTTAATAATACAACTGTAATAATAAGTCAATCATTGATAGAATTTGAGATCCTTCAGGCCTCACCCACGTTGTTCCAAAACTGCTATGGTCACTAGCTCTGCATGGCCCCAGTGAGCTTCACGTAGGTGCTGACATCAGCGCCTGGCCTCAGACCCACGCATGAGCCTCTCACGTTCACCTGGGCTTCCCTGTTGGCTCCAAGGGACCTCACCACATGCCCTGCTTGAGCAGCCTGTGGTCCAGGGGAGTTAGTACCTACTGTGGTGGCAGCAACCAACTGATCATGGGAGCTGGTGAATAAGTTCTTCCCCTTTCCACTGACCATACATAGCCCTGAGACACCATTCATGTATTTCTCAGGGACTAGTCCCGCAGGATCCAACAGTCAGCACACATGGCTGTGGCCACTTCGGTAACGCATCCTCCTCTTGGCTCTCCCTCTGTGGTGGATTTAAAAATATGTCCACAAGTTCTTTGATATTCATCCACTCAACAGATGGAGTTCCACTTTTCTCCCCTTGAGTGTAGGCTGTATTTATTGCCTCCCTTGTGGAGAATAGATTTTGGCAGAAGGGATGAGATGTCACATCCAAGGTTAGGTTATGAAACCACTCTGGCTTCCTTGTTGGGGTCTCTCTCTCTCTCTCTCTGGTAAGGGGTGAATTGTCCCCTCAAAATTCACATGTTGAAGCCCTAGTCCCTGTGCCTCAGAATGGGACTGTCTTTGGAGATAAGGTCATGATCGAGGTGATTAAGCTGAAATGAGGCCACAAGGAAGGTCTCTAATCCAATATGACTGTTGTATTTGTCAGAAGAGGATATCTGGACACCCAGAGAGACAGCAGGGACACCCATGCACAGAGGAAAGGCCATGTGAGGACGCAGTGAGAAGGCGGCTGTCTGCAAGCCAAGGAGAGAGGTCTCAAGAGAAACTGGCCTGGCAGCCACCTTGCTCTCAGACTTGTAGCCTCCAGAATGGTGAGAAAACAAACTTCTGTTGTTTAAGCCACACAGTCTGTAGTACTTTGTTATGGCAGCCCAAGCACACTAATATACACTCTCTCAAATTCCTCTTTCTCATCACTTGCTCTGGGGGAGGCCAGCCACTGTGTCATGTGAGACCCATGTGGCAGGGGACAGAAGCCTCCTGACAGCAGTCCCATGAGGGGCTTGGAAATGTGGGAGCTTCAGCCCACAGCCTGACTCCACGAGAGATCCTGAAACAGAGCCCCCCAGCCCAGCCTCCCAGGTTCCTGCCCCTCAAAACCTTGTGGGATGATAAATGCTTGTTGTTTTAAGCCACTGAGTTTGGGGGTAATTTGTTACACAGCAACGGAAAGCTAATGCCCCCTCCTTCCTTACCTCCTTGCCCTTGTCTTCACCCCTGTACCCAGGGATGGTCCCTATGGAGTGATATAATTCTCATAAATCCTCTGACTCAGGCCCTACTTTCTGGGGGAAACAGACTAGGATCATCCCAGATTTCCTCTGTGAGGCTCACGGTCTGCTCTGACCTTGGCTTTGGTTGATTCTTGCCTTTTAACATTTACCTATTCAGGATTGGGTCAGAATGTGTATTTAGTATACCTCGAAGTCATGTCATGGAATCAAAATTTATTAATCAAACCCCTACTGTGCGCGGAGACTGTGCTAGTCCTGAAATATAAGATGGTTAGGAAAAGCAGATATGCTCCTTTCCCCAGGATGTACCCAGGAGTTGGGGGGCACCTGTAATCAAATATGTATGACTTCATGAGGAGCCCCCTGAGATTCCAGCCCTCCTCTAAGCCCATGGGGTGTGCACTTGGCAGAGCCTACCTAGAGGCTTTGGGACCCCCTCCTTTCTAGCCTCTCTTTCATGAAAAGGGAGTGTCATTTATGACACTCAACACTCAAGAGCTCAGCCCCTGACTGTGTAGTTCTAGTTTCCTATGTCTTCCATTTCCTCCTTTCCACAGGTGCTTTTTGAGAACTGCTATTTGAGAGACCAGGTGGAACAGTGGTTATAGGCAGAGACTCAGGGGTAAGACTGACCAGGCTTCAATCATGGCCTTTCCTCACTAGCTGCAGGACTTAGAAAAGGTAAGATGCCCCAGATCCCTGATTTCCCCATCTGTGATGTCTTGTGAGCATCAATGCTTATCATAGATTTATGGTGTTCTGGATAGAGCCTGGCATATAATAACTATTAGCTATTAGTATGTGCTTGGCACAAAGGAGGGAGTCAAACAAGCAGTAATCTGTACCTCCAAGAAGCTATGAACATGGGGGCACTCACATCAACACGTCTAGCTGTTTTGGAGGCCTTGAACAGAGTGCCTAGTGCCCAGCATAGTGCCTGGGTCTGGCTGGAGTGCAGCCAAAGCTTGTTGAAGAAACCCAGTTGTGCTAGTCTGAATCATGGCCCTCAAAGATGTCCACATTATAATCCTCAAAACCTGCAAACATGTTCCCTCACATGGTAAAAAAGGCTTTGCAAACGTGATAAAGTTAGGGATCCTGAGATGAGAGATCATTCTGTATTATCTATGTGAGTCTATTGCAATCACAAGGTCCCTAGAAGAGGAAGGTGGGAGGATCAGAGTCAGAGGAGGTGGGACAGGAAGCAGAGATTGGAGTGATGTGGCCATGAGCCACGGAATGCAGGTGGCCTCTAGAAGCTAAAAGAGGCGAGGAATAGATTCTCCCCTGGAGCTTCCAGAAGGAACCAGCTCTGCCAACACCTTGACTTTAGCCCTGTATGATTCATTTTTGACTCCTGGCATCCAGAAATGTTAACAGTAATTTTTGTCCTTCTAAGCCACAAAGTACATGGGAATTTGTTATGGCAGCAAGAAGAAAAACAATATACCAGTCTCATACTCCCTGGGGAGTTGGTGATGAGAGAGTCGGTTCCCCTCACAAAGGAACTTTGTTCCTCTCTGGGGGGCCCAGCCAGCTTAAGAGGCTTAGGAAGGGAGAGAGCTGAGGTTCAGAGGTGAGAAGTCCTATTTCCCCTGCGTCCCTGGCAAAGGGCCTCCAGAGGAGGAGGTGTGGGGTCTCACACTGCGGGCTCCCCAGGATTGGCCTGGAGAACAGGTCCTGGGATGCACCAGTGCCCTGAGCAGGTCTGCCTGTTTCCAGGGAGCAGGAGAGCTAGGGCAGCTTACGGAGTGCACCCCAGTCCGTGTGGGAGGTGGGTGCGAACAGTGTGAGGGCGGCAGTACACCACGACCAAGGTACCCAGGAATAGATCCTGTGCTGGCCCCAGATTCTTTCTGGAGGAAGTGAGGTCCTCACACCCCACCCACAGTTAGAGCAGAACAGGTCTTTTACAGCCTGACAGAGAAGACGTCACTCTCCAGAGCTGGAAGACCTAGCTTTTGCTGCTGGCTCTTGCTCATTGCCCATGTGACCTTCAGCTAATCCCATAACCTCTCCAAGCCTCAGTTTTCTCAACTGTAAAATGAGACTAATAAAAGTAGTAGTAGCAGTAATAATCATCATAATAAAAAGTATCTAACACTCCCTGAGGGCCTAAACATGCTGGGACATTCTAGATACTATTTTATTCCAGATACTAAGCACATTCTAGATACTATTTTATTCTAGATACTAAGCACATTCTAGATACTATTTTATTCTAGATACTAAGCACATTCTAGATACTATTTTATTGAGATTCCATCCCAGAACACTCCACTGGGGTGGGTCCTAGTTTTGTCCCCTTTCTAAAGATAACAGGACTTATCCCAGGGAGTTGGATTGAGTTTTAATTCAATGAGTCAAAATTTATCAATCTTTTCCTGGCATATGGTAGTGTACACAGTAAATGACATATCTGTTATTATTGTTATTTTTCCCCCGTAGAGAGCCAGGATCCCCCAGATTCTTCCATGCATTCTGTGATGAGTTTGAGCCCCTCTGAAGGCTGCTACAGATGCTCTGTGAGTCACGCAGATCATTTGGTTTACTTCTTAGTGCCCAGCTTAGCACTGGGCATGCAGTGGGAGCTGAAGCAGCAGGTCTGGGCTGCACCTTCCAGCAGAGTGTATGTGGGCCCCGAAGCCCTTTCACAGATGTGGTTTGTTTTTTACCCCTTGGATTGGTCCATAAATCTCAAGGCCTCTTCTGAATGATAAAAGCAGTGATCAGATTAGTTTTTCCTCCTGCACCCTGCAAATGACTTTTTAGTGTGTCTGTCCCAGGTGGCTTGGATGTCCAAAGCCCATTGGAGCCAGGCAGTTGATTCAGTGGTGAACATTGTCTCCCTGGGAGCCAAGCCCAGCCACCTCTCAGGAGTGCATGTCTCTGAGCATTGCTTGGTTCCAGCAACATGAATCTCAATTTCTTTTGACTCAATAGCAGTAGAGCCCTCCCTTGGAAGTTACACTGGGTGAGTATTGATTGGAGCAGATGTAATGGACTGATAAGCTTTCTGAGTGCTGAAGAATATTGGTTTCTTATAAGTGTCTTGGCATTTGTGGATCTCCTCTCATTGGGTCCTAGATGAAGCCTCACTGGGGCTGTCCTCTGTAATCAGAAGGGCAGGCTTCACCCTGTGAGATTGGGTTACACTTCAAGCATCTGTCTCCCCAGGTTTCTGGGTGAAATCATTTTCAACCTAAATGCTTACTGGTTGACAAGCTACAAACTGTCATCCCTGATGGATGGGATGGTGGGAGAAAAGCTACCACCTCATTAAGGGCACAGGTTAACTGAGGGTGATGGATTTTCCATAGCTCTGAGAAAGTCTACAAATCCTTTGTATAAACACTAGCTTGACAGTGAAAACACTTTTCCCTTCTTTTGTTGAGGGCAGCAGACAGAGTAAATATTGACAGATGGACAGGTGTGCTTTGCTAAGAGGCCAACGGCAGGTAAACGAAGCAGGGGAGGAATGCTTTGGTTGAGTCATTGTCAACAGAGGGAAAGCCATTCTCTTTGGGCTCCGTGTTTGGTATGATGGAGATTTTATGAGCCTGAAGAGGCAAGTTGGAACTTTGTAAGACAGTAAAGTCACATCTAGGGCTTGACTTTACCCACTTCCACCCCCCTAAGATTCTGATGCAGAGGGCCTGAGGTGGAGCCCAGGCATCCATCTGTATGTTTACAAAGCTTCCCAGTGGTTTCGGGGGATGTGGTCCAAGGTGGTGAGCCCTCTTAAGACAAAAATGTTTGTGTTTAGTGTGACCCTACTCCCCAGACATTTCCCAAATATGCTGTCCGGTCCTGAGAGCTTGGGGACAGTGTAGATGATGCAAAGATACTACCTTAACCTAAAACTTTTAGAATGTTCAACTTGGACATTGCTGGGAAGAGAGCCTCGTCAGGTACAAAGGTGGATGTCCCAGTTGGCTTTCAAAGACCCTCAAATTAAAATCCAAACCGTGATAGGCCTCAGCTGACCTGCCTAGCCCTCTATCAATCCCTCTGGCCTCTCTGCCCCTTGCTCCCTGCACTTTAGGCTCTTGTCCTGATGAGTTCCTTTCTCCTCTGGCCCCCTCCACACAGGCTGTTCCCCCAGCCTGGATGCTCTTGTCCCGCTTTCTGTAAGGCCATCTCTGAACCACCCCCGGAGTTCAGAATGTGTTCCCCATTATTCTGCCTCCTCATACTCTGTTTTCTTATTTATGAAAGTGGCTGTTTTTTGCTTATTGATCATCTCCCACATCAGACTGTAAGTTCCATGAAAGCAGAGGCATTTTTTATTTCTACTACCATTGTGTCCTCAGGGCCCATCGGACTTCCCCAGCACATAGTATGTGTTCAGTACAGGTTTATGTGGTGGCTGAATGAATCCACACAGAGCTGAATGAACTCACCATCTGTATTAGTCTGTTTTCACACTGCTGATAAAGACAAACCTGAGACTGGGTAATTTATAAAGAAAAAGAGGCTCCACGTAGCTGGGGAGGTCTCACAATCATAGCAGAAGGGGAAAAACACTTCTTACATGGCAGAGGCAAGAGAGAATGAGAGAATCAAGCAAAAGGGATTTCCCTGTATAAAACCATCAGATCTCGTGAGACTTATTCACTACCAGGAGAACAGTATGGAGGAAACTGCCACCATGATTCAAGAATCTCCCACCGGGCCCTTCCCACAACATGTGGGAATTATGGGAGCTACAATTAAAGATGAGATTTGGGTAAAGACATAGCCAAACCATACCACCATCCATCCTCAAAGGGACCTAGAGACCACAGCCTGATGTTTCAAGAGTCCAAGCTATTTTTTCTAAGAAAGGAACAGTTAGTGTGAAATAATGAAGTCGCATTCTTGGCTTCCTTAGTAAATGGCCCTCACGGTCTTCTGGCATTGCTTTTTCCCGTTGAGTCATCTCTCTCCCATTTCATTCTAGGCTCCCGCCTACTTTCCCTCACTCATGCCATGCCCTTGTTTCTTTCTTTAGGGAAAATCACAAACCAATGAGAAAAAAACTTCTCTCAATGTTCTCACTCCTTTCTCCTTCCCATCTTCATTTATGCCCATATCTTTCCTACCTTATAGTCTCTCACAGGCTGAGATGTCTTGTACTGAGGGTAGAACTAGGTCTGGGAAGGGGGCTGGAAGACACATGGGTCCTGGAAGAAGCTGGCAAGCAAAGGACAACCTCTAATATTTCCAACTGCCTTTGGCACCCTCCACCTTCTAAATTAGCCTTGGTGGGAAAGTAGGGGCCCCCTCCAGGCGGGGGCTACCATAAGCCATCTCTTGTCACCAAATCCTTCCTCTGTATGTACCTTTCCACCAAGTCATATGATACAGATGAAATGAAGTTTGCCTTCAAGGTGTTTAGAGTCAAATTTAAGAATCAGGTTAAGTATCTCAACCTCGAAACACACACACACACACACACACACACACACACACGACAAAAAAATAAAGACAGACAGAAAGGGAATCCATTGTATTGTTAGATCAAAAATTTAAAAATATAAACCTAATTGAATTCATGCTTTATGGAAATAGCTTTTAAGTGGTAAATCAGATTAGCACAGTAGCATAAGATGGCAGGAAAGACAAGAAGATAAGGACTTTGGTTTGTATCCTACTTTTACTATTTGCTAGACGTTGATAAGTCACTTAACCTTTGATCTGGAAACTAGGAATAATTTTTAATTTTTAAGGATTAAATAACATTATTGAAGTGAAAGTTTCTGGTACAAAGTAAGTACACAGAATAAAATTAGGTCACGTTTATTGGGTGCTTACTATGTTCCAGAAACTTCAAGATGCTTTGCCTTTGTTAACTCATTTAATCCTCACAACAGCTCCATAGATGTTTCCCTGCTTTACAGACATGGAAACTGAGGCACAGAGAGGTGGCAGAACATGCCAGCAAATGGGGACTCAGAATTTCTCTACAGAGGCTGGACCGTCACCAACTTTCCACAGTTCTCCTCTGTCTGTAAAAATTGCTTTCTCTGTGAGTCTGTTCATCAGGGTTCTTCTGCACTGAAATGAGGGAAGAGATGAAAAGAGTATCACTTTAAATTTTTCAGCATCAAACTGGAAGGTCAAAGCAGATGGGTATGTCCTGGGATGGAAAAAATAAGTTGAGCACCTCATGTTTTTCAAAATATTTCTTCATAAAAGAAGTAGAGACTGTTTGAATTATAAGGGCTGTCATTTGTCATGTAAGATATCATTCCCTCTCTGCCAATGCAAAAATCCCCTCTGTTGGAATTTGACCTATTATGGGAGCTTCTACTTGAGTGGGGCAGAATGCACTTGAGTTTCCTTATCCTTTTGACAGGTGACTGCTGCTAGTCCCTGGTGCCCTCTGTACCCGTGGGCTGCACCTACAAGGTGCCATTCTCATCAGCAAATGGCTAGAAGTTCACACTTACATGAGTCAACATTTCCAAGGATTTATAGTTGTAGGTATTTCTATTCCTACTCTCTTCACTAGATATTTACTGCAAGTGCCTATGTCCAGGAATGACATTTCTATGTGGGCAACAGAGCTGACATCAGCTCAGTGTTTCCTGTTTCAGCCTGATGTTTCCATGTCTCAGTATTAATTGTGGCAGTATAGAGGGTTTTAACATCCAGATGACACCTCAGAGCAAGAATATCTGACCCCACCCTCCCACCCCCAGGCCCTGAAGTCACTGACACCTTTGACACCATGCTTCATTTTTTGTAACTCTAAACTAAGTTCTTCTGACTCCAAAAGGTCGGTGTTTAATTATTTCATTCATTTCCCCATTCATCTATGAATCCATCCACCCATCCATCCATCATCCATCATTCATCATTCATTCATCCATCCATTAATCCATCATCCATCTACTCATCATCCACTGTCCATCCATCTGCCCATCATTCATCTACCAATTCACTCATCCATCTATCCGTCCATCCATCCATCACTCATCTACCCTTCCATTCATTATCCATCATCCATCCATCCACCCAACCATCATCCATCCATCCATCCATCCATCTAACATCCATTCATCCATTTGTTATAACCACATATTGAGAACCAATTGTGAGTCAATCCAATTCTCAGTGCTGGGGAATTCACAGTGAATCAGGCACTTAGCTCAAGTCTACAAGGAGCCACCATGTCACTCCTACCATCTTTTAGGTTGTACTTGCTCATACATCATCTCTAAGCTTCCTAAACTTCACTTACTTACCACTTGTACAAATTCACAACTTTCACCTATAACTTGTGGTGTCATTTGCTTAATATTTGTCTTTACATAAATTATCCTATTTTTAAAATCAGTTTCTTTTAAAAGGAAGCTTTATATTACAGGTAACATTATACATTTGACATAAATTGTATGTTTTCGTAAAGAATTAAAATAAGTGCATACAGTGTTCACCTGTGCACCTAAAACCATCTCAGGTACCACCAATGGTAATTACACAACAGTTTGAGAAACTGAACTATATCATGTTTGTCACACAAAGTCACTCTGAAATGATTATGAACCCCATTTCCAAATGTAAATTCTCAAATGAGGTAATTCTTCTAAGGATACATTGTTGGCAAGAATTAGAATTTAAGACTGAAACTCAGATCTTCTGGCTGAAAGTCCAGAAGATCCCTTAGAAGATGGTAAAGTTCCAAGATCACACCACTGCACGCCAGCCTGGGCGACAGAGCGAGACTCTGTCTCAAAAAAAAAAAAAAAAAAAAAGAAAGAAAGAAAAAAAGAAGATGGTAAAGTTAATTGCATCAGTTAGAACCAACATTTAAAAAATTGAACAGAATATAATAAGATGTAGTATATCACACTTAGTGTGGTTAAGTATGTTTTTGTGAAGCGTAATCATGGTTTAAAATGTGTATCTTACTGTAAGGCTTATAGTCAAACACGTTTGAAAATCATTGCTTTACCCACCATGCTATTTGGAAACTGCGTGCCTTGTTGGCACTCTTGGCTGGAAAGCACTGCTGCACTGCAAAACTCCAGGGATTGTCATTCATATCATCATCAAATCTGCTCTACTACCTGCTTTTATAAAGAAAATTTTACTGGGACACAGCCGTGCCCATTTGTTTATGTACTGTATATGGCTGCTGTTATGTACAAATAGGGTTGCCATATTTAGCAAATAAAAATACATGGTGTCCTGTGTGTTATTCAACAACCCTTATTACAATGGCAGAATTGAATAGTTGTGACAGAGACTTATGACTTGTAAAACCAGAAATATTTATTATTTGGTCCTTTGCAGAAAACATCTGCTTATTTCTTCCCTGTATGGATGGCACCCTCTGGAACTGTGCAATGCCCAGGCTATGTACATGCACATGGCAGCACTATAGTTGGCCAGTTGCCTCTTGGAAGCTGCTCTTCCTTCCAACTTCCTGTTCTTCCATTGCATTTCAGTGTTTGCTTCTCTTCAGGGCTCTGAACCCAGGTTGTGTGAACAAAGAGAGATGAGCTTTCCCTCCGAGGAGCCGTCTTCCTAATGTCTCCCAGAACTGCCCTTTATCCCTGCTCCTGGCTGCCCTCATAGCCACTGCTACTCTTCCCAAGCCTCTGGCCCCTTAGGACATATGAATGGAGACATTTGGACCCTTTTTGTAATAAACTCTGAGTGACATTCTTAAACAGAGGAGTGGGGTTTGGGAATAATGTGAAAAACTGTGAAATTCTCCCAGTGTGAGGGGCCCAGCCCAGTTTTGGACAGTGAATCATGGCCTCGGCCAAGATGTTCTCATTAAAATCTCTGCTGACCTCCTTGGAGGAGTAAAAGCTATTGCCTGCAAAATAGGCAGCTTCTCAGCCTCCTCCTCCATAACCCTGCCTCACTCCCTGGTGGTCTTATTCCACATATCCTTTCCATCTCTGTCCATCTTCTTTTTGCCTTATCTCAACTATTGAGATGAACCTGGCTTGAGACCTGCCCATGTACAGTAACTAGAACGGTAAGATAGGTAAGATAGAAGTGATAGCTCAACTCCTTGTCATTTCTTTTACTATATATTTTAAAATTCAGATCATGCCTAGAATGATGCATTTGACTCCCAGATCCCATGTCAAGGCAAGCACCAGGAGCAGAATGGTCTAGAAGAAAGCCAGCAGTATGGCCAAATGCTGGAAGGGTTTTGTTTTGTTTTGTTTGTTTTGTTTTGTTTTGGCACATTTGAGTGGTTTGGGGTTTATAGAACATTAATATTGGATGGAATCTCTAAAGAAAAATCATGCAAAATCATAGTGAAAAAGTGGCTGCAAGGTTCACAGAACACTTGGATGTGATCATAGGTTGTCTTTCAATGTATCCATGGGATGAAACTAGTAAACGTTCTTTGCTTTCTGTTTCTAGCTTTTTCACTGTCATCGCTTTTGACAACACCATCAACATGGTATGGTCTACATAACTAACATTTATTGAGTGCTCACTGTGGACCAGCCACTGGGGTAAGCACTTTACATACATTACCTTACTTAAACATCACAACAACCCTATAGGATAGGTATCATCATCCTCATTTCATAGAGTTGGAAACTAAGACGTTGGGAAGTTGAGCCACATAGCTAGTGATATCAGACTGGCCCTTAACCACAAATCTTTTGAAATTTATACTGAGAGTGTGTGAGAGTGTGTGTGTGTGTCTACTGTGTGTGGCTTTCCTGTGCCTAGAAAATGTCTGGCACATCATAAGTGATGGATAAATATGTGTGAAGTGAATGAGTGAATGGCACCAGAGTTGGTGCTCTTGGTCATTTTGCTGGTGGGTCTCAAACTTGGCTCATCATTGAAATGGCTTCCACAACTTTTCAGAATACAAATGCTACAGGCCCCTCTGGAGATTCTGAGGTGAGGCCCAGGAGTCTGATTTTTAAACTATTTCCCAGCAGATTCTGATGCAACCAGCTCAGCTTCAGGCCTGCAGACCAAAATTTGGCATCCACGGCCGCCACGCTATCCTCCCTCTTAAAAATTTGCAACTTTTTAATGCTTCTGCAGAACAAATAAAACCACAATTTATGCTTCACAATTCGTATAGCTCATCTCATGTCCTTCTCACAGACTTTTCACATTTCAGAATGTTACAAATTGTTTTCTTTTCTTGGATACCAGGATATAACATTGGATCTTGGGAGGCAATTGACTCTGACGAAGGCCCCAAAAGTTACACAGCTATTTCTTGTTCTCAGTCTGATTCTCTTTCTACTAAAGAAACCAGCCTCTCTTGTTTATTGTAGAGGAGAGAAGATTCAGGGGGCAATTTAAGCACCTTCGAATTTCAGTGACACTGAAGGAGGAGGGACAAGCTTGTTGTAGTTATCCCTGGGGTAAACCTAAGGCTGGGATGGTCTGTATGTCTTGTTTTGCCAAAAGAGAGTTCCAGGTTACCCCCATTTTCCAGATGCAATTATTAATAGTTCCCCTATTTAGTTTCAAGCATGAGCCTGTCTTTGGACAATAAATAATATGGTCATTCCATGTAAGACTAGAAAGAAAAGACCTACAAGGAGATAAGTTTCTGGTCTTTATAAGGAAAGAATTTCTAAGAGACATGAAAAACAAAAAAAAATGAAATCAGGCCGCCAAGTTAGGGAGTGAGTTTCCTGTTTCTGGTGCTGTTAAAACAGCTGGCACATGGCTATTTGTTGAAGATAATGGAAAAGAAGTCAAGCATCCGGTGAGCATTGGAGGTCCCTTCTGAATAAGTGTCCAAAATTCTCAGGGGACATCAGATGCTGTGGTGCCTGTTCTGTGCTAGGGGCATGTGTCACACCCACACCCACGTGGAAAGATGCTGCAGACAGCAGAGCCTTGTCTTCTCCCTCTCGGCAGGCTATCTCATGGTCAACCAACACAAGATGTTTTCCCACTACTGTAGAATTGGAGAAGGCTCAAGGTATTTAGGATTTGGCTCTTAACATCACACCCAAGGTCCAATGGCCTCTGCTGAGTAGGCTGGGCAAATCTTCAGGATGTGAGTATACTAGGATTGACTTCCTTTCCTGAGAGCCAGAGCCACATCTGCTTCCATCTGTCTTTGTGGAAAGTGCACTAAGTTTAGGCCACCCCTCTGCTCCCCACCCCTAGTATCCCCAGGTCACTGGGCATGTGTCCATTTGACCTTTGGTGGAGTCTGACCCCGGCTCACACTATCTCAGAGCTGTGCAAAGTGTTAGGGAGTTTTCCAACATTCTTCAGGGAAGTTATCACTTCCAGCCCTGCCCTTCTTCCTATTCCTACATAGCCAGAAACTAAGGCACTGGCTTGTGAATTTCTCTAAGATTACACGGCACATTGGCTTCAGAGTCAGGGATCCAAACTCAAGATATCCCAAGGGAAATTTGGCCGCAGTATCACACATATTCCCAAGTGGATCCAGAAGTGGGCAGAAACAAACTGAAAGTCTCTAGGCTGAAACGTTCTTTTATTCCTGTTGCAGGATTGAAGCTTCTAGTCTCCTTGACTGCATCAAGTTAGGAAGGAATGTGAAACAGATAGTGTCTGAGTTCGGGTTTCGTTTTCGGATGAGAGGTGCAATGATTATCTGAGTAAGTCTGTTAATCACATATGCTATCTGGAGATTGCTTTGCTGTTCTTACTCCTTGACAGAGTGAAATTTGATTGGTCAAAAAGATATTATATCAAATACTTTGAATTTTAGTATTAGATATGGTCTCGAAGTCACTGATGCTGACATTTCTCCTAGTGTAGGAAAGTCTTTTACTATGTCCTTAACAGTGGCAAAATTATATTATTTTCTTATATTACAAATGGCTTTTTATATTTTTAATATTTTGTTACTTTCTATTTATAAAAGTATTGTATACTCATTGTAGAAAATGGGAAAGTGGGCCAAGCGTAGGGCTCATGCCTGTAATCCCAGCACTTTGGGAGGCCGAGGCAAATGGATCACTTGAGGCCAGGAGTTTGAGACCAGCCTGGCCAACGTGGCAAAACACTATGTCGACTAAAAATACCAAAACACTAGTTAAGCATGGTGGCACACGCCTATAATCCCAGCTACTTGGGAAGCTGACATATGAGAATCATTTGAACCCGGAAGGTGGAGGTTGCAGTGAGCCAAGATCGTGCCTCTGCAGTCCAGCCTAGGTGACAAAGAGAGACCCTGTCTCAAAAAAAAAAAAAAAAGAAAAAAAAAAAAAGAAAAAAAGAAAAAAGAAAGAAAGAAAGAAAAGAAAAAAAAAAAGATGGGAAAATATAAAACATTATCAAGAAGCAGAAAAGAAACACATATAATCCTACAATCTAGAGATAAGCATGGTTAATAGTTTCACAAATAAACTTTGTTTTTTCAATGTAGGTTGTGTTCTTGGTAAATGAAACTGATGATAATATATATGCTACTTTTCTCCTGAACAATGTAATGGACTAAGAACTTTTAAATTCCATTTACCTCTTCTTAGTGTATATATTCCTGTCATTTTGAATTTTAATTGTCTCCAAAAATATGTTTTAAACCTCACTCCAAGATGTTATTATTTTTCCTTGTATATCTGTTGTAATGAATATGCATATGCTCTTAGATTTACTCATTTTTCTTTTTTTATCACTTTCGTGTCTCTTCCTTTCTCCTGCATCTTCAGTTTTCCTTATGGAATCATTTCCCTGTTTGAATAACATACTTCAGAATAGTTTTAGTAGCATGTCTGTTGGTTCAAACTCCTTCAGTTTCAGTGTGCAAATGGCTGTATGGGTGATTTTTCAATGCAGAGAATTTTTAGATGCCCATTGTTTTCTTTCATTTCCAGTTGAGGCAATGCAGTTCCGCTGAGGTTATCATTCTGTCGTGTTCCAGCTTCCGTTGTTGCTACTAAAAAGTTACTTGTCAGTCTAACTGTTGGTTCTTTGGACATCATCTTCATATGTTTGTTTGCCTGACATTTTACTATGATATGTCTAGATTTCTTTTTTTTTAAGATCATGCTTGGAATCTGGGGAGCCTTCTTGAATATGTGTATTAATATCATTTCACATCAGCCTCAGTCATAAATGTTTCAAGTATCGCTTCTGTCTTATTCCATTCCTTTTCTCCTTATGGGACTTCAATTAAACATGTTTGACCTTTTCACTATGTTCCCTGGTTCATATTCTTTAGCCTATAGTTTTCATCTTTTGTGTGTGTGTGTGATTGACTCTGATTGCAGTTCTTACCCCTGTTCCCATATCCATCTTGCCTGCTTGACTTGTGGTGTATATGCCTTCCAGAAGGCAAGTGTCATGCCACTCCCTCTGGTACTCCTTGCCCAGCACTTTTGTAAGAGTTTCAGTCTATGACTGAATATAGGGGGAAAAAAAAAGTGATTTGAATTTGGTGAGAGGGTGTATTAATCCATTTTCAGACTGCTAAAAATAAGAACTGTCTGAGACTGGGTAATTTATAAAGGAAATTGACTCACAGTTCAGCATAGCTGGGGAGGCCTCAGTAAACTTAACAATCATGGCGGAAGGTGAAGGGGAAACAAGACACCTTCCTCACAGGCTGGCAGGAAGGAGAAGTGCCAAGCGAAGGGGGAAGAGCCCATTATAAAACCATCAGATCTCATGAGAACTCACTCACTTACATGAGAACAGCATGGGGGAAACCATCCCATGATTCAATTACCTCCACCTGTTCTCTCCCTTGACATGTAAGAATTATGGGGATTAGAATTCAAGATGAGATTTGGGTGGGGACACAAAGCCTGACCATATCAGAGGGAAAGAAGAGGAGCATAATGACAGTGACAGTGCATCTCTTAATAGCATGCAGCATGAGGAGGGATCACTGCCCATGTTCTGGTTGGAATGACTATGGATAACAGGGAAATTTCAGTTTAGAGACCAATCATTTACTTCATGTGGCAACCGCAACACTGCTGGCAAGGACTCAGAATCCATATCTGAGCTCAGTAGGAAGGAATGCTGTGATAGATAAGTGATGCCTGCCGTGAATTTGGGAGGGAGGTGATATGGCACCCATACATATATTTGCCATATCTAACTCAGACCTTGCCTTTCCAGTCATGAATACAAAATTGTGAGACACTTTCAGATAGACAGCGTGTTTGGGATGCTACTGATTAGTTGTTTTAATCTAGTTCCATTGATCTTATGGTTAATGTAAATTCTACTCATCAGTGGTGGTATGAACTTTTATCTTTTTTTTTTTTTTAACTTCATATATATTTTAGTAGGAAGTTATTTGAGGCTATATCAAGCTCTGCTACCTAGACCCCATCTTGTATTAGAAACCTCATGAGTTACTGATAAATAAAAGTACAGAGCTGTTAGGAATCATCAGAGTTCTAAGGTTCTAAACTTGGCACTGCCACTTGATATCTGTTTGGTTTTCCTGGTAGCTGCCCCTACCTAGATAGCCAGCCTCATCTCCTAGTGCTTGCCTTCCTCAAAGAGAGAGTGAAGGAGATCATACAGATTGGGAGAAAGTCTTTGCAATATAAAAAGCTGACAAAAGATGAATATACAGAATATATAAGGATGTCTTAACAATCAAAAAGAAAAGGTCAGGAAACCTAAGTTTTTAAAAATGGGCAAAGGATACAGACAAGAATCAGAAGAGGAAACCCAAAAGGTGAATAATAATACAAAGAGTTACTCAGGATGACTAGATATTGAATTATGCAAATTGAAACAACAACAATACCTATGTTGTACCAATCAGATGGGCAAGATGATTAGTTAGATGACACTAAGTATATGAGGTATGAATGATGAACTGAGGCGTATGATTGAATGAATGAATGATCTCAAGGGCAAGAGATTACAAAGAGTAGGGAAGTGGGGAAGAGGCTGGTTCTGGTCAGAGTTAACATGCCTGGAATGCAAAAAGCAAAAGGAAGCCTGCTTTTGTACCAGCTGTACAATACAAAGTTGGTGGGATACAGAGGGGTCCAGTTATCTGGGCCTGGTAGGCCATGTTGACGTATTTTGGTTTTATTCTAAGAGCAACGACAAGATACTGAAATATTTCATCAGGTGTGATGCTTAGATTTGCATTTTAAAAGTCACTCTGGCTACAAATCATGAATAGAGGCAGAGTCTCATGGGATCTGGGGAATCTCATGGGATACCATTGCAGTCCTGCAGGTGACAGGGACTGGTAGCTTAAAATGTGGTGGTGTTGATGGTTAATTTAGAGAGAAGTGAATGAAGAGATAGTTAGCAAGTAAAATGGATGTGGGGTCATGCAAAAGGATGTGGTGCATAATAAATATTTTGTGAGTGAATGAAGGAGTACTGGGATGTTACTGCCCATTTTCTGAGATAGAACACAGTGGAATAAAGGACAGATTTGAAGGAGAATTTTGTAAATTTGATTCTCAACATGCTGAGCAACATAATACGATGTGTAATGGGTAGGTGACACTTAACACACTCCAGAGGTGCTGCAAGAACGTGACCCTGAAGGGGATGTCATAGAAAGGATTCCCACATCAGGCAGGAAGCACGGATGAACAACTGGTGGAGTCTTAGGATTCTAAACTGAACGCCTTGAAAATTTCTCTTTATCTTTGGTATCTTTTGGGTATACGCTCAGAAACCAACTAATACTCATCAAAAGCCAGCATCTAGGGCTTATCTCAAAACAACGGGAGAGGTCATCAGGAACACTTAGCACCCAGCAGGCTCACCTCCTTCAACCTCCTCCAAAATTGTATCCCTAAAGCTAGAAATAATTGTGCTTGATATTCCCAGAGAGCTTTCACATCTGTCATCTCGTTAGACGACCACCACAGGCCTGCTGAGATGACGTTCATGCCCCTTTTACAAACAAAACCAAGTGTCAGACTGTGAGGTGTCTCATTCAAGAACAGCTCTGTCCCTTTGTCAGACTCACAAACACTTTGGAAATGCTCTTGAGCACTAATGGAGAAAGAAGTCACCAGGGATAACACAAGATCAGGGTAGAAAGCAAAGTCAATAAAGGTGGTTTTCGGATTTCTGCTGGTCTTTTTTCTGCTGACCTTCCACACCGTTAAAACATCTTTGTATAACTTTTGGCTCTCCCAAAACTTAACTACAAGTACTCTACTGTTTACCTTACCTATAACATAAAGAGTTGATTAACACATGTTTTGTATGTTCTGTATTATGTACTGTATTCTTACAAAAAAAGTAAGCTAGAGAAAAAAGTTGTTAAGAAAATGATAAGAAAAAATATGTTTACTGTTCATTAAGTGGAAGTGGATCCTCATAAAGATCTTCATTTTTGTCATCTTCATGTTGAGTAGGCTGAGGAAGAGGAGGAGGATGAGGCCGAGGTGAAGGAGAAGAAAGAGAGTTTAGTCTTGTGGTCTCAGGAGTGGCAGAGGCAGAAGAAAGTCGTGTATAAGTGGACCCACACAGTTCAAATCCATGTTGCTCAAGGGTCAACTGAATTAGAAAGCTCCACCCAAAGTGGTTTAAATATTAAGAGATTATGAATTCATCTCACTGAAGATGAATCACAGGTGATAGATGGGTTTAGACAATGCTTGCTACAGTGGTTCAGCACAGGCACCAAACCTCCATTACCTTTCATTCCTACTCTCTACCTTCTGCGGTGTCTTTTCCATTCCAAGAATGGCCCCTCTCATGCAACATAGGGTTCCAGGAGGCCATAGCCATCCAGCAGGGATGAGGGCTGAGTTTCTCAGTAGTTCTCTTAAAAGAGCAAATGAGTTTCTGCTCCAGAAGCTCTCTCCTGAATTACACTGAATTGGATTATATGCCCCGAACCAATGATTCTGACCAGAGGGACATGGGATGTATTTCTTGGCTTCAACCAATCAGGGGATGCTGGAGATGCAGCCAGCGGGGTATGAGTGAAATGAATATTCAAATAAAATTTGAAGTAATATTATCATGAGGAAGGGAAAATGGATCTTTGATGGCCAAAAGCAGCAAATAGCCAGTACTCTAGATTTACAGATCTCTACACTCCCCAGATTTCCTCCCAATTTTTTTTGTACATTTCTCTAGTCTCACTGGCTCCACTCTATTGTAAATGTTTGTTTCTCTTTCTTTCTTTCCTCATTAGAGAATGAGTTCCTTGAATGTAAGGTCTATGCCTTATTCCTCAGTCCCTAATGCAGACATTGGCATTCGGTAAATGTGCATCAAATACATAAATAAACACATAGTTGAATAAGGATTGCTTTCTTCTTGCTAAATGGAAAAACCTATTCCCATAGTAGCGGGAATGGAATCCCCACTACAGACTAGAAGTCAATCTGTCTCTATAAATTCCGAACCCAATGCCCAGGACTTCCACCCAACAGATGCTTTTTGCATTGTGAAACACCCAGGCATGTGGGCTGCCTGAATTCACGTGTTTGTTCCATCCTTCATCACTCTGTTTCCTGGGAAGGAACAAGAGCTGGTGGGGGCCCTATGCTCACTGCACATGTTTTCCGTTTCATGTTTCAGCCAATAAATGAGAGGGCTCTCTCACAAGCCACTTAACATGTATTACAGATATTTCCTTGGACAAATGGTCTCTTCTCCTTCCTCTGGGAACACAAAGCCTGAATGATCTGCAGACCCAGTAGAGGAGAGCGGGGCTTAGAACACCCAGTGCCTAAAGATAGGACATCTTTCATTTAACTGTGTGACTTGAAGGTGAGCAGTGTGACCTCAGATACACATCAGTGCCTCCCAGCACAGGTGGGTTTGCCTTGGGACTGATGGGGCTGCACATCTGGAGGAGCTAACATCTGGATGAACGCACCCATAGAATGAGATGCTGTCGTTGGCTAGGACTAGGGCGCTGTGTCATTTCTTTTCTTCCTACTCCTTTCATTTTACTTGTTAAATGTTAGCTCTTTCTGAAAATGAACAAGGGACGATTTTAGCAGAGATGGAACGGGAGAATTGTTCCTGATTCCTGTTTCATCTTCCAGACTCATCATTACCAGCCAAAGTAATATGAAATTAAAACTGAGGCTTGGCTGTCCACTGCAACAAGCAGAAATCTAAGACTATAATACTTAAAACACAACCTCTTGCAGAAATAAAAGTCTCTGCAAAGCCACAGAGCTCAGAAATAGCATTTGGTTCTGCAAAACTACTGCTTTTTTTGTTTGTTTGTTTCTTCTGCCAGATCAAACCCCAGAGAGAACTGATGACATTCTTGCTACTGTCTTTGCAAATGGAAAAAGAAGGGAGCAGTAAAATTAGGAAAGTGAGAATAATGTTCTAAGAATGGAAAATGCAAAGGTTAAAAATTTGAAGAGGAATGTTGTATTTAGAAGCGAGGAATTCAGGAGGGAGAACACTGTCAAAACAATCATGGCACCAGGCTTGCTTGGCAATATGGTTTATTTCAGGAGACACTTGCCTCCAGGCCTCCAAACTGGCTACAATTTGCCCCAGAAATTCTTCACTTCACTCTAAAATAGAACTTGTAAAAGAAGTTGGAAGTAACTTTTATGTGGTTGTTTTCTAAAAATCTTTTTTCTCTAACAGATGAATCTCAAACACTTTGCTCTAAAGCAGCAAAAGGTTCAAATGTTATTGGATTGTTTATAACATTCAGTAACCTTCCAATCCCCCAGTGTTTATAGAAGTAAATTGGGAGTATTCAAGAACAGTTTGTCTGTCTAGTGGAATTTCAACTTTTCCATATTTGCTTAATTTTGGAACCAAATGTCAGAGATGCTACAGCACCAATAAGGCAGGATCTTGTTAGAGCTCATGCCTCATTGGATAAAAGCTATTTGGAGCGAAAGACTGGGCTTCTGCTTACAAACCTGGGATGGCATTGGGCTTCAGAAAGGATAACTAGAAATGGTTCAATGGTTATTAAATATATTGAACGAACAGAACGTATGTTGAGGATTTGATGAGAAAAAATGGAGCTCACTTAACACAGCACTTGGCAAATAATAGAAATTCAATAACTATTAGCTATTACTTCTATAATACAATTATTACACCATTGACTGAAAACACACGTGGCACCTTAGCATTCTCATTTAAAAGACACTGTCAGTGTTGTCTGTTTTGTAGCATGGCTTTAGCCTCTGGCTTAAGAGTTCAACTGTCCACCTGGTTGCCCAAATCGGTAATAATGATAATACTAGTTATAATTTTTATGATAATTATTATAGGTAGGTAGATATCATAAGAGATAGAGGGTAAAAGAAGACATGGTCATTCATAAAAGAGGAATTAAAATTTGCAAAAACCATTCTTCTTCACTAGTAATCAATAAAATGCAAATTAAAACATGAAATACTTCTTGCTTACCAACATTTTGAAGATTCAAAGTGGTAATTGTTAATGTTCTCAATGAGTACTAGTCAGAGCATAATTTGGCATCACTGATCTTTGGAAAATAATGTGGCAAATAGGAATGAAGTGCTGCTAACATATGTTTATCTGTTGATCCACTTTTAAGAATTTATCTGAAACTTCTAGAGGCAAATTGAGAATAGTCAAAAATTTAAGTACAAATTGTCAACTGCCATGTGCCTCTATCTGTTAGGATCCGGTCAGGAAACAGCACACTCAAACTGAGTAATTTGAAGAGAGTTTAATTAAAACAAAACAAACAAACAAAAAACCCAATGACGTACAAAGTATGGACAAGATGTGGAGACAGCAAGAGATGGTGTAGGATTCTGGGGCCAGCAGCAGAAAGGAGCCGGTACCACCTCAAGGCTTGAAAGGGCAGGGAATGAGTAGTTTCCAAAACTTGGAGAGGGACTCTCAACTCCCTAACTTACCATGTGACCCTCCCATGGGAAGAAATGCTCCATTCTCACCCTCCTCCCAGCTCCTGGTCTCTTGCCTGCACCTCCCGCTCACTAAGCCTAACTAAAGCCAGGATCCAAGGAGCCCTTTGACAGAGTCCATATGGGCTGAGGGTGGACAGTGGCTCTGGAGAGACAAATGAAAAATATCCAGCACACTTTGTTATTTTTAAGAGCAAAAGTAAAAATGGAAGATAATACAAATGTCCAGCAACTGGGAAATAAGCCCCAAAAGTGTGGTGCATTTTGTAGTGGGATGTTATGCAGCCATTTAAAATCATGCTTTTGAAGAGATAATAACACAGAAACATGTTTTCAATAAAATGTCAACTGAAGAGAAGTAGAGGAGACAATTATATATGACTCCAATTATGAAAATAAAATATACACACATGACCCATTGGAAAAAGAGACTGGAGGACACATGCCCAAACTTTATGGCTATCCTGATTTGGGGGATTATGGATTTACTTCTTTTTTTTTTCAGTTATTTGTATTTTCCAAATTTTACAGGCGCATAGACCGCTTTTATAATAAAACATTATTTTACAAAACTAGTCTTTTGCTTTCTGTAGCTTATAATCTAGTAGGGGAGAAATGTTAATTTCTAACTGGTTACAGCAAAAGTCCGTGGAAGAACAAAGGAATAACTCATTCCTCTGAGAGTTACTCCTTTGATTGCGACTGGCAGGTGGAATCGGGGAATCTTCTTGGAGGAGATGTCATTTAAACTGGGCCTTCAGAGATGAGAAATACTTTTCTCCAGGTTAAGAAATGGCAGAGGAGAAACCAGATGAGAAAATAATGAAAACGAAAGATTTAGAGCCTTCAAGGTCATGAAATATCCAGGGCACAACAATAGATGGGTGATTGTAGAGCAGTCCACTGGCAACATCAGAGGAACTTTCACAATGCATAAATTTCTGTGTCCCTCCCCACATCTCCGGAATTAGCATCTCTGCTAGAGAACCCAAGACAAATATTTTGAAAATGCTTCCAGGTAATTCTAGGCATGGCTGGGGCTTAGAAGCCATGTGGACAAAGTATAGAAGAAAGCACTGTGGACCATTGTGGAGTGGCTGCCCAGAACTCTCCAGCTGTCTCCTTCCCCTGAGAGAGAAGGGGCCCAGCAATGACTTTGTAGGAGATGACACTGCCCTATGGCCACAAACGTCTGAACACGGATGCTGAGATGTAGATGTCAGCTTCAGAATGGGCGGGCGGAAGACCTGCTCTGTGATCTGAAGTAGTAAAGGGTGATGAAAAAAGCAGAGACAGAGGGAAGCAAGCCAAGGTAAGAAGAGAATGGATGAGAAACTAAGAGGGTCCTGCCACCTTCCAGTCTCTGGTTTCAGTACTTTCTGAGGTTCCACTGCATCCCTGCCCCTGAGTGTACTGAGACCTCCATTGTCCTTGTAACAGAGTTTTTAATGCTTGCCTAGCTGGAACTGGCCTCAGTTGTCTGCAGAGATGAGTAGGACAAGTTTTATCTTCAGATCACCATTGTGTCTTGCAAAGTCTCAGCTGGAGTCCAAAGATAGCAGCTCTGTCCCCTATTCACTAGCTAGTGCAGTCTTTCCAAAGTGGAGCTTCTTGGAAGCATGAGTTTTGTGGAATTAATGGGTGTTGCCACACAGACAGGCAAAAGAAAAATTAAGAAATACATACGTGTTGATCAAATAAGTATGGATCAATGGATTAACAACATCAAGCTGGTTTACTTACTAGAAAGCTTCTCAAAACGTATATGAGCTCTTGAACATTGTGAATTTCCAGGAATTATAGAATGCAGTGTTCCCAAATTTATTTGACTGTGGGACAGTCTGGATTATTTTTTCCCCAAAAAAACATGTTTCAGGACAGGTGCTTGGCCCTTAAGAGGTAATTCGTTCATTTATGTATTTCTTTATTAAATAAACATTTATTAGAATAGCAAAAATAAGGACTGTTTCTCAAATGACATGCTATCTTTATGAAGACACCATGCTAGTCTCTCAGGAATTGTGTTTGTATGTGTGTGTACACATGTGTGTCCATGTATGCAAATATACACGTGTCTGCAGGCACACATGTGTATATGCCTACGTGTGTGCGTTAAGAGAGGATAAAGGGAGAGGGAGCAAGACAGAGACGGGGGTGAATCTTTGGCTTGGATGCTCATGTATGTGGCTTCCAGAGGTTTATTAATGAAGATACCATCTCAATCCCCGAATAGAATTACATTATATCAAGTGGACTCAGGCTAATTGTCTGACTAATTTTAAGTTCAATTAAGAGAACTATCCAAATCATTTATCTTCTAGTCCATCAAATGAAATATGATGCTACAGCAGAATGTGTTTATGACCAAACCAACTTTTAATATGTGAGAGTAACTGGCCTTTCTTTGTAATCATTTTCATTTTTTTCCCTAAAAGTCCTTATCAAAAAAAGTTTCCCATATTAAAGATGATAATGCTTTTGTTGGGGGAAAATGTGGGATGAATGTTTATTGAGCATTCCTTTTAGACCACTGCTAGGCCGAGCATTACAAATACCCAGTCTTATTAATTCTTCTAGCAACACTGTAAGATAGGTAATCCATTTTTCTCCTTTTAACAGATGAGAACGTTTTGTGAGGACAAGCATGAGTCTGTCTTTAGTGCCTGACTCATAGTTGGGTCTCTATAACATATTTATTGAATGAATGAATAAATGTTTGGGGAAACTGAGGCTGAATGAGTTGGCTCAGGATTATCTTGTCCATGTTGAAAACTGCATTTGAACCCAGGTCTGTCTGACTCCAAAAACCAAACGGCTTCCTCCTCATCATTTCAGAAACTAGCAAAATGCTTTTATGTACACCATTTGATTTTAGAATCCTGTACGTTTTATAAATGAGGACAGTGAGACTCAGAAAAATAGTATATCCGAAATGACTAAGGTAGTAGAGAGAAGATTCAAAACCCTATCCCAGGCCTTCTGACTCCCATTCCAATGTTCTTCCAGCTACCTCAGAGGTCTTTTGAAAAGCCCCTGAGATTGCACCCAAACTGATGTTCATGTGGCAGATACCTCACCACCGTCTCCTCGCCTCACTCCTTAAATTCTCATCTTCAGGCCCCCCTGACTCAGGTGACACTCATGCTGATAAAATGTCCTGTGTTTTCTGCCGGAAGTAGCCAGCCCAGACAGGTGCAGGAGAGGTCTGCTCTAGAGGGATATATTGCACAGCCTTGTCCCTGCCTCCCCTATTTCACCCCTGATTTCTGATGGGACCCCCAGATGAGTATCATCCCCCTCCTGGCCATTTACAACCTGCAAAGCAACTTGAGTTCCTCCTGAGGGACTGGCAGCTCTGCCAAGACCATACGTGATTTTCCCACAAAAAGTACCTTTGGAAGAGGATTTCTCCATCAGTTTCCACCATGAACACAGATGGACACATTTCTCCAGAATCTTCTCTGCTGTCATTTGCTGTCCTGCCAAGAGCCTGGGATTGTCCTTCATTGGAACAGAGAGGGTCAGGCCCAGGCTGGAAGTTCTCGATTCCACTGGTGCTCTCTGGGGCAAAAATGTGGTATTTTTCCTTTTGTCTTTTCTGCTTCTGTTTTTTGCTTTGCTCCAAACTGATGATTCTCTCAGCTTCTGTCTTCATGATGCCAACACTGCCAAGTGAAAAATAAATAATGCCCCCAGAAAACCCCAGGGTTGTTCATTTCTAGACACAGAACCAAAGAACTGACAGCACTCAGCTTTTTCCCCTCCCCAATAAAAAAAAGTTACTTAGATACCTTGGAAAGGCAGGTTCTAAGGCTACTAGAAGTGTTTAGAAAAAGATGATGTGTATATTAACAAATTTCTTTCCTCTTTTCTCTTACTTTAGGCTCTCATCATCTCTCTCTCTTTTTTATTTTTATTTATTTATTTATTTTTGAGACTGCCTTGTTCTGTTGCTCAAGCTGGAGTGCAGTGGCGCGATCTCGGCTCACTGCAACCTCTGCCTCCTGGGTTCAAGCAATTCTCCTTTCTTAGCCTCCTGAGTAGCTGGGACTACAGGTGCACGTCACCACGGCCAGCTAATTTTCATATTTTTAGTAGAGACAGGGTTTCACCATGTTGCCCAGGCTGGTCTTGAACTCCTGACCTTAGGTGATCCACCCACTTCAGCCTCCCAAAGTGCTGGGATCAGGCATGAGCCACTGCACCCGGCCTCATCATCTCTGTCTTAGAGGATTTTGATCGGAGGTTATTGTGCATTGAATTGGGTCCCTCCCTGTTCCCCCAAATTCATGTATTGAAGTCTTAGGCCCCAGTACCTCAGAATGTACCTACACTTGAAGATGGAGCCTTCAAAGAGGTAATTAAGGTAAAGAGAGGCCACATGACTGGGCCCTAATCCAATCTGACTAGGGCCCTTATAAGACGAGGAGATTTGATTGCAGACAGTTACAGAGGGAAGGCCATGCCAGGATGCAGGAAGAAGACAGCCTTCCATAAGCCAAGGAGACAGGCTTGGGAGAAACCAACCCTGCCAACACCTTGATCTGGGACGTCCAGCCTCTGGAACTGTGAGAAAATAAATTTCTTTAAGCTACTCAGTCTGTGGCACTTTGTTGTGGCAGATTTTGGCATTGAGAAGTGGGGATACGCTGGAACAAATACCTAAAAATGTGGACATGATTTTGGATCTGGGGAAAGGGTACAGGCTGGAAGAGTTTTAAGGTACACATTAGCAAAAGCTTAGATGGCCTTGAAGAGGCTGTTGGTAATTTACCAAACTAAAGCAGAAGTTAATTTTTAAAAAAATGCTGGACATAGAGAAGAAGGAACTTTGATTGGAATTGTTTCAAAGTTCCAGGCATTAGAATGTAAGGTGTTAGGTATCCCGCATATGTTAACTCATTTATGTTTCATTATAATCCTGAAAATTAATGATATGTGTAATTATAAATATACTAAGTAAAAATTATTGTTCATGTGCATACTTAAATAAATGTATAATTCATATAAACAGATATCTTAATGAATACACCTATTTTACAGCCAATAACAAGAATGGCAAGCGGTAACAATAGCAAACATGTTTTAAGCTCTCACTATATGTCAGACACTGTTCTAAGAACTTTGTATTCTTTTTTTGCCTAATTGTTTACAATAACTCTTTGAGACAGGTACCACTTAATGATAAATAATAAAATAACATAGTAATTAAGCGCACAAGCCCTGGAGTCAGATACCTGAGTTCAAATCTAAATTCTGCCACTTGGTTTCTGTGTGACCTCGGGCAAATTCCTTAACCCTCTGAGCACCAGTTTCCTTATCTATAAAATGAGGATGATGATAATGATAATAATAGTTCCTACTTTATTGGGAGGGTGAAAATAATTACTACGTATGAAGTCCAGACACTTAGGCTGGAGCCTGGCTTAACCGTCATTATCCCTATTTTAAACATGTCAAAATAGAGGCTCAGAGAAATTAATCTACTCTGCCCAAGCTTATTCTGTGAAAACTATTTTTCAAATGAAAATTCTGTTTAGCATGCCACTTTCTTTATATAAAATCTTTGTTAATTCATCATTTTTTACAAAATAAAGTCCAGTTCCTTAGCACGACTCATCTTTCCAGCTTCAAACCCTGCTGCTCCCTGTACTCCTTGTGCTGTATACAACACCCTACCAGCTTATCACCCTCTTAACATGTCATGTGCTTTGAAACCTGTGGCTTTTTACAAGCTGTTTCTTCTCTCTGGAGTGCTCTTCCCTCTTTCCCCCTGGCCAATGCTTTGTCCTTCTTCCAGATCAGACTCAGTCATCATTTATTGATTCATTCTTGTATTCATTCATTCATTTAGTTACACAAATGTCTACTTTGAATAAGGCACTTTTCTAGGTCTTGGAGGTACAACAGCAAATAAGAAACATGCAGTGTCTTCAACAGCAGACAAGCCCATGGGGAGACAGACAAGTTAACAGATCTCACAGTGCAGTGTGATGAATGTGGTGACAAGCTGGGCAGATGGGGGGCACCTCACAGGGCTGGGGTGTGGGTGGGCAGTTTGTGTGACTGGTCTTCTTTCCCCTAGTCCTTCCTCTATCCCCATGGGGCATATGACCATATCACCAGCAAATGTTTACTGGGGACCACGTGGACTGCTGTTGTTTCTTTCAATGATTGATGGACTCACAAGAAGAGAAATATTTTACTTTTGCAAATAAAGAAGCATTTATTCTTTATTTCACTCTAAAGATCGTAACTCTCTCTAGACTAAGAGAGACTTGGGACATATCCTCACACAGGATGACTTCATGGAGAAGGAAGGCAGATGCGTAATGAGATTGCACCAGTCTTAAGCATGACATTTGCCTTAAGAGAGAAGGAAATGGTAAAACTGAACAAGAAGAGTGGAGGATGTGACGAATTGATTGCAAGAATGGTCCCAGTTGTCCACCCTTCCCGTAACCATGCTTTTGCAATGTGGCTTTGCAGCTTCTCCCATCATGAGATGGAGCCTTGAATTGGAGCTAGCCATGGAACTTGTTTTAGCTAATAGAATGAGTGGAAGTGACAGTGATTCAGTTCCAAGCCTAGGTCTCAGGGGACCCTGAGCACCTTTGCTCACTCTCTTGAAACCATACCACTGCCATGTGAACAAGTATGGGCTAGCCTAACAGAGAAAATTGAGGGGTACATGGAGATTCCATTCATCTTAGCCAAGGCCACCCTAGACCAGCCTGTGGCCAGTCAACATCCAAACATGACAGGGCCCTGCCAAGATCAGCAGAAGTGACCCATAGAGAAGTAGAAATGCAGAAGTAACCTTAGCCAGGACCAGAACTGTTCAGCTGATGCAGAGACTCATGAATAATAAAGCCCCTGAGTTTCATGGGGAATTGTTACATGGCATTACTTGGTGATGGCTCATTGATACAGGCAGAAGAGGGGATACATTTTCAGTGGAAACAGTCTACAAACTATTAAAGTATAATAGAGAACGTATGTCTTGTTTGTCAATTTAGGGACAAGATTTGCTCTATAACAAAAGGCCTCTCATTTGTCTGGCATGTCTTTGGATGAAGTTTGAATTTGAACTTCTCCTAAGATTTTCAAACTAGAATATTTGAAAAACAATGCAATGAGATTTTCTGACTTTATCTTAGCCCGATGCTACCTGTAATGTTAATTTACAAAGTTTAATAACATACACTATTTGCAGTGTACTGATGTCCTCTGCAACCCTCTGTCTTTCAAGGGTAACAGCCACAGTCACTGGGACTTTCCATGAAAGACTGGATTGAGTGTTCTAGAAACCTAGCATATGTGCCCTCAGCCATGGAGTTGTTTTCAATGAGCCTTTTTCTGGACTGGGAACTCCTTGTCCTCGAACTGGTAGGACTTAATACTTGCAGGGTTGGGGAAGGATCAAGCTGGCAGCGTGAAATGCCCAGTATTAGCATGAGGAGGACATAATTCTCAGCTGCTGGCTCCCACACTAGGTGTGTCAGTGCTTACCAGACTTGTCTGCAGTAAAATCCAGGCTTCTGTGAGTTGGGAGTGGGAAAGGAAGGCAGTGGAATCAACTGGAAAACTGTTCAACATCTTTGATGTATCCCCAAGCCCTACTCCTTGCTCTCACCATCCATGATACCTGCTGTCTCCAACTCTGAGGTCTCTCATGCATTTCAACTGGAAGATGGCCCACACCATCCCCACTCCATTCATGGCATATTCTGGGCAGTGACTACTTCTTTCTTGGCTTCACCCACCAACACATCTCCTTCTTCAAATCAATTGGAAACTCTTGTTCACAGAGAGTCCTTCTCTTTACTATAGGCTAATTCAGTAAAATCCCTGGAGGCTAAGAAAGTGAGTTCCTTCTACTGTCTTGACCAAGAAGCTGTTTCTTCAGTATTGAAGGATGTTGGCTTCAGTCCACTCTCCATACTCAGTCCCTTTCTGCTGTTCTTACAAGTCAAACAGCCAGTTTTTCAGGGAGCCGTTGCCAACTCCAAATGACAGGTGTTTATTTTTAAGCACTTTCCATGGTTTACATTTCAGAGAGTGAATATATCTTTGGAAAAATATAAATGAGTACAATAAAAACATGATAGATGCTATCATCTTAGGTTCCTTAGGTGCTCCAGTGTCTCAGGTGCTGTGGCGGGTCCTTTCATCAATGTGATCTCTGTTAATTTTCCTGGTCTCCTGAAAGGGTGTCCTGATCATTTCCAATTCCTAGGCAAGGGGACGGGGGAGGCTTAGGGAGGTTGAGAACATGCCAGGGTGGCATAGCCAGTGGGTGATGAGATGAGGACTGGAAACGAGGTTTTCTTACTTTAACTTCAGTGTTCTATGCACCATCAGATTATTCTGTTACTTATTTCTCTCCTCAAGGGGTGACGATTTCCAGTACATACTCTTCCTGGCCTATAAAATACAGCCAGCCAACATTTTATTTATTAAAATTTGATCATAATACATACCTTACTGCATTAAAATATTGAACACTATGTAATAGTAATGCTAACATTTATGGAGCTTTTACCATGTACCAGCCACTGTTATTAGTGTTTCATGTGTATTAACTACACATGTAATTTAATCTCACTGTCCTATTATCATCCCCATAAAACAGATGAGAAAATGGAGGCACAGAGAGTAAGTTGCCCTAGGTCACACAGCCCGTGCAGAGCTTGGCTCTGAACCAAGACAGTGTGCCTGCAGAGTCCACCCATGTTCTTCACTGCTTTCTCACTGGGTTTTGTTATACACCAAAATGAAAAAAAAAAAAATGCTTATATTTGACCTACTAATAAAGACCTGCTAATAAGTGAACCTTTAATAAGTAAGGCACTAACAATATTATTCCATGACTAATAAATAAAATCAACTAAATGCCTAGTACTTCTTAAGCAGCTGGTGAATATTGGTTCCCCACTTCCCTCACCTATATGGGTTAGGGAGATTATTTTTTCATCTATTTTGGAACATTTATGATTACTGTGTATCAGTCAGACCCTGTGCTGAGGAGGTGCCAGACATGTGAATTGATCAAAGTCAAGTCATTGATCAAAACTAAGGAAGCTCCCAGTTTTGAGGAAGAGGCAGACGAAGCAACACCACAGGGTATTCCATGGGCACTGTGGGAGGCACAGAGGACAGTAAGGATGCTGCTTGTGAGTTAAGGTGCACCTCAATCAGGAGACTGATTCAGAGAGCCATGGTGGAAAGAAACAGGTCTTGAAGGAGATTCAAGTTTAGGTGGTAATAGTAGTTAATAGTTCACAGGGCATACTGAGGACCAAGCACTGTTCTAAGTGATCTGCTTCTATGCCTGTCTATCTATAAATCCATCAGGTATAGAGAGCTTACGTAACTTATCCAAAGTCACAAAGTTAGTAAGTGACAGGGCTGGGATTGGAACCTGGTGCAGTCTAACAAGAGAACTCACACTGTTGTATACACTCTTGAGAGGTAGAAGTTAGGGGACATGCATCATTTGGAACCAGGTAGGGGTAGGAATCAAAATGTGTCAACCATCCAAAAATAGTGCAGAGTTTCTGCTGGACTCCTCACCTCCTTAGGAATGAACAGGACAAGAGTCCTGCTGAGCAAGGCAGAAGGCGCATGTTCACAGCCTTGCTGCAAACAGCAAGCCTCCATCCACCTTAGGCCTTTTCTAGGAAAATCACTAGAAAAAAAAAAAATGGAGCAGAGAACATCATTGGATTAATGGGCCCTTTGCAATCTGGATTCATCAAAAAGCTTTCACATGACGTTAGGCCATGGCAATCCCAGCAGCGTCTGCACTTGAGATTCCTAAAGCGATCTCAATAAATTACCAGTAATTCATGTAGGGCTGGTTGAATGGTTCCCATTAAGCTAGATGTCTAAAACTGTAAGTCTAAAGAGATTTGAGTAAATTGGAGATACATGAAAAATGCCGGGGAAAAAAAAATCCTTGTGCTTGGTTTTGTTTTTCCCCAATTACCATGGGTCCAATGATCCCTAGTTTTTACTTGACTCATAAAGTGTCGTTGAGGAGCAACTAAGAAGGGAGTCATCAAAGCTGACACTGCTGTCAAAAAAAGAAATTCTCCATAAGTAGAGGGTTACAGAGGGGCAGATGGAGTTGCTGAAGAGTCTTCCTGCGCCCATTTCATCCAAGAAAGTCCCTCTGTTTCTTCTTTACCTGGTAGTCATCAGGAAGCATTAAGCTAGTATTTAGTATTAATATACAGAAATGGTCACACCTCATATTTTCTCATGAAAAGTTGAGTGAGTATAGTAAGGAGTTGAATTGGGTTTGGGTTTTGTGGTCACTATAGTTACTGTCCGCATACTGCAGGCTTCTGATTGCCCCTGCAGGGGCTTCTGTTACCTGGGGCTTCCCATGGGCCCAGGACAGATGGAGGGCTTCCCTAGTTTCTGCTCCATCTCAGCTTTCAATAGGCCCTGGGTCAAGAGTAGTTCTGTATTAGTCTGCTTGGGCTACTGTAACAAAACACCATAGGCTGGGTGGCTTAAACAACAGGCATTTATCTTCTCATAGTACTGAAGGCTGGAAGCCCAAGATCAAGGAGTTGGTGGTATCTCATGAGGGCTCTCTTTAGGTTGCAGACAGCCACCTTCTTACTGCATCTTTGCACGGCCTTTCCTTAGTGCATGCACTCAGATAAAGAGAGAGAAAGAAAGGGAGAGACAGAGAAAGAGAGAAGCTCTGGTGTCTCTTTTTGTAAGGCCACTAATCCTTTCTGATCAGGACCCCACTCTTATGACTACATTTAACCTTAATTAGTTCCTGAGAGACTCCATCTCCAAATACAGACACACTGGGGGTTAGGGCTCCAAAATAGGAATTTTGGAGGGATGCAAACATTCAGTTCATAATACATTCTCTCTCTCAATGCCCTTGCTCTTCCCAAGGTTGTTTGCTCCTGGTGGAAGCAGGGCTTAGTCTGTCACCATAGCCCAGCCTCAGCCTTTCTCAGGTCCCATGTACCTCGGCCTTGGGAGATAGGTCTTTTTGGCACTCCTGTCCCTCCTTCCCATGGCAGCCAAATTCTGCCTTGAGTTGCTGGTTGGTCTTGGACATGAAGAGTTTCCTATCCCTCTGTACTGAGTTGGACAGTGTCCCTCCCGAAATTCAGGTCTACCTGGAACCTCAGGATGCAACCTTATTTGGTTATAGGGTCCTTGCAGACATAATTAGTTAAGATGAGGCCATCATGAATTAGGATGGGCCCTAAATCCGTTGACTGATGTCTTTATAAGAGAACAGAGAGGGAGACACAGAGACACAGAGACACACACAGGGAAGAAGGCCAGGTGATGACAGAGGCAGAGATAGGAGGGATGTACCTGCAAGCCAAGGAAAGCCAAGATTGCTGGCCACACCAGAAGCAAGGCAGGAGGCATAAAACAGATCCTCCTCCAGAGCCTCCAGAATGAGCTAGTGCTGATGACACCCTGATTTTGGACTTCTACCCTCCATGCATTTCTGTTGTAGAAGCCACCCCATTTGTGGTACTTTGTTACAGTGGCTGTAAGAGTCTAATACAACCTCCTCCAGCAATGGCCAGCTCCTGCTTAGTGCCAGTTCACTATACGGCCTCCAAGGTGGCTTCCTGTTCCCTTCCCAAGGGCAGGAGGTTGTGTTTCTACCCCTGGTCCAGAGATGATGGATTTTTCTGGGCCTTTGGACAGAGGGCTCACTGCTCCTCTTCAGCAGGAAAGAGTCTGCTTTCTAGGAAGAGGGTCTGATAAGCAGTGAGGCCTCATGTCTGTCCCCTGTTGTGCATCTGGGCCACATCTGGGGCTCCCCATTCCCCTACCTGCCTCTGATCTTTCCTGTGGACATACAGTGGAGGTGTCTGGAATGAAGCTTGTGAGCGATCGCCTTTGCCCCCTGGGTTCCTAGCCATCCCAAGCTGACATGCCAGCCCCACCAGCCTTTCAGAATTGTTAACATTCAAGTTGATTTCTTCCCACCCACTGGGTCAGTGGCCGCCTCTTTCTCCCATGTTCTGCTAAAGGTGAGACAGCTGTTCCAGAGGGACTTGTCTGTCTCTGGATTGCTGTTTATTGGGTGACTTGGAAACCTCAGCTGTCTGAGGGCCTCAAGAAAAGTGATGATTCTATAAATAATCTGTTTGTTTATTTTTTAAATCTTGTTAGGGTGGAATCAAGGTTCTCTTGGGGCTTCTAATATTCTAAGCAGAAGTGGAATTCCTTGACTAGTATTTTCACTAAATATAAATGAGGACAGTTTCTCAGGAGTTCCTGAGTTTGACTCTTGGCTTGAAAACTCACTAGGTCTGACACTAGTTGCCTAACCTTGCCGAGACATATCTTCCCCATGTCTAAGATGAGAGATAGGTGAACTCATATCTTGAACGCAGCACTACTCACAATAGCTAGCATATAGACTCAACCTAAGTGTCCATCAATGGAAGAATGAATAGAGAAAATGTAGTGTATATATAGGTATATTACCATGCCATGCTCTTTGTGCTACTCTACGGCACGATATGTATATATGTACATTATTTTTCTTAGAGAGGGTTTAGAACTCATTCTTGCTCTTTGTATCCTATCACATCTTTTGAAAAAAAACGTAGTTTTGATTGTGTGAAATTCCAGGGACATTCAACTTAGTCTTCTAAATTATTTATTTTCCCATACTTACATTTTAAATACAAGCATACATTGTCTTAAACTCTCAAAACATTTTATTTTTAATAAGTAGATTATATAATAATAATAATAATAATAATAATATTCAGCCATAAAGGAATATTGCTCAGCCATAAAAAGAAATGAAATCATGTCATTTTGCAGCAACATGGATGAAACTGGAGACCATTGCTTAAGTAAAATAATTCAGAAACGGAAAGTCAAACACCGCTTGTTCTCACTTGTAAGTGGGAGCTAAATAATATGTACACACGGACATAGAGAGTGGAATAATAGGTAATGGAAACTCAGAAAGGTGGGAGGGTGGGAGGGGGGTGAGAAATGAGAAATTACCTAATGGGCACGAGGTATACTATTTGGGCGATGGTTATACTAAAAGCCCAGATTTAACCGCTATGCGCTATATCCATGTACAAAATGGCACTTGAACCTCCTAAATCTTTTTTTTAATAAAATGGATAGTGGTATAGTTTATTTTAAAACTGCATGCATATACTTATTGAAAATAATAATCTATCCATATGGGGAAAAACTCACATGATTTAAAATAATAATACAAATTTTATAACTATTTTAAAAATAAATAAAATGAAAAACCTGATGGGATTATCTCAAAAGACTCATTCAGTTCTGATAGCCCATTATTTTAAAAGACGTTACTGGAGCAATCTCAAAGAGGGTAAATCTGTAGTTTCTGAATTATTTCAATATCAGGTGTTCATGGTACTGAGAGAGTACGTTAGGGGAGAAAATGAGGAAATCTGAATGAAGTATGGCTGTTAGTTCACAGTGTAGGCATATTGGTTCATTAGTTGCGAAAACACACTGATGTAAGGTTAGGTTTTAGTAGTAGCAGAAACTGGTATGAGGCATACAGCACATTTCTGTAATATCTTCATAGTAATTTTTTAAATGCAAAACTCTTCTAAAATAAAAAGGTTTGTTAAAAAGATTAGATTAGAACATATCAGAATGTATTGTAGTAGCAAGTTTAATGTATCATGAAATTTTTGTTTGGTTTCACTTAACTACAAACATATATATAATATTTACATAAATGTATACATACACTCGGTCTTGATATAAAATGCATTTCTTACTAGGGGTTGATAAAACAGTTTGAAAGATACTGGATTGGAGGATAGTTTGTTAGCTCTAATATTTCTTAAAATTAAATCATCGTAAACTGTTTAATAAGGGGTTTATTCATTCCTTCAACAATAGTTGAGTAATTAACCACCATAGTCAAAGTATTGTGCTTTCAACGTAGGGGATGCCACAGATGAATGAAGAAGACACAGGGTTTCATTTGTCAGATACAGAAGTAGAAAAACAAATACGCTGTGATGCAAAAGGCTGTAAAACAAGTGCTAACCAGAGGTTTACAAAAGTGCCACGGAAGCACAAAGGACAAAGGAGTGAGTGTTGACTCAGGATGTCAGGAAAAGTTGAACAGAAGAGCTGGCATTTTAGTTAGACTTTTAAAAAATGAATCACTAACGCGTGCTCAGCACTTCCTATGTTGCCAGAGTTTCTGCGGGAAGGAATATTACAGGGATCACCTCATCTTATCCTCACATGTTCTCATGGCTAGGAGCTAGTTTTATCTCCACTTTACAGAAGAACAAACTGAAGCGTAAAGAGGCGAAGGAACTGCCCAGGGATGAACAGCTGTAAAGTGGTGGGCAGAGCTCGTGGTGCATGTCATAAGGCAGTGCATGTCGCCAGCTTGGGGTTGTGTACACCACGATATTGTTTGGATGTCTGGCCTCTCCAAATTTCCTATTGCAATGTGCTTCCCAATGTTGGGAGGTAGCGCCTGGGGGTAGGTGATTCGATCATGGAAGCAGATCTCTCATGAATGGTCTAGCATCATTCCCTTGATCACGATTTAGTTCTTGCTCCATTAGTTCATGCAAGAGCTGGTTGTTTAAAGGAGTCTGGGAACCTTCCCCTTCTCTCTCTTACTCCTTTTCTCTTGCTCCAGCTCTCCCCATATGACCTGCCTGCTCCCACTTCGACTTCTGCCATGATTGGAAATTTCCTGACTGAGGCCTCCCCAGAAGCTGAGCAGATGCTGGCATCACACGTTTTAAAAAGCTTGAAGAACACTGAGCCAATTAAGCCTCTTTTCTTTATAAATTACCCAGCCTCAGCTATTCCTTTACGGCAATGCAAAAATGGACTAACACATACGATCTGTACCACCTCCCAGCCATTCCCTCCTGTTGGTTCTTCCCCACTCGATTTTCCTCTAGCTACAGAGCATAATTTAGGATTTCACTCCCTCAAAATATTGTCATTTTCATTGCCTTTGCTACCACTGCCCCTCTGCCTTCTCCCTTCTGGAAAGACTTCTACAAAACCTTCATAGTCCAGCTCAATTGCTACCTCCTTTCTGTGGCCGTTCCCCATACCTCCACATTCTTCCAGCAGATTTCATTGTTCCCTTGATCATACTAAAACTAGTCTTTGAAAAGTCTATCTCAGATTAAGCCCAGTGGTGTTTCTCTTCATTTCTGCCTCCCAGTACAGTGCTGGCACACTGTGGTTGCCCAGTAAAGGAGAAGGGAAGGCAGACAAAACTGTAGGATTTCCATGAATAAAAAAGTAGAGATCAGAATCCCACGCTGAGACCAACACAAGTAAGAGCAAAGAAGTGAGAGAACAAAATAGTCTGGTGGTGATGCGGTGTAAGGTACCCAGACGTGTGCAGGAGGGGAGGTAATTAATTATACCAGCCTGGGGCCAGATTGTGCAGCTGGCAGGCTTTGCCAGGAAGTTGGAGCTTCCTTTTGTAGACTGTGATGAACCACGGAGGGGTTTCAGAGATGAGGGACAATATTTTAATTGAGTGACACACTCTATTCTGTTTCCTTACTTTTGAAGGGGTTGAAGGGCAAGAGGAAATATAACTATTATGTACTTATTATATTTCAAGCTCTGTCCTAAGAGCTTTCACTAATGCTCACAATAAGCCAGTACATTAGATATGATTCCCTTGTTATTCAGTTGTGAAGCAGAAACTCAGACAGGTTAAGTAACTGATTCAAGATCACACCAAAAGAAATAGCAGATTTAGGATGTGAGCCCAAGTTTCTCTGGTTCCAAAGCTTGGGACCTCCCTTTTCTCTCTCTTTTGCTCTTGTGGTTTGGTTTTCCCACCACATCATCCTGTCTCTAAAACTCTTAATAGCCTCAAGCAATCCATCCACCTGGC
This sequence comes from Rhinopithecus roxellana, assembly GCF_007565055.1. NCBI lineage: Eukaryota > Metazoa > Chordata > Mammalia > Primates > Cercopithecidae > Rhinopithecus > Rhinopithecus roxellana. The sequence goes on from NC_044558.1 coordinate 100,154,355, forward strand.
GAACATGGTAAAACTCTGTCTCTACTAAAAATACAAAAATTAGCTGGGTGTGGTGGTGGGCGCCTGTCGTCCCAGCTACTCAGGAGGCTGAGGCATGACAATTGCTTGCAACCAGGAGGCAGAGGTTACAATGAGCCGAGATCATGGTGCACGATCAGACCAAGACTGTCTCAAAAAACAAAACAAAGCCAAAAAGCAAAAAAAAACAAAAAAAAAAACCCAAAAAAACCCACTACCAACAATAAAATACCAACAACTCTTATTAGCCTCCCCACTCTTGCTACCTTTCCTTCTTCTCTTACCCACTTCTTTCTGCCTTGTTTTTCCTGGGTCCCTGGACCTAAGTGGTAGCTTTTCAAAAGAGAGTGACCTGAGCCCTAGCAGTAGATGCCACAGTGACCATTTTATTTCCCTCCTTCCACTGAAAATAGGGGTATGGAGCCTGGAACAGACTAGCGGGAGACAGTGGCTCTGTGTCTGGTCCCTGAAATGTCCCAGCCTTCTGCAGATGTCTCTGCCTTCTGGGTATCCTTCTGATGCTTCGAAGGAGGTCTTCCCTTCAGCTCATGAGTACACAAAATAGTGAGATTGCCAATTTTAGCATGCGTGGGCATCTGCTGATTTGAAACCTCCTTTTGGATGTACTTTTTGTTACTTTCTTTCTAAAACACTTTTCTTCCAAGTCTGTCAGGCCAACCAAAAACACAGAAGGAATTATGGACTGAAAAAAAAAAAAAAAAAAAAAAAGCCAGCCCTCCTTTTCTTGATAATGATATGATGATTCTGGTATTCCAATTCAATCTTTTCCAAAGTTTTTGAGCAATGTATGCTCTATGTGTGCTTGTGATTAAAATATGATGTACCTTAAAAGCCATTCCAGCCCCTTGTGATGTGGTCATAAAAATTATTTCAGCATTAAATACCTTATTCTCATCCTGTCAACTTTGAGACCACTGCTAGATGAATCATTGGAGAAATGAAATGCTTAGCAAAATGTTTTTCTTCCTGATTACAGGGCTGAGGCTTATTCGATTAAAGGATAAAAGTAAATTGATCAAATATGTGGATGCTTGGAGTTTATTTTTATCGCTCCTGAGCAAATTTTGGAATGCAGCAATCTGATTAGATTTTTCTCCTTGTGGCTCCCCGTGAAAGAGGAAGAGCTGATGAGAAAGCGCTGATGGCCCAGCCCTGGGGGATGAATGATTGGCCAGTTTCTATTTTTAGCTTTTCTGACTTCTATGGCCTAGAGAACTCAGTCAACATTAGGAAAGCCCCCTTCTAACAGAGCAGCCTAGCAATTGTATGGCAAGCTGACTTAGAAGCATTCATGGAGCTAATACAAACACACCCAGCTTGACAGACTCAACCTGCAGAGACCATTTCTATTAACATTCTCCCTTCAACTTGGGGTCCTTGTGGTCTCTCCCTCTTCCTCACCCTGATCTCCTTCATGGTCTCATTATCCAGGCCACTAAGGTTTCAGGAAAATGACAAGAAACTGAGAGAAAGCTGGGCGACTTGAGGGCAGAAAAGGGACCATTGGTTTTAATTTCAGCTGTGTTCTTAATCCTATCCCCAGCCAGCTTCCAGGGCCTTCTGGGGTTGGGGGAGTGGCCAGCCACCTTCCTGCTCTGAAATCCCAAAAATTAGTTACATTTTCCTGTTTTAACATATCGTTAACAACAACAACAAATAGTAAAATTGATGTTGAGTCTTCTAGGTGTCCTAAGTGCACTGAGGCCTGACATTCCTTATGTCATTTAATCCTTACAATGCCCCTATGAGGAAGGTGCTGTTATAGTTTCCAAAGGGGTTAACTGCGGCACAACAAATTTAAGTAACTGGGCAACGTTGTAGAGCTTGGATTTGAACCTATGCATTTTTAGTCTGTGCCCTGTGTATGTAATCATGGCATCAAAATGTACTATTTTGCTGTTAAGTTGGGAGACTTGAGATTACTACATGGAAAGCCTGCCACACCCAGCTCCTAGAAGGAGATTACTAAGAATCATAATCAAGGTACAAGTATAGGAAGAGGCCAAGGATTCAGCCTGGAGGGGTGGGGAAGGGCTTAGTGTGGTCAACTTTTTAATCTGTGAAACTGGAAATTTCTTCCTACCCCCCTTCACCCCAGGTACCTGGCAGAGTCTCTGCCCACTGAAGGCATTTCTGAAACATTTGCTGACTTGTAATTGTGAATGAAACTAAGCAAAAAAAGATCAAGGATTAGCCATGTTCTCCAGGCAGCCAAGAAACTTGAAAGAACTAGGAAGATACTGCTAAATGTTCTGAAAAGTATTACTTAGTAAGTTGATAAACGTAATTAGAAGAAATTCCATGTTGGTACTAATGACAAGATGCAGGGAGAAAGTACTTCTTTTGAGGGCTTTCTTTTGCAAACAGCTTACAAACAAAAGAAGGAATCAATGGACACATGATGTTTCTCTCCATGGGGAGAAATGCCAGGTTAATGACTGCAGAGGCCAAACCATTTACAAAAATAGCAATATTTCTTGCACAATCAAGCTCTGAAAATGCACCAGCAAGCATGAGGAGGTTGCATTAACTGCCAGGAACACACTGGAAGCTACTTGTTTCATTAAGTGACCCAGTCCCCTCAAGGCCAACACAAGCAAAGAAGCTTGTGGCCCACCTCTGAGTCAACACTGAGAGGAGGCCCCTAGTGAATGAAAATGCATCCGGTTCTTCCATCGAAAGGAGGTGGCAGGCCCAGAGCCAGATCGGATTATTAGACTGGATTTATTTCAGACCCTAAATTTAACCAGCTGGAGGTCTTTTGAAAGTACCATCCTATACAAACTTTTGAATTGAGGAATTTGCCACTTACTGGGATTTGATTAGAGATAGAACACAATGTCCTTGGCTTGTATCCTCCTTCTGTACAGTGTGCCCTCCACCCAGCTTGGGCCATCTGCAGTGCATGTCAGCTTGAGGGCTGCAGGCAAGGTGCTCAAAGAGCAAGGGTCTCCATAGATTTGATTTCTCTTTGAGTTGATGCCACTAATGAACTTGTAACTCTTAGCAGGCCACAAGAGAAGAAACTGCCAAGAGTGAGGACAAGAGGGAGAAAGAAACAAAAATGAGCTAGACTGGAAAAGCCACAGAACCATACCTGGGGAATGGTTTAAAGTCCACACACACCTTCCTCTCTGTACACAGGATGTACACTTGCTAACACAGGCTTTAGCCAAGAACTCAAGTCACATAAACACTGCCATCCTGGGCTTCACTTTAATAGAAACATTCTTCTTCTCTTTGTTTTCAAATAAACATATAGAGATGGATGAAATCCAAAGTGGAAATTAGAATGATGAAAGACTGACATTACATATAGTAATTTATTTATAATATACCTCCACACATATTACAAAAATCTGAAGGATTTCTATCAAAATGTTAGCAATGGGTGCCTCTAGATGGTGAAATTAGAAATGATTTTCAACACATCTTTTTTTCTCATTTTTATTAAAATATTTTCGTAAGTGAACATGAATTGCCTTTGTAATTGGAAAACATTTTTTAAATTTTAAAACGCTACAAGGCGATATATGAAACTGATTGAACCATTTATTACTCTAAAATGTGTAAAAGGCAAAGATGATTGATGCTAAGGGTAGAGGTTAAGGCAACGTATTCAATAACTGAGGGAAGGAAATGAGAAATCTTCTGGGAATGACTCCTTTGAACTATTCAGTGTGCTAATCCAACGTCTGACAATGTCACATGCTTGTTGGCCTTTACCAGGCAACATTTTTCTGATGTATAAACTGAATTTGACATAGCCTCACATATAGATTGCCTGTGCAAGATCTTTTTTTTTTTTAAGAAAAACAACCATTTGTATTCATTTTTTTCTCCCAAGTGCTCAAAGTCATAATATCAACTGCAAGGAAACTGTACATGTTGAATGATTGAATGAAAAAACCAAGACAATAAAAGACATAACCCTTGCCCTGAAGGAATTCACCACTTAGTTGGAGACATAAAACCCAGTACCTGAAACAACTGGATGATAAAATTAAGAATGGAGTTATAGAAGGCTAGCTGGAGACGGGGGTTAACACTTATTAATGCCTACTGTGTGCAGATTTTGCTAAAGTCTTCCTATAAGGTACCTCATTTAGTCCCTTAACCAACCTATGCAGTAGGTATCATTTTCGCCACTGACAATGGAAAGAATCAGGGTTCAGAGAGTTTATTTTCAAAGATGCCACAGCTGGCAGGGGACTGAGCCAGGAAAGGAACTTAGGGCCTTCTGAACCCCACGTCAGTGTTGGATCTGCTCTACCCCCACGCCTCTTCCATTCTTGTGTAAGTGAAGAATTTACAGTGAGGGTGTGTAGTATGCATCAAGCCTGGAAAGGAAAGAACATGACAAGTGGATTTGGCAAGAGATGTTCCTGTAGTGCTGGTGCAGCCTGGCTCTTTGAATTTATCCATCTTCCTTCCACGTGCACCCAATAATACATGAAGGTGGGTTCCAACACTCTTGGAGTTGTCTTGATCCTAATCCCAAACTATTCACCCCAACTCATCCTCTGTCTCACATCCCAGCCTGTTCCAAGCTTCTTAGCCTCTGGTCCTGCAGTTATACCATCCTCTGATGGTCCAAGGTGTCCCCCTGTACCTGATGCTCAACTCCATTTCTCCAGCTCCCCCCTTTGGTTGCCACCTGCACTACAGTTCAGCCTCTTTCTCCTATTGTGCTTCCTTGAAGGGTTAAATGCAAGAACTTACATTAAGCACCATCATCATGGTGATATCTGGGATGCTTTTAGAACATGTCAGTGGTGGTTATAGGGACTGGAAGTGGTTAAAGACTTGAGTGCTACAGTCATTTGGATTTGGATTCAAATTTTTGCTCTATTATTTGACTAGCTTCTGCTTTTTTTGGCCTGGGCTTTTGACCTCGGGCAAGTTACCAAACCCATCAAAGCCTCCATTTCCTTATCTAGAAAATAGGGATAATGATAACACTACTTCTAGAGTGTTATGTAGATTTACTAAACAAGAAAATACATGTGGAGCACCTAGCACAATGCTAGTCATAAAGGATTCAACAAACATTATGAATATTATTAATGATATCAGTAATGGCATCATTGCCATGATTACAGAAACTCTGCCTGGAGAACTGCAGGTCTAGTGCCCTATAACCCAGCAAAAACCCTCGTGAATAGCATTCCCACTGGGCTCACCTGGCAAGTCAAGCAGTAGCTAGACTTTTAGAATTCAAGACTAAAAATATCAGGTAGATACAGCACATTGGAACACAGAGAAATGAAGACACAACAGCAAAAGGGCACACGATGTGTGCGTGTGGCAGGGCAAGGTATAAAACAGAACGACAGAATTTTCTGGAAGAGGTGTTATAGAAGGAAAACCATTTTTCATTTCATATATTCACTCATTTGTTTAATAAATATATACTGCCAGTTGATGAGAATCCAAAGATAAATAAGACAACTTTCATGGCTTCCGATCTAATGGAGGAGATATTTTCCTAACAAGATCAACGAACACAATGTACAATGAGTTATACTACTGCAGTTAAAGGATCAAGAAATAGGGCCTTTGATATTTGTATATGTGCTTTTTATCAGGGTCTTCAGATGAGAAGGAATTTATGATGAATAGGGAACTCTTTCAGGGCAGAAGAAACAGTATACCTGGAGTTAGAGAGTCGGGGGCAGAACATGATGGGGAAGGAGCTAGAAAGGTAATCTGGCATCAGATATTGAAGGGCCTCTGTTGACAGGCTAAGGCTTAAGTTTAAAATGCTTTGATTTTTTTAATTTGGTAAACACATTCCAAGGAACATACCTGTACTGTGGCTTCTAGTGCTCTGTCTCACATGGTCCTGTCTACATCATCAGAAGTTCCCAGTTAATTGCAGGATAAATTCCAAACTCTAAGAAGACTCCAAAAATGATATCTCCTGATGACTGGATAGTCCTTGCCCCCAGGCAAAGTTTGTAGAACACACAGTGCATCCATGACTTCATCTTCATTCATGACTGATTGACTTAGAAAATTCTCCTTTCCCCTCTCCTTTCTGTCCTCAGTAAATATTCACAGATCGTTAGATGGTGGCTCTTGGGAGAGATGATAGATGGCACAGATCGTTAGATGGTGGCTCTTGGGAGAGATGATAGATGGCTGGAGAGCTCAGATATCTGACTCACCAGTTTTTTTCTAGTCTTTGCATGCTTTTGCAAGTAACATTTCCCTATTCTCTCTATTTAGCCAGTGTAGCTGCTGTCACGTTCCTGGTGAGATGGTGGCAGGTTTGGGGATGGCAGCCTTTAGAAGACCCTTGCACTGAGCTCAAGTGTAAGTGAGGACACTCAGACTGGGTTAAGGCTCATGACCCGTCCCACTACTTCCTTCTGGTTGGGGTCTCTCTGTGGTGAACAGAGTCCACATCTTCAAATGAATTGCATGTGCTCAATTGCTGAACCATGTAGTCCTGGTTTTGTCCATGCCTGCATTCTTGTAAGATGTCCTCACTATCATACTTTGGGTCAGAGGGAAGTGGCAGAAGATGATGAAAAGCCAAGAAAGAAAGAAAAAAAGTGCATCCTTGAATGTGGTCCAGATCCAAGAAGGCCAAGGTCAGTGATGCCTGGGCCATGGGGAATATTGGAGGTAGGTACTGCAGTGCTGAGGTTGGTGTTCCCCAGGTCCCCTTTTCCTTCCCTTCTGAGGCTGCTAGCACACCTCAGCTGTCTCCTTCTCCAGAGACTAGACCTTGGCCAGATAGGGGATGCCTACCACAGAAGGACTGCCAGAATAATGCAAGCTGGGCCCAGAGTTGCGGTGCTGGAGATCATGCTCCCAAGCTCCCAGGGAACCAGGCTGAAGCCAGTCTTCAGTCAGGACCCCATCTTCCCTTAGCTTCCTTCCCCTGCCTTGCCTTGCTTCCCTCATCCCTTCCTCACAAGAGCAGTTCCTCAATAAATGTTTTTCACAAGAATCCCCATCTTAGGCTCTGCTGAACCCTTGCTAGGACAAGGACCAAACAGCTGAGGACCAAATCCAGGGGACAGAGTGGGAGAATACATTTTAGGAAAGTAACTTAATTGCCAGGTACCATTGTGTGACATGATGCAAACACCGTCTAGGGAGGGATTTGCCAGCACTTGCCCTTGAATTTTACCAACCATAGCATTAAGAGCCATGCTATCCAGGTGCATGCTCAAAAGGTCAATATGAAGTATATGCTTAGTGGTTTCATGGCTTAAAGATAACATTTCTTAAGTGAGTGTTTTTCTTAAGAAAATTTGGGCTTAAGAAAAAGATGAAAACAAAATATAAAGCAGTTCATATTTGCAATCATGCAAAGCAAAACAAACTTCTACAAGCATTTTGGTGTCATTTATTTCAAGATTTTTACTGTACATAAGCTACTTTATGTAGATAATTTCATGGGTTTTTTTTTTTTTTTTTTTTTTTTTACTTAATATTAAATGTAAAAACCAAGTTGCCATATTTATTTCCTGAATGGGTTGCATATTTACCGTTTCACCAATCATGTCTGTAAGTATTTATTGTACTCAACCACCTTTCACCCTAAGCATGATTTAAATTTTGTTTTGTAATGTCAGAAGTACAGTAATATTTTAATGTCACTTTAATTTGCATTCCTTGTTTGACAATAAGGCTGAACATTTTCTCACATGATGTTTCCTGGTTGTACTTCTCTTTCAGTCAGTTTTGCCTGGTCCTTGGCTATCTAGCTTTAGGATCAGACATTCTTCTTATCAATGTATAGGAACTCTTCAGGCTCCAAAGACAGTAACACTTTGTCATATGTGTTACAAATATGCCTGTACTTTTCTTGCTCTTTGTTTTCTAGTATTTCCTTCAAACATGCAGACATATTACATTTTTGTTTGCTCAAATTTACTAATGTTTTAGTTTTTGATTAACTGATATTATTTTTAAACTTGGAAATTATGAATCCATTTGTTTTTAAGATAATGTGAAAAACCAAAACATTCATGGATGTCAATATTCTTGGGAAAAAGATGTTGGTTGATTTTTATTTTCTTCTCTTTTTTCTTATTTGTATTTTCTAAGTGTTCTATTATTAATTAATTTTCTGTAATAAGAACAAAGTTTAATTCATTTTTTAAAAATTTCTTCTTTTAATGTCAAGTTTATTCCAGAGAGAGATGAATCCTTTGACTCCTCCAGGTATGTCATTGGCAGTGTTTCAATGAGCAATTGCTATATGACAAATAACCCCAAAACCCAATAGCTTAAAATGACGGTCACTTATTATTATGTGTCTGTGGGTTATCTGGAGATTGGCTGATCTTGGCAAGCTCTCAGATGTCTGCAGGTGACTAGTGGACTCGGCAGAGTGGGGTCTGTTTGGGGCTGCTGGACTCCAACAGCTGTGTTCTAGCTATCGCTCATGCCCCTCCTAACCCACCAATTATCCCAGACTGTCCTTTACCTGGCAATGGTAGGAGCCCAAAGAGGTCCAACTTAAACACACAAGGCCTCTTGAGGCCTAGGCACACCCTCACTTTTGCCTCAATGTTTTGGCCAAAGCAAGTTGCATGGGATAGGGAAGTATGCCCTGCCTTTATAGGGGAAACCCCAAAGCCACATGAAGGAAGTCTAAAGAATTAAGGTGAAGAATGGGAATCTACCGGTTTATCACAGGCACCAATAGATTTTTCTGTTTACTTGTATTTAGAAAGAGATATGTATTTATGCCTGATTTGACTAATCAATACAAAATTGTCTTTTTAATTACAAAGGTCTATTATAAATTGATACAGGACCTTGCCTGAGTATTTCATAGAGGGAAACACCCACTTCCAGACCAGGCAAATGAAATAAAAAAATAATAAATTAACCTCTGGTTCAGACATCAGACTCCGAGTAACTCGGAGGAGGCATGAGATGGATAGGCAGGCTGGGAATGTCAAAATGCCCACTTACAGATAAGCAGCCACTGGGGCAGAGGGAAAGGCTTTCTCTTGTGCCTTCTGAATGTGCACAGCTGTCAAGAGCTGTGGGCTGTGATCACAGCAAGTAAGTTGGAACAGGCAGGTGCAATGATAAAAGCAATTCCTATGGGAGGCTTATTTACACTGATGTCAGATGTCAGACTGGCAGGTGTGCCACAACAAAAGAGAGCTATGCAAGAAGCCCCTGACTGAGCCGCACAGCCTGGTCTTTTCACTAGCAGCCTAGTGAAACAAGGCTTTAACAAGACATCTCTTTCTTCCCCTGGAGAAGCTGCTGAGCTAGGAGACATTTAGTAAGAGTGGCTAGGCCAGGTGTGGTGGCAAACACCTGTAACCCCAGCACTTTGGGAGGCCAAGGTGGGTGGATCACCTGAGGTCTGGAGTTTGAGACCAGCCTGGCCAACATGGTGAAACTCTGTCTCTACTAAAAATACAAAAATTAGCCAGGCATGGTGACGCATGCCTGCAATCCCAGCTACTTGGGAGGCTGAGTTAGGAGAATTGCTTGAACCCGGAAGGCAGAGGTTGCAGTGAGTCGAGATCGTGCCATTTCACTCCAGCCTGTGCAAAAAACAGCAAAACTCCATCTTGAAGGGGAAAAAAATGATTGACTAAAATGGCAATGTTAATATTCCTGTATATTTACAAACACATCACAGTTTACAAAAGCTTTCCACAGACTTCGTTTCCTGTGAGTCTCACAATGCCATTTGAATATACAGTTATGATCATTCTTTTTTATATTAAAGGAAATTGAAGCTCAGAAAGGTAATTGTTGAACTAGTATAGGCCAGTTGAAAAATGGTTTGGGTCACAGTAGTTTAAATTATCAAGCCCCTCCCGTGGAGAAAAAGAAGTAATGTATTTGTGCTACGAGAATCAGAGTCAAGCAAATGTAATGTCCTCAGGGTGCTGCCAGCAAAAGACTTTGGGATGTGAAATGGGATGAGGCCAGAGAGCAGAAGGAGGTTCCCAAGGGAATCCGGGACCCTGACTCTTTACTCTTCTAGGGAAGCAACTGGGGCCCAGGCCCAGGGTCCAGGGTGAGCAGCACAGACCGACCAGCTTTAAGGCTTGATTGTTCTCTTCTCTTCAAAGCACTCGCTGGGATCTGGGGTCAGAGGTCTAACTGTATTTCTTACAGATTCCTTTAGGCCACTAATGGGCTACTGGAAGAGCTAGCTTACTAATAGCCTTCCTGCTTTTGGGAAGAGGAGCTTTTAAAAAAGAGGCGTTTGTTAAGTGGGCCACTCTGGAATTCTCCATTTATATGAAAAGAGTGTTTGATATTCAAGAGGGTATTTGTCATCTGGAGGAAAGGTTAATTCAATTATTTTGTTTGGAGATGAAAAAGATGAAGAGCCAGCTTAGTAACAGGCTTCAGGTCTATGAGGGGCCGTTCCTGGGGAAGATGGCAACCACCTGTCTCTCCTCCAAGACACGGAAGAAGAATCAGCTTTTGTTGCAGAAAGATCTGAGTGAGACAGATGTAATGGCCTGTGTACACTGGCTGCTCTTCTTGGCAGATTACGAGTGGATCTCCCGGGTGGGACAGCATCAGGAAGGGAGCTTGTGGCAGATGATTCCCTGAAGGCTCTTCTTTGATTTTTTTTTTTTTTTTTTGAGGCGGAGTCTCGCTCTGTCGCCCGGACTGGAGTGCAGTGGCCGGATCTCAGCTCACTGCAAGCTCCGCCTCCCGGGTTTACGCCATTCTCCTGCCTCAGCCTCCCGAGTAGCTGGGACTGCAGGCGCCCGCCACCTCGCCCGGCTAGTTTTTGTATTTTTAGTAGAGAGGGGGTTTCACTGTGTTAGCCAGGATGGTCTCAATCTCCTGACCTTGTGATCCGCCCGTCTCGGCCTCCCAAAGTGCTGGGATTACAGGCTTGAGCCACCGCGCCCGGCCCCTCTTCTTTGATTTTATGACTAGGATTTGTGATCTGAGATAAAGCTGGAAGAGTAAAAGCCAAGGAAAGATGACACTTCAATAGGGTTCCTGGCTACTGAGTATAAGTGATGATTTCCCTGGACCTCAGTTTTCCAATCTATATAATTGGATTACTGTTACCCGTGTGGCTCTTCAATCATAGAGTTATGAAGATGGACTAAGATAATGTAAAAGCACACTTCAAACCACACAGCCCTGAGCAACTGAAAGAAACTATTTTTTCCTGGAATAAGTGCTGATTATTTCTCAAGTCTAGTGTGCACTAACGTTTTTCTTCCTGCTTTGGATAAAGCTGCCAGATTGCTTTGGACCCAACCTTGGAATAACATGCCAATTACTTTCTTTGAGCTCTCAGACCTCTTCCTGCATGTGCCTCCTTGAACAAGTTCTGCTTTGCTTTTGTTACCAATTATTCATAGAATGGTGCCATTTAGGCATGAAAGGAAGGGGGCCTCCAAAGAATATCTTCTAAGCCAGGACCCAATCCACATTGATTCTTCTTTTATGAGTGGTGATCCCACTTCTCTTTGAATGCCTCTGATATTAGGAAAACTCACTATCTCATGTTAAAGCTTTTGCATTGTTTGAAATTTCAACTAGTGAACAACTCATGTTCCCTTATGTGAAGCCCAAATCTATTTCCCTGTAGCAGAGCTCAAAAACTGAGGCACATACAAAGAGAGGTAACATAAGTGAATGACCTGGGCCTGGTAAAGACAAGGCGTCATGGAGGAGGGCAGTTAACTTCTAAAGAGATGCCTTTCCAAAGCAGGCATCTGCTATTCACACCAATAGATTATTGCCCTGCAGAAATATGGGCCCAGAGTTAACAGATCGAGCACTTTGCTTGGACCTAGGGAAGTTTAACTTGTGTGGAGTACACAAAAGAATCACACTTGAAAGGAGGCTGTTTGGGGTATTGTTAAATACTAAAATTAAAAACTGGATTTTAATGGTATTCTGAAAAGAGGAGTAAGGTGCAACCACCTCCCTCGATGGAGTGCCTCTTTCCAATCCCAAGTGCAGAACCAACGGTGGCAGCCACAGTTGCTCTTCCAAAGGATGGGATTTCCAATCTGCTTAATTTTTAAGAGACACTGGAAATCTTTATTTTTATATACAATTTTAAAGTTTTGATGTTAGCTCTTTCTTAAACGTGTCTTAAAGACTGTACAGGCCAAACAAAATATTCTAAATATTCTCTGGGAGATGAACATGGCCCCCACACCACAGATTTTCAATCTCTGCTGTCATAGTGCTGCCACAGTCTTAGTTCTACTCTCAGAGGCAAATGGAAACATTCCATGCCCTCCTCTATAAGAAGAACCTTCAGAAATTTGAAGACATTTCTGCATCCTCTCTGGGTATTTTCATCAACAGGGTACAAATAATTAGCTAATTTTTACTTCTCTCTTTGTCAAAACTTCCATCCAGGTCACTATCTTCTCGGCCCAAGACCCTTCAAACTAGACTATTTATTAGAAGCAAAGGAGTCACGCTTATGTCCATATTTGCAAGAGATAACTATTACCTTTATGAAAGGGGACTCTTGCTAAAGATCAGATTCCGATTGTAAGATTAGTTCGTTTATTAGCCTTAAATTACTCATTCTGGATATTTCGGTAAGGAGAGCGCCTCCAGGCACATATTGCTGATTTGCTTGTCATTTATAGCACTGTAGCAACATCAGTAAAACAACTGATTTAAAAAACAAAAAGAGAGAGAAAATTAGAGAATGCTATAACTGAAAGAGAACCTGGTGTCATCTAATTAGCCCAGTGGTGACAAATCAGTTTCACATGGAGAGCCAACTTAAATGGATAGCCAAGGATTCCTGGGAGTTGTGTATTGAGAATGATTCTGAAGAATTCTGGAGAAAGAAGACCAGGAAAAGGCAAGAGGGAAATGGGAGCATGAGTGTCACCTATCTTGTTAGGAGGAATTCTGACCTGATTTGGTCATTTTACAAATAAAATGGTTGGAAAGTGGAATAAAATCTGTGGCAGACAGTGTTGGTTGGCTGGTCCAAAAAACCCTTCTCTACCACCATCTTCCCTAGAAGACATTGTCTTCATGTAGAGAATCTGCAAGAGATGAATAGTCCCTTTACCAGCATCTATTGCAGTTAGGGTTGACAACATGACGTAGCCTTAGTAAATGATCCAGGAAGGGAACTTGGCTAGGAGTGTCCACTTTAATTAAAATGATACAGTCTAGCCTTTTCACCCTTCCGCTGCTGGTGTGATGATGTAAAGCCTGGAGCAGCAGTAGCCATCGTGTGATCATGAGGCAACAGCCACACGATGAAAAGCAAAGAACTAAAGGTGGTCAAGTGAAAGCATAAGAAGTGTTTGAGACTTAAAAGTCTTCAGTAAACAACAATGCCAGCCACTATCCACCTTTAGGTATTCTATTGTGTGAGAAAACAATATCCTATTTGTTCGGGCCACTATACTTATCAGGATAGACTAACTGCTGTAAAACAACAACAACAACAACAACAAAACACCCAAATTTCAGTCTTTTAACATAATAATTGTTAATTTCTTGCTCAAACAAAATCCAGTGAGGCTTTTCTGAGTTGAGTGCTCTTGTAGGAGGCTGTTCTCCAACTCGTTCCTCAGGGATTCATGCTCCTTCCACCTTGAGATTGCTGCCATCTTTAATTTGTGGCCTCCAAGGTCACACCCATAAGAGTGTGGGGAAAGCTCCCTTAATCTTCTTAGTTGGGAAGTGATAGTTCAGTTCATATTCCAGTGGCTTACAAGTAGACATATAGCTCCCCCTTAATGCAAGAAGGCTGAGAAGTGAAATCACTGCTTAGGAAGCCCTAAACAACTCCGTACCATAGAAGGGGAGCCCAAATCTCTAATGGTTAGATAGCTCCCTCTGTCATAGTCACTCTTAGTAGTTTTTCCATTACTTGCAGCCAAAGGCATTCTTGATTTAAAAGCAGAACACAGCATTTATTGCCCTATGCTCAGACAATATTTCTGATGCCCAAATTTCATTCAGAATACTGGACTTAAAATCAGGTGGCCTTTGTAGTAAGTGGAAGCCACTTTCCTTATTGTTTTGTTTTAAAGTTTCAATTTTTGTTGGTATATAGTAGGTGTATATATTTATGGGGTCCATCAGATATTTTGATTCAGGCATGCAATGTAAAATAATCACCTCAAGGAGAATGGGTTATCCATCTCCTCAAGTATTTATCCTTTGTGTTTACAAACAATCCAATTATACTCTTTTAGTTATTTTAAAATGTATAATTAAGTTATTAGTGACTGTAGTCATCCTGTTGTGCTATCAAATAGTAGGTATTATCCATTCTTTCCTTACTGTTTTATTAGGGAGAAAAGAGGCATACAAGAACAAGTCATCTATAATTGTCAGCAATACTTTGAGAAGCATCTGGCATCTAGGGTGAACTCAGTAATAATATGGATATTGAGTGAATTCAAGGGAAGGAAAATCTCAATAAGAATAAAAGAGTCCAAGAAAGTTTCTTGAACAGAGACTTTAAAAGAGAAGGACTACGCCTTGTGTTTTTCATGAGTCTCTGCTTTTTCAAAACACATACACTTTTTCTGTATAATTATTCATTCATAAATGCTATTATTCCTTCCATAAATATTCATTGAGCATGGTAAAGGTGGCAGGGACTGGAGTAAAGGTTTTAGATTAAAAATGGCTAAGATATAATCCCTTCCCCTCATAGTACTCAAAGTATAAGGAGAGAGAAATATATACCAGAAGCTTCTCTGCTTGTTAAAACCATGGGAGCATTGAAGAATGGAGGAAATTTGGCCTTGAGGGATGTACTGGAAGTTTTCAGTGACAAAAGGAAGAAAAGAAATTTTGAATAATGGAGATGGCATTAACAAAAGCACAGGGGTGTGCAGATTCACAGTAAACCCAGATAATAGGGAGTAATCCACATTGCATGTGTATGGCAGAAGGGCAGGAATGGTGGTAGTTCAGATTGGAAAGTCAGACATATTGGGTTATATGATGAAAAACTTTGAATGCTATATTAATTAGGAATGCTGTCAACTGTAGGTTACAAAACACATGATGAAGGCATATAGTTAGCTTGCACAAGAAAACTTGAGAAAGGCAACCTTAGAGTTTATATAGCAGCTCAATGACAATCATGAAGATTTTTCATGCCATTTTGCTTTATCCTGCTCAGTGTGCCAGTGATGTGTCCTGGGATGACCAACTGTCCTGGTTATCCTGAGACTGAAGTGTTTGTTCCCTAGGATGTGGGCCGTTTAGTGCTAAAAGTGGGGAAGTCCCAGGCAAACTGGGAAAAGTTAGCTACCATAATGTCTCCCCTTACAATCACAAGATGGCTGCTATAGCCCCAAACATCACACAGAAAACTGTTCTTCTTTTCAAACACTTCTGTCTTATCAAGAAGAAAAAAGTCTTTCCCTGAAGTCCCAGTAGACTTCTCTTATATCTCATTGACCAGAACTGTGTCACAGGCCCACCCTTAGTCCAAAGAGGGAAGAGATCATTATAGTTGGCTTAGAACAAGCATAGTTTATCCTCTTGGTTTGGTCGTATTGGATTCCACTGATAGGGAAGAGGAGAAGCATCACTTGCATGTAGGCAGCTCATAGTGTGTGCCACAAAAACCATGGTAAAGATTTTCGACTTCATCCTGAAAGCAGTGGATTGTCTTCAAATATTTTTAAGCAGAAGATGATAGACTCTCACTGATGTTTTAAACTTGAAAGCAATATGATAGCTAAATTAGAAGGGACTTGGAAATAAGACTGAAAGAAGACAGATTCATTAGTAGGTTACTGCAATAATCCAAATACGAGATGACAAGATTTGAGCTAGGACTATGATTATAGAAGTGTAAATGAAGTGACGGATTTGAAAGAAGTGATAGGATGTTTATATCATGTGATCTGAATGAAAACTGTGCACCACGCACAGATCAAGCTGTGGTTGTTTCCATTTGTGAATGAAAAAATAAGTGTACAAATATTATAGGTGGCATGTTCAAGTTTCCCTCAGCTGCCATTACCTGCCTGACAAAGCTAACCTCCCATGCTAGTATAGTGAGATTTCCCCCGTTCTTTGGCTCTTTGACACATTCAACACCAGTTGGCTTTACTCTCTGGGGGCCCCCGCATCTACCTGGCGCCAGGTGGGTGTCAAACTGGGCAGGAAGCCTTCATTCTTTGCAGTTAGCTTTGGGGAAGATGACTGTAGCAGGATGTGTTGATTAATCAAATGTACCTTTAGCAGAGATGAGCAATCACAAGGTTGCACTATTAGTTCAAAGACTTAGCTCCCACTCCCAGGAATAGTCTTCAATTATTTTATGCATGGCTTGCAAGTGAAATCAGCTCATCTCCCAAAGACTTCTGATGCTAGAAAATTAACCTAATGGGAACTATAGTTTAGAGCAATGAATTCTTCCTTGTGAGTCATGAGAAGGACAATGAGGGAGGCATTTGGTGAGTGGTGACTTTAGTGACACTGTTGAGTGAGGAGTTGTGATAGGAACTAGCCTTTGTTATGCCTGTACTGAAGCATCTGATGACTGTCCATGGTAGATCTTATCTCATATGAGAGTTAGACACTCATAAATGCAACTCTAAGGTTTTGTCTGTCTACCCCCATGAGAGTAGGGGTGATGCCTCATTTACTCACCACTCCCTTTCTGGAGGTTAGCATAGTACATGGCATACAGGATATGCTCAATAAATATTTATAGAATTATTATTGATGAACTACTCTGTGCCTGTGCCTATACCATCTTTTTTAATCTTCCAAAATTTTAACATAGGTTTTATGATCTCTATTTTATAGATAATGAAACAGATTCAGAGCTGGATAGTGAGTTAACTGAGGTCATACGTTTAGTGAGTGGCAGAGCTAGGACTCAGACCCCAGGCTGTCCCTGGTTCCCATGCTCTTTGTTCTATAAATGCTATTGGGATTTTCATTTCAGGTAATGATATTTCTCAATACAAAGAATCTCAGTGTTGATTTTGTTCTTTCCTTCGCTTTGTAGATGAGGGGGCTTTAGGCCCAGAAAGGCCAAGCAACTTAGTCCAAGTTAAATTAGTGCTCAAGCTCAATCTAGCCCAGCATTTTTCAATTGGACTTTGAAGTTGCCTCAAGATAAGGCAGCCACTAATTCAGATAGAGTCAGGCTTCCTGCAGGTTGGATTGAACCTATCTCTTCAGTGTGGCTGCATGTCTACATAGCAGAAAGGCATGAAAATTCTCAACCAATGCAAGTTTCAAAATCTACATGGTTGTTTTCTGGTTCTCAGCTGTACCTGGCACAGTTTGCCTTCTGACTGAAGGAAAGGCAAGCCTCAAGCTTTTGGAAAGCCACTGCAAGCTTGCTGTTGAAAACTTCCAGGTTTGGATGCAATCTAGGCTCTGGTAAAGTACTTAAGCTAATAAAGGTCTAACGCTTCCTCCAGACTCCCTGCAAGCACCTCACTGGCTCAGTGTGCGCAAACCTGGAGGAGAACGCTGTGTCCGTGGCCTGGACAGCCTCACACACGTGATTCTGGCTGGGCGCTGTACCAAACCAGGGCCTGTTGCACTCAATCCCTCCATTCTGTCTTGCCACTCTTCGCTCCAACATGCTACCCAAGTCTCTTCATCAAACATGTGGTTTATACTTCCCTGAACTTCCATCTGGGAAGCATATTACCTGCACTAGGTTAAACCAGTTCAAACTAAAATCATTGAGAAATCCTCAGGTTCAACTGGCATCTATTTGCTCATCCTCTTCTTCCTGGGCTGAGTCACTTTCACAGTGCCAGACTCTGCGCCAGGCATACTATGCCAGACAGCTGTGAGTGACACTTGAGTGGGGGAAGAGGTCGTATCACAAGACCCAGTGCGATCTGGGGTCATTTTTTTGCAATTCACTGGACTTTGTCCTCCTCTGGGGTCCAGCTAGGACAAAGATGACTGCCTCAATCCACACACAGTAACCCCAGGGGACCAGAGAGTATCTCTTTCAGGAGTTCTCCCTTAGGAGCAAAACATTTTCTTCCCCAGAAGCCCCAACAAAGTATCTTCTGAGGTCTTATTGGCCTGACTTAGACACATGCCTATTTCTGAGCCAATCCCAGGGACGGGGAGATGGCAAAGATGATTGACTCGGACTTGATTTCTTTTTAAAAAAAGATGTTTTGTTCCCTGCAACCTAAAAAGTCAGAACTTCCCAGTAAAAGCCATTTTGTATTCAAATTTCTGCCAGAGCACTGTTGTTTTATTAAATTGATTTTTTTCTCTATTTTTATCATCATTATCATCATCAGCATCATCATCATTAGGAAGGTGGATGTTTTAAGCAAATCAGTCATGAAGGAGAGAATGGGCAAATCATTAACAATTGAGAGGTAGATTTCTTGCTGCTTATAAATTTCAAAATTTCTCATTTTTATTCCAGCTTGAATTCATCCCGAAGGCAATGGGATGTCATCAAATATTTCTACACAGAAGGTGATAGGCTATCATTTAGGTCGCAGTCATTCAGTGTGGGTCAAATCTGACAGAAGGTCAAAGCAATCAAGATGCCCTCAGGGGACAGCAGTTTAAATCCACATAAAGCAGATTGTTTTGAACGGGCCTGTCCCCCTGGATGTGTAGTCTGATTCAGGCTTGCCAAGAGAGCCTGAAGGTGCCACATTTGTGGGTAGTAACCTTCTCCCCAAGTCGCCTCTGATTCTCACACAGGGACTCACGCAGTGGGATGGAAGTGAAAGCCCAAGGTCATGGCTCTGTGCCAAAAAGAAAGGGGACACATTTCTTTTACGCTTTTCAGGAGATAGGTTTAGGGTTTTTGAGTAGCCAAGGAGAATTTGACAATTATTGTCTCAGAAATAGATTACCATCTGCATCAGTGGACTCAGTAGAGCAAATGGCTCTCCCAGTGTGGGCGGGCACCGTCCAATCCATCCAGGGCCTGGATAGAACAAAAAGGCAGAGGAAGGAGGAATTATCTTTTTCTGCTTGAGCTGGACATCCATCTTTCCCTGCCTTTGGACATTAGAACTCCAAATTCCCCAGTCTTTGTATCCCAGGGACTTACACCAGAAGCCCCGGGGTTCTACAACTTGCAGAGGCCATATTATGGGATTTCATGGCCTCCCTAATCTTGTGAGCCAATTTTCATAAAAAATCTCCTGTTATGTATTGAAACAGTCAAGCATCGCTTAGTGACGGGGTACATTCTGAGAAATGTGTAGTTAGGTGATTTCATCATTGTGTGAACATCAGAGAGTGTACCTGGATGGTATAGCCTACTACATACCTAAGCTATGTGATATATCCTATTGCTTACAAACCTGTGCAGCATGTGACTGTACTGAATACTGTAGTCAATTGTAACACAATGTTAAGCATTTGTGTATCTAAACATAAAAAATTCACAGTAAAAATACAATATAAAAGGTAACTGATACATCTGTGTAGGGCATTTACCATGAATGAAGCTTGCCGGACTGCATGTTGCTCTGGGTGAGTCAGTGAGTGGTGAGTGAATGTGAAGTCCTAGGACATTACTGTACACAACTGTAGGCTTTGTAAACACTGTACACTTAGGCTACACTAAACTTACAAAAGAAATTATTCCTTATAATAAATGCAGTAATAATCTTCAATTACTGTAACTTTTTAACTGTATGACTCTTAATTTTTTTATTTTACAATAACTCTTAGCTTAAAACACAAACACATTGTACAACTGTACAAAAATATTTTCTTTCTTTGTGTCCTTATTCTATAAGCTTTTTTAAATTTTTTACTTGTTAAATGTTTTTGTTAAAAACTAAGACACAGACACACACATTAGCTTATGCGTACACAAGGTCAGGATAATCAATATCACTGTCTTTCACTCCACACCTTGTCCCACTGGAAGGTCTTCAGGGGCAATAACATGCATGGAGCTGTCAGCTCCTAAGATAACAATGCCTTCTTCCGGAATACCTTTCCTGAAGGACCTGACCACAGCTGCTTTCCAGTTAACTTTTAAAAAAATAAGTAGGGGTAAACTCTAAAATAATAATTAAAAGTATGATACAGTAAATATGCAAACCAGTAACATCGTCATTTTTCATTATTAAGTATTATGTACTGTGCATAATTGAATGTGCTAGACTTCTATACAACTGCAATGCAGTGGGTTTGTTTGCATCAGCATCACCACAGACACATGAGTGATGCATTGCACTACAACATTATGAAGACTATGACACTGAGAGACAGGACTAGCTGGATTTCCTAGGGTGACTAAGAATCCCTAAGCCTAGCTGGCAAGGTGACTGCATCCACCTTTAAACAACGGGCTTGCACCTTAGCTCACACCCGACCAATCAGTAAAGAGAGCTCACTAAAAAGCTAATTAGGCAAAAACAGGAGGTAAAGAAATAGCCAATCATCTATTGCCTGAGAGCACAGTGGGAGGGACAATGATCGGGGTATAAACCCAGGAATTCCAGCCAGCAAGGGCTACCCTCTTTGGGTCCCCTCCCTTTGTATGGGAGCTCTGTTTTCACTCTATTAAATCTTGCAACTGCACTCTCTTCTGGTCTGTGTTTGTTATAGCTCAAGCTGAGCTTTTGCTCGCCATCCACCACTGCTATTTGCCGCCATCGCAGACCCGCTAAAGGCTTGCGGTTGTTCCTGCATGGCTAAGTGTCTGGGTTCATCCTAATTGAGCTGAACACTAGTCACTGGGTTCCATGGCTCTCTTCTGTGACCCACGGCTTCCAATAGAGCTATAACACTCACCACATGGCCCAAGATTCCATGAGGCCAAGAACCCTGGGTCAGAGAACACGAGGCTTGCCACCATCTTGAAAACAGCCCGCTGCCATTTTGGAAGCAGCCCACTGCCATTTTGGAAACAGCGGCCACCACCTTGGGAGCTCTGGGAGCAAGGACCCCCCTAACAACATCACTAGGTGATGGGACTTTTTCAGGTCCATTATAATCTTATGGAACCACCATAGTTTGTGTGCTCCATCATTGAAAAGTTCTGTTTTTCTGGAGAACCCTGACTAGTATGTTGATAAATTGAATTTTAACCAAGCAATTATGTTTAAATATTGACTTTTCTGGAGATGAATATGAGGTCCATGTTAGCTCTTGGACAGGCTACTTTAAAGCACTCCTCTCTGACCTGTCAAGTAAGACCTGGTCTCAGAGGCTGTAGTTCTGAGTGGTGTACCCCCATTTCCTAACTTAGTGACTTTGAGTAAATTACTGCTACTTTCTAGGCTTCAGTTTCCTCAGCTGTGAAATGAAAACAAGACTACTTCTCACTTAAAGAATTTGATGACATAAAATATCTAAGACTCCTATGGCTCACCGTTTTTTATTCATCTGAGAGGCCCATGTTCTTCCTAAGTAAGTCTCAGTTTTCTCACTTGTGAAAGGGCGGATCTGCCCTGTTTGCTGTAAACGATAACCCTGGATGCACTCCTGAGCACATGGTTACTAGGATGATACCCTGAGGGATGAATCTGAGGTGCACCATGGTGAGTGAAGCTGAGCAGGCAGCGATGTGGAGCATTCTCCAGGATCCATCTTACCAAGAAGCCAGATGCTCTGCTCCTTCCAAAAGCCAATTTACACTGCAAAGATTCTCCGTTCAAAGTAAAGTCTTGAGGGCCATTGTTTTCTACGTGTATTCAATTGTTGCTGAGGGGACTCTATGAATGGCTCCCACATGGTTCATCTTCTAAGTCAGAGATTTTTTTGAACTCTAAAGTCAGCTGAGGTTTGTTAATCATGTTGCCTTTCTTTTTCTAAAGAAAAAACATGAATGCAATTTTAAAAAATTCAAGTCAAAGTCTCTCTCCCCTCAAGACTTCCTGTCTGTAACTGAAGCCATCTTCCTAAAATTAGCAAAGCATTCCTCTTGCAACAAAACAGTCCCCCCCAATTTTTTTTTTTTTTACAAAAAAGGGGGGAGCAGTCTCCTTTTTGGACAGGAATTTATGTAAGAGAATTGGACAGGGGAAAAATTGAGCCTTTATCCAGCTTCAGCAATAGCTTCCCCATGAGCCCAACCCCTGCCTGTTATTGGAATTATATCTCAATCACTTCAGGCAAGGGCTTTACAGAGGCAGAAACTTAGATCAGTTGAAACCAGATGCTTTAATTCAGTGATTCTCAAGCTTGAGTGTACATCAGAATCTTCTAGAAAGCTTCTTAAAAATACAGATTGCTGGGCCCCATCCACAGTGTTTCTAATCAGTAGGTCTGGGGCTGTGCCAGATATTTTGCATTCTAATAAGTTCCCAGATGATGTTGATGCTGCTGGTCCAGGTACCACATTCGGGGACCAGAGCTCTAAGTTAACAGTTTTCAGTCTACAGTGAAGTTTTGAGAAAAGAAGCCATTCTGACCAGAATCACTGGGACAGGCAGTTGACTTCTGGTCTTGGAAGGCACAGCTGGTCTTGGGAAATCTGGGTGTTGGCATTTGACCTCAGTATGGCCATCTTGGCCCATATAGGGGATACTCAGGGCACGTCTGTGATTGGCCTTCCTATGTCACTGTTTTAATTATGCTCCATGGGATACTCTGGTCTCTTCTTTCCTCCAAGAGACTGTATGAGAATTGAAGTGGGAAACAACGGTTTTTGGCATTAATGAGGTAGACTTGGGTATGAAACTAGGCTCCTCTGCTTACTAGATGTGTGATCTTGAGCAAGTGAAATAACTTTTCTGTTTCTGTTCACTTGTTATCAAATATGAATAATAATGATATTACACTATTATAATGGCTTACACACCTGGCTAAGGTCTCTATCCTCTCTCAAATCTATTTCCCCCGTAACAGGCCCCCTTCTTGGTAATGACACCTCCACCCAACTAGCAGTCCAACGACCCCTGGAAGCTATTTTTGTCACCTCTCTGTCTCTCACTTCCAATCAATCACCATGTACTGTCCCTTCTACATTTGAAGTGTTTGTTGGCCCTACACACATTTTCCCATTTCTGTTGTTTCTCCTCTCCTGTCCTCCAGACCAAGCCATTGGCTCTGAAGTCAACTACAAAACATAGCTTTTGGCTTATCTTACCAGTTTCCATTTCATGTAGGATAAAATATAAAATCTGTAACGGAAACTACAGAGGGCCTACAGAGTCTTCTGGCCCTGCCTATCACTGATGAGCACCTCTCACTTACTGCTTCTTTGATTCTCTGGGCTGCACTCAGAGGCGCTGGCCTGAGGATTGTTGACTGTGCCAAGTACTTTCCTGCCTCAGGGCCTTCACACAGATTGTTTGTTCTGCCTCTTATGCTTCCACTTCATAGATTTTCCAGTCAAGCATTTGTATCTTCTGTTTCTCCGCCTGGATCCTTGCATTCCCAGATCTTTTACTGAATCCCTCCCTCACTTCGTTGAAGCCTGCTCATATATCATTTTCCCAGTGAGGCCTTCTCTGACCATCCTATCTAGACTATCACCCCTAACCCCATCACTCTCAGTCCCTTCACCCTGCCTGAATTCTTGTGTAGTCATTATCATTAACTGACATAAGACTTCCCTGTTTGCCTGTTGAGCATCTCCTGAAATAGAAGGTAAACGCCACAAGAGCCGAGATTTCGTCTACTTTGTTAATTGATATATCTCCAGGAAGTCAAATGGTACCTGGCGTGTGGTTGATGCTCAGTAAATATTTGCAATGAATGATGGAACAAATGGACCGGTACATGTATGTACATGACAACTATTGTTACTGACATCTCTGGTAAAAGGCACCTGGGCAGGGTCCCTAACCGTGGAGTGTTTTCTCAGACACCGATTGCCAGTGCAGTCCCCAAGGAAGAGATGAGCTAAGCACACTTTAGATGCTTGGGAATTATTGCTAAACCTTTATCTGGGCTCTTTGTATCATGTGAGCTATGAGGACTTCTTTTGTTTACACAGGACACATGCCCGTGTTTGTAGTAGGGTGTGCTATGGCTTTTCATATGCCTGGTTCCCACTTGGCCTTTTGTGGTAGGAAGCAGCCCTTTCAGTGACAAGAGGAGTCCCCAGACCCTACTGACTACACCCGCCAGTTTGAATATGACTTCCAAGACAAAGAAGTAATCCAAGGAGAAAAGTGTTCCACATAAGATTGAAAGCCATTTGGGTCTTCCTATTGGATTCATGGCCCAATTTCAAGTTATAGACCCATGTCAGAATATCTTCACTTCAGGGAAATCTGGGAAAACACTAAGCAACCATGTCATGTGCCTCATGACTTAGGCTATGGCTAACTCCACCCAAAGGTAGCCAGGACATAGACTCACCTGAGGCCCAGAAATGACATTAGCCAATCAGATTTTTACTTTTGGGAATTTGAACTGGAAAACACAGAGAAAATGGGGTTGCCCATAAAACTGAAGCTGATGCAATAAATAGCATCCAGAAAGTAGACTAAAAAGCGTAAGGAGTCATAACCAATCTGGATCTAAGAGGCATTTGATTGTGTAGAGTAGGTAAAGGGAAGAGAAAAGGAAGAGGTAGCTGGTTTGCCGTGAGTGAAGTGAGATATACAAATCTAGATCTAGAAACTCCTGTTATGGGGGACCTGCTTCCAATATTCTATTTGTCAGGAGAGACTCATAGATCTCCAAGTCTGCATGTATTGATAACGCAAAGGTTTACTGTCATGGAGTGTCCTGACTACACTCCATAGTGCTGTCCTCTGACTGAGACTTCAGGATCACATTACCACGTCACCCAAAAGGGAGATTTAGGTGTGTCCGTAGAAG
Source organism: Rhinopithecus roxellana (assembly GCF_007565055.1). NCBI lineage: Eukaryota > Metazoa > Chordata > Mammalia > Primates > Cercopithecidae > Rhinopithecus > Rhinopithecus roxellana. Next base: position 100,179,084 of record NC_044558.1, read on the forward strand.
CAGAGCCTGAGATCTGGAATCTTGTGATAGTGATTTATTGAGGGAGTTCGTTTTGGAGAAGGGTAATGAGGCAGATGGGCTAGTATAGTAAAGCAAATTAAGCAAAGATATGCTTCTTAGACTAGCTTCAGCCTGCTGCCAAAGGGAGCTTGTGAACATGAATTATACTACTGGGTTAGTCATTCACAGCTGGCTGTCCCTCAGGGTGGGGAGATCATGTAATTCCTCTGAGAGAGGTGGTTAAAGTGATTCTCTGGAGAAGAGGAGAGCTGTGAGTTATTAGCAGCCAATCCTTCCTGGGGGAGAATCGTGAACATGGAAAAATTAATATTTCCATATGGGTGTGGCTCATTTCACTTCCTCTCACATTCCATTGGCTTAAATAAGTCACATGGCCATGTCTGACCTCAAGAGGATGGAAAAGGACAGAAATACAAGCTACACCCAGTCCCTGGAAGGAAAAGAACCAGAAATAATATGAACAGCTAAAATCTCTACCACAAAAGCTGTCCTGAATCCTATTCTGATCTATGTAAATCCCAACCATACTGTGGTCCCTGTTTTTTTTTTATTCCCACCTGATGTTTGATTCTGTTAACACTAATACCACAACTTTATTACTTGAGTTCCTTGTGATTAGAGGAACTGAAAAAAATGTATAAAATATTCATCCTTTGGAAATTATCTGAAGATTCAATAACAAAATAAAGTACATAATGGAATTTCCATAAATGTAATATGATGCAAACATTTAAGAAAAGTCAAATTTTGAGTTAGGTGCAGTGGCACACACCTGCAATCCTGGAACTTTGGGAGGCTGAGGAGGGTGGATCACTTGAGGTCAGGAGTTTGAGACCAGACTGGCCAACGTGGTGAAACCCCGTCTCTACTAAAAAATACAAAATTAGCCAGGTGTGGTGGCGGGCACCTATAACCCCAGTTACTTGGTAGGCTGAGGCAGGAGAATGACTTGAATATGGGAGGTGCAGGTTGCAGTGACCTAAGATCGCACCACTGCACTCCAGCCTGGGCAACAGAGTGAGACTCTGTCTCAGAAAAAGAAAAAAAAAATCAAATTTTGAGAATTTCTCTTGAAATAGGACCATATAAAGTTAAAAACATAAAAAGGATGCAGGACTGAGTGTACACATAACTATATATGTTTACCCCATATATGTGGAAATAAATGAGACTGGATGAAAATAACTGACAATGCTAACAATGGTTAAAGACAATTTTATATAAGTTTAATACAATTTTGCCTCCATATTTTTACAATGAATTTGTCTACCATTATTCTAAGAAAAAAATAAATATAATAAAAGTGTTTTTCAAAATAATTTTATTAATTTGAAGTTTACTTTTTGGAAAAACTGGCCAGATTTTTACTCAAGTAGAAATAGGAGAGAAAAGCTTTGTCTTGTATTTCTCAGGACAGGAAATTATGGGATGAGAAGGTTGATTCTAAGCAGGAGGTATGAGTTGGTGGTTCTAAAATTTGGTTAGGACTTAGCTCAGTATTGAAATTGAGTAGGACAGAAACATTATCTTCTTTAGCAAAAAACCGTAAGTGCAGTGATATCAACTGTGACCTTCCCTCTTATTTCTGGCTGCCAGATAGCCTCTCAGAGACAACTGAGGTCCAAACATTGGTCTTAGCTAATAAGGTAAATTCAATTGTTAGTTCATTTTCTGTACCTTTATTTCCCCATCCCTACATCTCCAGTGACCTTCTCTCCCTCTCCATTCCGCCCTTTGCTCATCTCTCCCTTCTTCTCTTTCTTTGTGTTTCTTGTCTCCTTTTCTTTTCCTCCTGCAATGAACAATTGGTGACTGCCTCCCATGAGTCAGAAAAAGAGTTAAGATCATCATCCCATAATTCAGCCTCCGGACACACAGGGAATGATATTAGCAGACTTGTTAAAATATCATATTTTATTTAATATTTTATGCCTTTATCCTCTGTTGACTTCCAGAGATGGTTCTAGTCCTGAATACATTAAATACACAAGGGGAAGGTAAAAATCACTGTGTGTCTGAATAACAATATATTTGCCGAATACATTTGCTTCATCTGTAGTTAGTCAATAAACTAAGCTGTTTTAAATTTAGTTAGTTTCATTGATGATCCCTGATGGCTTACCATCATTCATAGATAATAAAGAGACATAAAATTATTAGTAGCAGAAAGAAAGAAAAGGAAAGAAGAAAGAAAGAAAGAGAAAGAAAGAAAGAAAGAAAGAAAGAAAGAAAGAAAGAAAGAAAGAAAGAAAGAAAGAGAGAAAGAAAGAGAGAAAGAAAAGACAAGACAAGAAAAGAAAGAGAGAAAGAAGGAAAAAGAAAAAAGGAAGGAAGGAAAGAGGAATTTAGAGTACATAAATGAAAGAAAGCCAAGACTGACATTGGAAAAGTATATAACGAAAAGCCTTTTTCTTTGCTGTGACTAGCTACAAACTCGACTTCATTTTTTAGTGGCCAAAACAGAAAGGGAAATATAGACAATTCACCAAGTATATTACATTACAAACTGGGAATAAAGGAAGTATAGACAATTCACCAAGTATATGATGTAAAAACTGACCAGTTTGTCAGAAGAACTATTTTTAATATTGAAATCAGACAGGACCTCAACTCCATGTGTAATGAATGAGGTCATCTACAGCAGCCTGACAGGGGACATGATGGCAAATGTCATCAGCCTGAAGCCTCCTTCAGTATAGGCTGATGCCAGCCCAGCAGAGCCTGCCATAAAAGCCAATCTGTGGAGCCCTCTTTGGATGCAACCCAGGCCCCCAGCATCTTGCTAACCTGGTTTAATTAGTGATAGATTTCAGAACTAGAAGAACAAATCGTTTTTGAGTCAATCTTTCAGGTGATTGATGCTGCCTCAATGACTGAATTGTGTATAAATATTTTTTATTCAATAAAACATATTGGGCACCAACTGTGTATCAGATATTGTGCTAACTGTTGCAGCAACTCAATCGCTTCTCAGTATTTAAGAACCTGAGACTCAGTGTAGACTTTTCAACAAAAAAGAATGAGGTCACTTGAATAATTTATTCACATATGCATCCAACTATCCACTCATTCATTTATTCTGCCTGCAAATATTTATTAAGGGTCTGCTATATGCCAGGCACCATGCTAAGTGCTAGGGTTAGAAAGATGAATAAGACAAGGTTCTTGCCTTCAAAGAGTCACTATCTAATGATGGAGAGAGACCATGTTCAGCTCCCTGCTATACTGAAGTTGTATACCAAGAACTATGGATACACAGAGGAGAGAAATAATTGATACATAAGTTATTTTTTTAGTAATTAATTCCCATGGAACCAACTGGCTTAGGCTAACTTTCCTTAAGTAGGACTGGTGGTGAAGGGAGAAATAAAGTGTACAAGACTTTGGAAATGAACAAGGATGGAGTAGAATGCAGGAATTAACAGCATGAGCCCTAGCAGCGGATGAGCTTGAGGACTCCTCTGCTACTCAGTAGATATGGGACCTCAAGGCGATCATAATGCTGGTGCATTATGATCATCTGGTGTCTAATGCAGCACCCGGTCCAAAGCACTGATTCAAAACCATCTACGGGTGCTTGTATTATCATTCCGTCAAGTCCACCTTGCATGAGGATGTATTATTTGAACACCAGATGGGATTTGGATACTAAATCCTTTTGCAGGGCCCATAAGGACAGAAATAGATTTGACTGCAGAAGGACCGGCATCCAGGGCCTGAAAGATCGATTGTGATGAGTGGGTCACCAGGCTTTTTTGTGTCCTCAGACAGACAGCACCTGTTACGGTACCGTGCGTTGAGTGCTCACTACCCTGAGTGTTAGCACCTGTCCTGCTCAGAGCAGTGATTTTTGCAGCATGAGGGGCTAGGGGTCTCAGGCTTATTTTCAGCTGTAGCCTCATCAATTTACTTTGGTGTTTTATTGCCAAAATATTGATCTGCTTGGGGGATGAAACAGCTCAGCATAATTTTTTTTAACCTTTGACCCTGATAAATTTGGAGAACACTTCTCTTCTTTACCAAGCTTTCTGAATTGTTTTAGAAAGTAGATCATCTGTCTATCTAACATCAATAAGAATAACATACTCTTTTATATTATTATATGTATATAATAATAACAATAATGTCTAACTTATTGGAAGCCTATTCTTTGTCAGGAACGATATATGCTTTACATGTATTATTTCATTGAATCCTCACTGTATCCCTGTAAGGGAGGTGTTTTTAGATGAGTCGACTGAGAACCAGGGTTGCTAAATCAATTTCTCAAGGTCAAACAGCTGGAGTGGAGCTGGGATTAAATTTAGGGAGTCTAAGTAGCGTCTGGCTGTAATAATTAGGCCTTTATGTATCTATGCTGTTGTCTATATATGTACACTGGAATCTGTATCTCTATCAGCATCTGCAAGTGTATTACACATAACTCTCTCTCTCTCTCTCTCTACCTACTTTGTATATTAAATGAAATGTTTGTAAAGCTTGGTCTCGCACCCAATATATTGAGGAGTTGAATAAGTAGTAGCTATAGTCAGCAGTACCCTGTACAGGGCTATGTCTGTATATATTCTCCAGCCATGGGCGCTATAGCTTGGTGGTTAAAGAAACAGACCCAGGGTGCCTGAGCTGTCTGAGTTCAAATCCCAGTGCTGGCACGAATTATATGTGTGATCCTGGGTGAATTGTCCTCATCTGTAATATGGAAAGAATGATTACTATGTAGTTTTTAAAATGATTTAAAGGAACAATGTGCACACATGGTGTGTGCCAGTATTACCATCATAATCAGTGTGAATGGAAAGTGAAGCTTCTAAAAGCAGGTGATCCTTCAGTGACCAGTGCAACCCAGGGGTGAACTTGTTGATTTTGGTGGGTCTCGCACATGTTCTGGCTCTTAAGTTTGAGAAATGAAGTTATGTGAGGCATGTCAATCTGGCCTCTCTACCCCCACCAATCCCATGGGAAAGAGATGTGTCCAGGCCAGCCACACAGGTCACTGGGTACAGATGCCCCCAGCCTTTGAAGCCCTGAGCTGATGGGAAGTGAAAGCACTGGCATCCCACTGGGCAACTGTTCTGCCAAAAGTTCACATTGCTGCACACTTGAGAACTTCCTGACCAGCCGACCCAGTGTCAAAGGGAGCTGAACCTCTTCTTGTCTCCAGTCCTGAAATGGAGTTGTGGGCAAATGCTTGCATTCACAGGACAGCACAAGGCATCAATGGCCTGATTATGTCAAGACATTTGAAGACAAAGCCAAATGGAACTTCAAAAGACTTAGGCAGGCCTGGGATCCCCTTTCAGAAGTCAGCAAGTTCAATCACTGATAAAGATCCCTATATTGGGTTCACATTTTGGCTTTGAAATTTCAGCTCAGATGGCAAATGAAATCCTTTAATGTGTTTAAACTTTTGGTAGATCTCTATTACCCTCTAACTCTTGCTGAAAAAGACATTATCTTTTGCATGTTGCATGAAGAAGGCTTCCCTTTTAATGTCACTTCCACATTTCTATTACAGCGTTCACAGAGCTTTCATAAATATGTGAATATGTGCATTTCTACACATATTTTCCCCTCTCAAATGAAAGAAAAGAGTGGAGACTTGGAAGCCTTAATACATGTTTTTTTATTATATAAAGGATTGCATGTTCCTTGGACTTTGGAAAGGAAATACTTTCTAGCTATTTAGCTTGCCAAGTGTAGAATAAAGGTACGTAGAATCTTCTGAAATGATTTTTAAAGGAAGGAAAAGATTTTATGAAATGGGTTTTAATAAAGGCACTTAGGGAAATATAACTCAATCTAAAATATATTCTTACTTCCTGCCTATTTTTTTTAAACAATTTTAGGTTGTATTTCATTTTTACACGTGGATGTGTGTAATTCACCATTTTGGGGATGGGATCAAGAGGTTTTGCTAAAGTCAAACAGGTTTTTAAAAACTTTTATTGTAAAACAAAACAGACATAAAAAGTTGTACAAAACAAACAGATAGTGAATTATAAGACTAACACCCATTCAGATTAAGAAATAGATATTTGTGAGGTATCCCAGAACATGTCACCTCCCTCACTCCAAAAATAACCACTATCCTGACTATTATAATAATCACTTCCTTATGTTTCTTTATATTTTTTTACTCAAGTGTACATCCTTAGCACTGTGTATTCTTATTCACTTTTTAAAAATTGGTTGTTTTTAATTTCCTTTTAATCTACTGATTTTCCCTCCGTCTCTTGCTCTTGCTTGTAATTTATTTGTTCAAGATCCTTGATGGTTTGACCTGTAGAATTTCCCACTATCTATATTTTGCTGATTGTGTATTCATGGTGCACATGAGTACACCATGAGTACATGTTTCTCTGTCCTCTGTGTTACTTACAGATCACAGCCCCTGGATCCAGAGACCAACAAAACATTGACTCAGTTATTGTCACAAGATCACAGGAAGCAGCATGTTCTTTCATTAGATGGCATAGGACGGGCTGTCTCTCTTTTTGTGATATCACAGCCCTTGAGGCTTAAAAATGGTGACATTTAATTCTATGTCACATTTTACTTTTTAGCTGGAATAATGTATAAAGAGATCCTTCCCTCATCTATTGTTTTGTTACCCAGTTGTGTATGTATAAAAGTTAGGACAAATGCTTGATTCCTTCTCATTACTTACCTGTTTTCAAGATAACAGATTGTTTCCCTATAACCCTCTAAAAGTGACTAATTAGATTTTTTTAATGTGTCATTATGAACTCACGACTTTAAACATATGGAGTTTAAATATAGTATATTCTTATCTTTATTAAACTCAAAGTGTCCCATCTTTGGCCAGTGGAAAGCTCTTAAGGTTGGCAGCTGAGCTGTTTTGACTTGACCATAGTAGTCTTTAGTAGCATCTTTTCTATTTGGTAGGATAAAATGTCCTAGGTTCACCTCCCCCAGCTACACACATGCAGACACACACACACACACACACACACACACACACACACACACATCTCCGGTTGTCATTACACTTCTTGCCACAGACTTGGAATCAGTAATTTCTCCAAAAAACCCTGGTTTCTTATTGTAGGAAATAACATTTGAAGATCATAATTTAGGCACTACAGTTGCTTATTGTAACTTGATTAGTCATTGTTTCTAGGTGTTTTTAGTAAATAGAATTGATAAACATATTTAAATGTATCAATCATAAGTTTGTAGTAGTCTTTCCAATTGAAATTCAGAGCTGGAGGATTTTAATTATCCCTTCCATATCATATATGTATCTGCTTTTTCCATGCCAAATACCTTGGTTCCCAAGGACACAGTGAAGGAGACAATGAAAATATCCCATTATTGGTCACTTGCTTTATCCCACACTACACATAATAGTCAGAATAACAACAGTCATACTGCCACTACCAATTATAATTACTAAAAATAGCTTTTTTAAATAAAAGTTGGAGTTTCACTTTTATTTAAGATGGAGAAGGCCATAAAAGAATACATTCCTACCCTTAAAACAACAACAAAGTAAATGGCATCTACAAATCTTATTATTTTAGTCCAACAGAGATCTCAGGTCTTAACACAACAAGGTAAACTGGATTCCAAAGACTGGTTATTCCTTCTGAGAAGGAATGGGACATCCAAAATGTTTTACCTTAGACGGAATGTGGAAGGAGGAGGAGGCAGGCATAAAAGTAGGTAAGAACAACCAAAATTGTATCAACTTCTTAAATGTAAGTGTGGGCTAATGTGATGGTGTAGAACTGCTGGGAGTCCCAGAGACAGAGGAAGTCTGTGTGTACTCAACAGCTCTTCTCCATGGGCCTCCACAGAGTACTCATGAGAAAGATGGGAGAAGGTAGGAGACCTGAGAACATGCTTCTCCACGGTGAAGAAGAGCAGGGTTTCTGAACGATCAAAGGCAGCACAGAATTGCTAGGAGCAGCTTATCCACTCTGGACCCTGCAGGAGTGCATGGTGATGATCAGTTGACACCACAGGACAAACAGAAAACTCTCCCTTGACCAGGTTTCATTTCTGATACAAAGCAAAAGTCCTCTGCTGCTGGAAGAAGCAATTTTACTAGAATATTTCTCATTATAGTTCAGTCTCTGTTGTTATTCTCAGGTACACAGGATTTTCTTTCAATATGTAGTTTTGAATGTTATTTAATTTTAGAAAAGTTTTCTTGAATTATAGTTTTTGGAATTTGTTCTGTTCCCTGGTTTTAGTTTTCTTGATAGGGGACTCCTGCTGTTGGATCTTCTTTACCTGTCTTCAATGTTTGTTACATTCTCTGGAGTACTTTTCAGCTCTTCATTTGGTTTTGATTTCTTAAAACTTTCTCATTTTTCCTACCTTCTCTGAAGGCATCATATGGTGTTTATTTGTTGTGTGTTTCTTATAGTTTAGTCCTCATTTCTAAAATATTTTATTTTATTTTGAATTATTTTTTGAGTTTTGAGGTTTTCTAATTCTGATTGATTTTATTCTTACATGTCTTGTATACTTTTCTTAATGTCTTTTACTAATTTTAAAATAATAGATCATAGTTTTGATCTCCTCTGTGGCATGTCTTTCTGGTAAATTTTCATTGTCCATGGGGATGTTGCATATGTCTTACTCCCTTTTCTCTTAAAATAACTTTTTTTGAATTGACCTCCATTATTTTCTGTGGAAAATTAGCAAAATTGAGTTCTGCTAATTTCTAGAAGGTGGTTCTCTTCACATACTATTTCTAACTTTATAGAACTCACTCTTCTGTAATTTTCATGTGGTATTGAAAACATAAAGATACATGAAATTTATGAAATTTTCTGTTTGATTTTTTTCCTCTCCTCTACTTTCATCTAAAATTTCCCTTACCTTGTCACTCTTGTCTTGATCTTGTTAAATTTGATTTCACTCCCAGCATTTTTTCCTCAGTGTGAGACCCTGTCCTGAAAGGGAGAACTGGCTGCCAGTTTCAAGATTTCATAGAGGGTAGACCACCCCAGGATTTTCAGTCCTTTCTGTAGATCGCTTGTATTCACCCCTATTCCAGTGGGTCAAGTCCATGTCGGTGTCAGCTGCTGTTCCCAGACTACCCCTCTGTGCTTCTCAGAGAACACCCATAGGCTGACTGGGGTTCTCCTGTTCTCATGTCCTTGGTCATCCTGTGGATTCCTTTGCTTCTTCAGCGCAGATAGAGAATCAATGCAGGTCTTGTGGTTATTGGCATTTTCCTCTCACCCACTGTATTTTTGTGGTTTGAAAGTATGCCTTATTGCTTAGATTTTTGCAAATACAGTCCATGGGTTTTGTTTTTCATTCCTAGTAGATCTGTGACAATTTCAGAAGATCTAGAAAGTATGCTTCCACTGCATACTTTCTAGATCTTCTGAAATTCCTTTTAGAATATTCCTCTTAGAATTATCTAGTTATTACTAAATAGCTGCTGGATAATTCCCCAAACAACTTTGTCTTTATTAAGTATATTTGGTTGAATTCCAACTTCCTTTGTTTTTTTCCAATTAATCTGCCCTTCTGGGGGATTCACCCGTTCATTAAACATTCCCTGAGGATCTACCACTGTGCACCACGTGCTGGAGATTCAAAGGTGAGTGAGACTCAGTGAGGTTGTGTGTGGCTGGCTGTGAAATAATGACCTACATGAAAGAAGGACCAAAGAAGAAAAGGCCAGGTTATCATGGACTGGTGGGCCTGGTTTTTCTGAATAGGACAGAACTGGCTTTTACACTACTCCTTGACTTATTTATTTCTTGTGATTTTCTTGGAACATTGTCTGAAAGCCTAGGTACCTAGCAGAATGACCCCCTTGCCATCACTACCACCACCCTCCACCATTATCTTTACTCTAATAGTATACGTGGGCAGAGGGATAATCAGCATTAAAAAAGAGGTGCTTTTGTATTCTTTCATCTTCACAATAACCCTGTGAGACAAGATTATCACAGGTGAGGAGCAGAGGTTCAAAGAGAAGGCTATTCAACTCAGTACATGACTGAGCTAGGATTTAAACTTTTGTGAGTCTATTGCAACGTTCTTCTTCTTTCCTCCATAGCCTGATGCCTTTGTTGTTTTTCAGAGTTAGTTTAGGGAGATTTGCAATAGGCTTCAGCCTTCAAAGTCTTTTATAAGACTCATGATGGAAGATACTAGAGATTGGCTAACCCAACACCCATGCCCACCCCTTTCTCTCTTGTCTTCTCCCGCTACAGAGGCTGGAATAGATAAAACCTTACTTTTCGAGTCTCCCTTGCAGATAGGGGTGGCCCTGTGACATAGCTCTGGCCATGAGATGTTTAGTGTTTCTCTCCTTTCAGTGTTTCTGGGAAGAGTCTGGCTTTTCTGACAAAAACAAAAAACAAAAAACGTGTGTCACGTGGCTGGTCCTGTCTCCTTACTCCTGCCTCTTCAGTTGGATTTGAACTTGATGCATGGTGCCAGGGCAGCTTTCTACAACCATGAGGGAAAGCCCAAGAAAATCACAGAGATGCTGGCCCTCCACCAAGGTTTCTGTTTAAGAAAATATGACAACAACAACAAAATACTCTTCTGTTCGTTTAATCCACTATCAGTTAAATGTACTGATATTAACAGCCAGAAGTGTTGCTAACCAATATACTCGCCTTTGATATAAATAAGAACTTTATAGCCTTTTAAAACTTTCTTTATTCTAAGCAGTAGGAGGTGCTTAAGAGCATTATCTTAATTACAAAAAGTGATTCAGATACTACTGGGGATAGTGTTCCACTTTTGATTGACCCACTTATTTTTTACTCTTGCAATGTTTAACTTCATACTCAGCCCCACTTGAGGTTGACTAGCGGCTACTGTATTTGAGCAGTCAACATTCATGCGGTTTCTGTTTACTAAGGCATTAGCAGTCACATAGGCTGAAATATATACCACCATATAATAGATCCCAGATGTGTTATTATATTTTTTAAAGAGAAGGAAAGAATATTCGGAAGAATAAGTAACCAAAGAGCACTTTCTGTCAATCTGATTGGGGTTGGTGGTAACTCTTCAGGGGGAAACAAACCAAACTTGGAATTAAAATACACTGGGATTAAGATCTGGTTCACTTTGTTTAAATTCAACAAGTAATCCTTGAGTTTTCCTAGAGCCAGATTACCTGTGTTAGCTCCTCTCAATAGCTCTATGGCTTTCTGATTGTTATCCCAGCATTAAAGAAAATTAAATTAAGGCTAATGAGCTGCAGGAGCTCTAGGTCACAGAGAAGCCTGACTGGGATTCCATCCTGGCCCATCTTACTCTAAAGTCCACATGATTGCTGCTTTTAAATATTTCAAAGGAAGTTACAATGTCTGTAAGCAGAAAAAAAAAAAGCATTACTTTTAAAAAGCAAAGGCTATTCTGTAGAAGGGGACAACTTTTTCTGGTTGGCTCCAGTGAGTGGACTACTGACATTTTTTAATAGGTGGACATTACCAAAAGAAGTGTTTTAACTCTGCTATTATCATGCAGAAAAATCTCTATTTCCTGCCAATCATGCATTGGGCAACATGGTAGATGTGTCTCTAGATGAAATAAATTAAAATAAGATTCTTACCTATTCTGGAAAGAAAAACAATAAACTCACTGAGGAAATGGAATCCATACCTATAAAATGATTGTACATCTATCTTTGTGGTAGTCCTTGGTTTGGGGTCATATTCTGAACAGTTGAGGTTGGCTGATAGTCTATTTCTACATAATTGAGTGAGCAGAGAGAGAGGCAAGTTTACAGTTGGAGTTATTCCATCAACCCATTCCTCAAACTCTTCCACAATAGATTGTATGGATTTATGAACCATAAGAACCTAAGGGATGTCCATTACGGGAAGGTAAATTCAGGGCCTACTGCCATCCTCCACACACACAGGCCAGAAGCAGATACATACCTGCCTTATTCCATGGACTATTTTCCCCTTTTGAGGAAAATAGGGCTCTTTCCCATAGGACTCTTTGGATTTAGGGAGTGAGTGTTAACCCTCCTATAGATTCCTGAGCCCTGTGAAATGACTCGTTGAGTAAGGAGGTAGAATAATGAACCTTCTAGGATGGCTGTACATTTTAAGGCAGAGAGTAGCTGCTGGGAAGTTCTCCTTGTGTGGACTCTCTCAGTTGTAGTTACTGGCAAACTCTCCAGGTGCTAGCATGTGGATACTGCTTAAAATTTAAACTAACTTGATACTCTCTCCACAGTCTACAATGGGGATAGCTGGATTTCGCAAAGAAGAAACCCCAGACAGCTAGAACTTTACTCATTCTACTATCTGTGAAATATTAAAAACATACAGCTCTCAGGAGGCTTGGAGCCTGTGCTTACAAAACAAAGTTGATGAAAGTAGGTTGTAAATTACTTCACCTGGATGGGCTTGGACCCAAAGCATCCAAAACTTTCAGCAACATGCGGATGGAGGAGAATGGGGAAAAAATCTACTCAATAAATCCAGCATGGGTGGGGTTACTAATTAAAAGCCAGCCTGAGAGGATACTCAGGCCTTGCAGATGACTATATAAAGATTTTATCCCATTCTGGAAGCTGCCCAACAGAAGAGTGAGGAACAGTTGCAGGAAATTCTTGCCATTTACTCAGGAGTCATTGAGATAGAGCCAAAGACTCTCAACCTGAAATTATACAGAAAGACATGTCCCAGAAGTCAGGTCATCAAATGCAGAATCCAGTCCTCAGGGAATGGGGGATCCAGTCCCCAGGGAATAGGGAAGTTGAGTATCACAGGAGGGCCCTGTTGAGGCTGGCTGGAGTTGCTGGACACTAAGTGCAAAGGCTCACAATTAGAGGGCATGTTTAGACAGAAGACCATCCTATGGCCTGGGTCCACTTAGGCACTGGGAGAGCTAAGATTTGAATATCAGAGCATGCTTTCAGCAGAAAAGTCCTCGATCTACTTGGCAGCCAGGAGAGTCGGAGGGTCTTCATGGGAGCTGAAACAGTCCACAGTCATGCCCCCGAGTTCTGGGACTGGGAGCCTGATTGAACTCCAAACCCCACAAGGGGCAGGATGGAGGCTGTTGATGCAGCTGCTTGTGGAAGGAATTGGTTTACCAGCCACCCGCTCCCTCCTACCTCCTTGAGGATTTGTCAAGTAGAAATGGACCTCTGACACCTCCATCCATTTCATGTCCTCTCTTCTGGTCAACTTGCCTCAAGCTGCCTTGGGTTCTGCTTCCGTCTTCCTTCTGCTCTGCTGATGCATCTTGCTGTTGGCATCTCACCTCATCCTTCACCAAACTTGATGCTTGGAACCACTTCTACAGTTTTGACTTTCACTTCCCTGGTCAATACAGTTCAGATCCTGCCTGGCTATACTTCTTTCATTTGCCCTAGATAAGTCTGGTGATCTTGTACCTCAGCACAGACCCCTGGGGGAAGCAATCCTGCCGGGGGTACGCACACCCCGGTACAAGATCCAGGCAGAAATTGGGTGGGCTGAGTCCTGCAGGTGAGCATCATCAGCGGATGGGCAGCAAGCTACTGGAGGAGAGAGAGGCTAGGTGACAACGAAGGAGTCGGACTTCTGCTCTCTTTGGATCAAGGGCTCACAATATTTTCTGCAAATTACTGATATGCTACTTTTCAGAAGGTCCCTAAGGTTAGGGGATAAATCTTCACCAGGTGGTGTTTTGGGATCTTAGACAATACATTTTGACACAAGGACAAAGTAAGGCCGAAGTTGGAACAAAATGTTCTCAGATGATAGAAGCTATCTCTCCCATCACAACACACACACACACTCTCACACACACATACACACACACACATACCACTTGATATGCTTGTAGATTACAGCTGCACATGGGACATGAACACTCATCGCTCCAAGGAACATGAAAACACTTACTGGACTTCTTTCCTAAGCTGCAGGTGTGTGACTGCTCGCAGGGCAGGGCAGAGGGAGTTGTGGTGTTTCCCAGTCACCTGTCCACTCAACCCCAGGCCGGTCCGTGCAGAAGGGAGCCATGGGGTGTTCTCACACTAGGCAGCACTGACTTGGGAGCTGGAGCCTTGCTTCCCGCTGCCATTGGCAACTGTCCCACAAACCCTTCCCATCATCCACCAACATACCCAAAACATACTTCAGGGAAATTTAAAAACTGCTCCTGCTGAATCTCTGTGGTCCCTCAGATCTCCTTAATCATTTCCGGAAATTCTGGGGCACCCCAAAGTGAAGCAGTTCTAACTATGGAAATCGCTTCTGCCTGCAGCATCTGTCTTCCAGCCTGGGAGTTGTACCGGGAGTTATTTTTATAGCTTTCGATTCTGCCTCAGGGACCAAGGCTTGAAACTAGCTTAAGAAATTTAGATGAAACAAATTTGCAAGTCTCAACTGAAATCTTGGAGCAGCTGATCTAACATCTGCAGTACCTAACCGCTCAGACTAAGTGCTTTCTCATCCTTTCAAAAACCATGTTGTCAGCCTAAAAGAGGAAGAGGAAACCGACAAAGTTTTGATAATGCTTACAAGTTGATTTCCTGCCTTCGTTCTCAAATAGTTCCGCTCAACTCTTTGGCTGCTGGTTTTAGAAACTACCCTATAAATATTAACAGTAATAATGCTACTGCTTGGTATTTACATCAGAGATCCTCCTCCACAGTGACTGCCAGGTGCTTTCCATATTGTCTGATTGTGTACAATCTGTGCTTGGCTCAGCCCAGAAGTCCGCTGTTCTACAGGTCCCTTCTAATTGTTTTTTCAGTGGCTTGAATTTCCACATCTAAAAGAGAAGTGCCTGCTCTGCAAGTACTGACTGTCTCAGTTTCCCTCTTCCTTATACTCCCTTTTAGCACTCCGCTCCCCCTCAATCCCTCCTGCCAGCACCTATCCAAATTCAAAGTAGTGGATTTAGTAGTAGGTGCAGTATGAGTTGTGGGAGTCCGTGTTGGAGAAAGGATGCAATGGAAGGAATGTTCGTGTTCTCCTGAAATTCATATGTTTAAATCTAAACCCCCATTGTGATGATATTAAGCTGGGCCTTTGGGAAGTGATTAGGTCATGAGGATCCTTCATGAATGGGATTAGTGCCCTTTCAAAAGAGGTCCCAGAGAACTAATTGTCTTGCCTTCTTTCCACCATGTGAGAACATAGAAGTACCCTTTTGCAACCAAGAAGAGGGCTCTCACCAGAACTCAACCATGCTAGCACCTTGGTCTTGGACTTCCAGCCTCCACGACAGTGAGAAATAAATTTCTGTTTTTTTTATAAGCCACTCAGTCTATGGTATTTTTGCTATAGTGGCCAGAGCTGCTTAAGATAGAGGATGTTGTGATTTGCACAGTGAAGAAGAGGAAAGATGATTTTTCTTTCTCTATCTGAAGTCCTGATAAAATTAAAAAAAAAAAAAAAAAGTCTCTGTAAAGAGTAGAATGATGGTTACCAGAGGCTGGGAAGGGTAGTCGGGGCGGTGGTGGGGAAACAAAAGAGATGATTAATGGGTACAAAAATATAGTTAGATAAAATAAATAAGATTTTGTATCTGATAGTACAACAGGGTGACTACAGTCAACAATAATTTATCGTACATTTTAAAAATAACAAAAAGAATAATTGGAATGAAATGATAAAGGCTTTCGGTGATGGATACCTATTTACCCTGATGTGGTTATTATGCATTGTATGCCTGTATTAAAATATCTCATGTATCCCATAAATATATATGCCTACTCTATGCCCATAAAAATAAAAAAAAATAGTCTCTGCAATCATCAGGTCCCTGTTGTTTGCCTAAAATATCAGGGATTTGTACCTGTTTTTCTGAGGTTCCTAAGAACTCTGATGATGATCATTCTTGAGCCTGTCATGACTCACTTTTGGATCATCAAGGTGGAAACCTATTGCTTTTCCTTTGTCCCCAAATGCTTTTTCATCTAACTTGCTATAAAATGAATGTTTCTTCCTGCGCCCCCACCCCAAAATAGCATTTTTTTCCTATCATGAAAAATGAAATGTCAACAACAAAAACAGATATTTTTGCCATAATTCTACCCTACGTTAAGCTGAAAATCTTTGGAGATTTTTTGTTGTCACAATGATTAGGGAATTCTGCTGGCATTAAGGTGGTGAGAGGTCAGGGATACCCCATGCCCTGCAGGGTTCAAACAGTGCCTGGCATGTTCACAGGTGCTTAACAAATATTTGTTTACTGAGTGAGCAGGAGCAGGGGTCATCATTTCCGAGGCCTCACTCCTTAGGGGAGCAACTTGCTTATCTGAGCACCTTCAGGTGGGTCATGCACACCCACAAATAGGGCAATTTCCTCACATAAGAATGACAGTCTTTGGGCAATTACTCATTCTCCTTCTCTAAGCTGTCACTTTCTCAGGCATGTGGTGGTCATTTGAGCTGTTCACAATTGTTCCCTAATCTCCTCCTTTTGGACATAGAATAAGAAGACAGTTTCCTACTGTTTTGATGCTAGCAGTGATCATATAACTTACTTGGCCAATGAAATACGATGGGAAGTGATGCGTGTCATTTCTAGGGAGAGGCTTCAGAGCCAGTGTGCAATTCACCATCTCCTGTTCCTGCTGCCACAGCAGTCATGGATCCTTGTCATGAGACTGCCTCTGAGTGCCTGAGTGGCTGGGGAGAGCAGAGTCTCCTGCCGAGTTGTGTTGGATGGGTAGGATCTAAGTTCCACCATGATGGACTGATAACAGAATGTGAGCAAGGAATCAGGTGCTGCCTTGTTAAGCCACTGAGATTTGGCGGTTATTTGCTACTGCCATAACTTTTCTTCTGACTGCTATAGTCTAATCTGGAGTTTTCAAGGAAGCCAGTAAGAAGTATCCCTACTTCTTCACCCAAAAACTGAACAAAATAAGAAATAAGACAAAAAGAAAGACAGATGGAGGCCAAACTCTTAGCTTTATTATTAACTGAATCCAGACAACACTGGACTGAAGCAGAGATCCCCGTGAAGAGTGTAGGGGTAGTGAGGGATGGAGTCGGAGGCAGACCTGCTCAGCCAAGTCTTAAAGGTTTATCTGGGCATAGGTTCCAACTCCAGCTACAGTAGGTATATTATTCTTTTTCTAGGGTGGCCATCATAAATACCGCAGACTGTGTGGCTTAAACAACAAAGTTTTCTGTTCTTACAATTCCGGAGGCTAAAAGTCTAGCGTCAAGGTGTCACCACAGGTGGTTTCTTCGGAAGCCTCTCTGCTTGGCTTGTAGATGGTCATCTTCTTCTATTTGTATCTTTATGTGGTCTTCCCTCTGCGTGTGTCTGTATCCTAATCTCTTCTTATAAGGACACCACTTATATTAGGCTAAAGCCTATTCCAATGACCTTATTTAACCTTATTTACTCCTTTAAAGGCCCTCTCTCCAAATACAGTTACATGTTAAGTCACATGGGGGATTAATACTGAGCTTAGAAATTTGCAGGGGAGGAGGAGACACAATTCAGCTCACAACAGTAGACTTCTCCACTGGCAAAGCAGCTGCAAAGAACAAAACACGTGGAGCTGAGATAAGCGTGTCCCGTTACAGTCTTTGCAAGTGGACTATTCACACATCACTTATTCCAAATGGACCATTCACCTATCACTCAGTCTCTGGGAGTAAAGGGGTGAAGAGATGCCAGCTTTTTCCCATTAGCAGAACTCCTTGCACATGGAGGAAACATCATAGGGAAAGTTCCCCGTGATGTGGGGAAGACATGTGTCCCTACCAACAGTCCACATCTGATTCGACCCTATGCCCTCACGGCCAAGTGCAGGACTTGGCTCATGAAAGGCTCTCAGGAAGACAAAAGAGTCTCTTAAGTGACATGTCTTACATTATTTTGTTTGTTTTGGTTACAACTCTGTTGTGCCATGTTACTCTTTAGTCCGTTTGTCTCTTTTTCACCTGCTCACCCCAACTGTAGCTCAGCTAGGAGAAAGAACTTCCTAGTATCCTCAACTACACCCTGCATTGTACCAGGTGTACAGCAGCTGCCCAATGGGGTGGTGGCACATGGAGCTCTGGGTTTATTTTTGTTTAGTGAGTTTCTCACACTGCAAATGGGCCTGAGAAATAGAATGTGGTCAAGTGGAGCCTAACTAAACAGATGGGAGGAGAATCCTTGAGGTGTAGGGATGACCACTATCTTCCCAGGTAAGACTACGCCACAGTGGTAACAGCCTGTGGTCCCTATAATCCTAAAAGGGTAGCTGGGTTGGCCTGCCAAGTCCCCCTGCTTTGGGGAAGGAAAATGAACATGAGGGAGGCAAGCAAAATGTGCATGGCTCTGCCCCAAGAAGCCAAAGTGGCCTTTTCAAAGATTAATGGGGCATTTGGCTCTCAGCTTCTTAACAAGGAGGAAGGGAAAAAGCTTTCTGAAAAACACCAACAGCTTCTGGCAGGGATTCCAGAGGAGGGATTGAAGGCTGCAGGATAGGCCTTGGTGCTTTTTTCCCAACCCTGGTTTTATTTTTTTCCCACAGCCTCTCTCATCCTGCTTCTCTTGCTTCCTCTTCTTATTTCTTCTTTGGTGTTTTGGCCTCCCAGAATGATTTCTGCCTTTCCTTTCATTTGCACTGCCATTAAATCTTCTTTCTATTCTCATTTGTCAGAGGTACGTGGGAGAGGCACTTTGCAAGGTAGAAAGACACAAACTTCAGAATGCAGCCTGGGTTTGCAGCTCAACTCTGCAAATTTCTAAAATGTGAATAGAGGACATGGATTGTGTTTGTCCCCTTTCTAAGGGGATGGTGCCCATATACTTCTTTGTAGAAATATTCCTCCCTACTGTGGGTGATTCTGGTGGGGATATCAATCATGCAGCTGCTGCACTTGCCTCGCCACAGCAGCAGGTATGTGATCGGAGTTCACAATTCTGATTCCACCTGTTGTGCTCATTGGTCCAATGCAATCAAGCTGAGCCAATCAGGATTCCTCTGGGGATGCCTTGAGCTGCAAGGTGGAAGGACCATGGCAGCCTGTGGCTTGTGGGGCCATCTTTCCTCTCAATGGAGGGAAGGCTTCCAGAAGGTGCAGCAACATGGAACAAAGCCACATTAAAGACAGGGCACAGATGGGGCACCTGGGTCCAGGAAAGGAGCTGGATTAACCTCTGCATGCTGTAGTTTTTTTTTATCATATGAGCCCCCCCCCTTTTTTTTTTTTTTTTTTTTTTTTGGTTTCTGTTATTCTTGAACTTGTTTGAACTTGGCTTCTGTCACATGCAACCAATAAAGCCCTAGTGATCACATTGTGTTTCTTCAGGCAACTCATTTAACTGTTTGGAGCCTCAGTTTTCACCTAAAAATGGACTCCTGTAATGCTCATCTAAATGGGGTATGCCCCCAACAAAACGTGCCTCCCTCTCCTGTAAGAACCAGCATGTCTTTGCTTTTTTTTTTTTTTTTTTTTTTGCAGAGTCTCACTCTGTCACCCAGGCTGTAGTGCAATGGCATGATCTCAGCTCACTGCAGTCTCCACCTCCTGGAGTCAAACGATTCTGCTGCCTCAGCCACCCTAGTAGCAGGGATTACAGGTGTACACCACCATGCCCAGCTAATTTTTGTATTTTTAGTAGAGACGAGGTTTCACCATGTTAGCTAGGCTGCTCTTGAACTCCTGACCTCAGGTGATCCACCCGTCTCAGCCTCCCAAAGTGCTGGGATTACAGGCATGAGCCACTGGCCTGGCAGAACCAGCATGCCTTCTTGCACTCATTTCTGGACTAGACTTTTTCTCCACTAGACAGAGTTGAGGGACTGTCTTTTCAGCACTTGCCCTGGAACAAGGAAAGAGTTCAACCATTGTTGATTCACTTCTGTTTTCCCCTCTTACTTCTTTCAGAAATCTAGTTACAGCCTCTTGCTTGTACCTCTTACTTCTTTCCTTCTATTTTCCTTCTTTTTTGGGCCAAGTTTCCAGTGTATTTCCCCTAATCCTCCCACAGGTACATCTTCTTGCCTGGGTACTCAGTGTACGTGGAAAAATCATGGTCATTAGTAATTGTGTGTCCAAGTGATGCTGTAAAGAAGTTCTGTTCTAGCTGTCTTTGCCATGGAAGGGCAATTAGCCAACTGTGGCTGCAAGCATCTAGTTGTTGTATCACAAAGTTTTAATGCCCAGAAATCATTGCTGATAGAAGAATTTTGTCCGCCCATAGGGAATTTTAGCTGAGTGGTGAAGCAACCACTCATGAAATTAGTCATGTGCAGACTCTATTTCTACCCATCTTCCCCAAGCCTGGCTGACACCGTCTTCTTTTTCTCTATATTTTTCTTTTTAAAATTTTTTTAATTCTTTATTTTTTATTTTTTATTTTTTTGAGAAGGAGTCTCGCTCTGTCGCCCAGGCTGGAATTATTTTTTTTTGTAATAGAGATGAGGTCTCTCTATGCTGCCCAGGTTGGTCTCGAACTCCTAGGCTCAAGTGATCTTCCTGCCTCGGCCTCCCAAAGTGTTGGGATTACAAGCATAAATTATCACACCTGGCCACAGTCTTCCTTGTAAGTGGCATTTTTATATTTCCCTTACATTGGAACATTCCCACACAAACTCAAGATGATCCCAAGGTGGGCATGTTGCCAAAGTCCTTTTCCTCCTTCTGTCCAAACTGCTTCTTTCTCCTGGCTTTCCAGCCAGGCACCAACCTTCTCCCAGGCACCAGGCTTCCAACCTGGGTGGTCATGCTAAACGTTTTTCACTTTGTCCGCAAGCCATGAATATTCCATCTCAAACCCATCTCCTCTTTTACTGTCATCATCCCAATTCAGGACCACTTACCTTTCACCTGTGTTATTTCAGGAGCCTCTGTCTGCTCATGGAAGTGAGCTTACTTGGTCTTGGGAAGGTTTTGCTAGCAAGAGGCAATTCTGATCCTTAAGTCCATGTTTCCCACCTGCTACGGACTCAACAGTGCCCCTCTCTCCACCCCAAATTCATGATTCTTATGTTGAAGCCCTAACCCCCAATATGATATTTGGAGATGGGACTTCTGGGAAGTAATTAAGCTTAGATGAGGTCATGAGGGTGGAATCCTTATGATGGGATTAGTGCCTTTGCAAGAAGAGACACAAGAGAGCTTATTTGTTCTCTGTCTCCATGCACACACAAAGAAGGGGTCATGTGAGTACACAGCATGATGGCAGCCATCTACAAACCAAGAAGGGAGCCCTCACCAGAACCTGATCATGCTGGCTCCCAGATCATGGACTTGCAGCACCCTGATCATGGACTTCCAGCCTCCAGAACTGTGAAAAAATAAGTGTTGTTTAAGTCACCCAGTCTGTGGTATTTGGCTACAGCAGCCTGAGCTAAGACACCACCCCAAATTTGCTACAATTAATACACAGATCCAGGAGCGACAGCGCTTATCATAGATGCTAACTATTTGGAGGAACTTCTTTGACCAGAGTTCTCAGCCTCTGAAAAGGACCACTTTCCTTATGAAAATCCATGCTATCTATGTTTTTGGGATAAGTCAGTTTCATTACTTACGTGATAATCACACCTCATGTCATCTTGTTTTCAAAAATAACTGTTTAAATTGCTATTTAAATGTGAGATGTATGGTCATGCAGGGTGGTTCTCAGTTTTTCCTTCGCTGTTCTGGCTAAAAAACAAACAAAACAAAACAAAACAAAATACAAGTAGCTGAAATATTTTCCCGTTTAAAATTTTCCTGAAAACAACTATCTGGGTTAGTAAGATGGACAATCATCTGCTTTTCATTTCAGTGCTCATCACCTGTTTTCCTAAATTTGTTTATATTAGCAAAGCCCAGTGATTAGCGAAGCCCCTGACTCTTGGATGTGCTTAAGTTTTTTCATCTTTTGGGTCATACTTGCATGTCTTTGATGTAAAATCAGACTTGAGGCCTCAGCCTTTGAAAATAGCAGTCTGGCAGGGTTGTTGGAGGTTTCAGGAGAAACAAAAAGCAGCTTAAGGCAGGGCTTTGAAAGCTTTTATGGATATTATTTACAGTCACTGAAGATCAAAAGACAGGGAAGAACCAAAACAGAAGGAGAAAAATATTGTAGGTATGAGTCTACTAGTCAGGGTGATGTTAAGTTACGCTGCAGTAACACACTCCCAGATTGCAGTGACTTTCACATGAAGATTTATTTTGATTACATAAAGTTCTTTGCCAAGTCTCGTGACTCTCCAGGGAAACTCCTTTCCAGGTGGTGGTTCAGGGAGCCAATATGCTTTTATCTTGTGATTCCAGTAGCTTAACACATGGCTCCTAAGATCATTGAGTTTAGGAAAGATACAGCCAAAGAATTATAAAGGAGCTTCTCACTCCCTCAGCCTGGAAATGATACCTCGTTACTTTTGTTTATAGTCCACTGGCCAGAGAGAGTCATATGGCTTCGACTGACTTGCAAGGCAGTGGTGAAGTGGGTGAGTGCATGCATATTCAATGAGCAATCAGTGTCTTGGCCTCGAGGACAAGGCTCAGGTAAATTAATTTACTTTTAATTCAATTACAAGGCAGTCTCCTAAAATGTATGAAATTTTCATATTTATATTTTTTATTTTCTAAGCTAGAAACTATAGCAGAAGGAGAGGTAGAAAAGGGAGAATAGTCATTTATTCTTTGATTTGGCTTTAATTTCCTTGGCAGACAAATTAATTTCACATTTTATCTCATTTTAGAGATGTTAATACTTTTTAAAAGAGCATCACAGAATAGTCTGGGGACCTACATTCTAATCCTAATTATTTCAGTAGCTAATCTGCGACCTTGACTGTCTAACTCTAACTGGCGTCTCTGATTTTTAGCGTGCTTATCAGAACATTGGACATGGTAATTCACCTTCTTCACTAAGTTATTGCAAAATTGCAATTCAATGTCTGAAATGCTTACCAAAGTACTCCGCACATGGCAGATGCTAAAGAGTTTGTTGAATGACTATCCATGAGCCAATTAACTTAACTGCTTCCCTTTTATTCTAATAGAAACTGCTAATACCACGATGCAAAACATAAATGGTGCAAGGGGCGTGGGGTCATTTTAGTCAACCAGAATGTCATGGTTGATAAATGTATTCTTGTGTGGACATGTTTAACAATGAAAACAATTCTTGCTCTACTCTACTGAGCTATTATAAAACTCAAATTAGATTACCTGTGAAAATGCTAGGTAAGTTGTCAAGTGACATGCAAATATAAAATGCTGGTGTTAATAATATTGTGACCAAGGCTGGCTTCACTGGTGTGTGAACTATGTAGTCACATAGGGCCCTGCACTTACGAGGGTTCCACCCTTGGTTGAATGATGTACTATCATCATCTTGAAATCTTAGTATTTTTTTTTTTTTGTAAACAAGGGGCCCCACAATTTCATTTTGCACTAATTATATAGCTGGTCCTGGTTGTGACTCAAAATGTTGTTTCTTTTTACAAAAGGAGAGCCTTAGATGCTTTTACTGGTCCCTTTCAGTCCTAAAATTATATGATTCTAAAAAATATTCTAAATGTTGTACCATTTTTATTTATTCATTTAAAAAATCCTTCTAGTTCTACCATTCTTCTATTTTGATTCAACATTTTTAAAAGTATCTGTTATTTCTCACAAGCTCTCAATCTTTCACTTTCCACTTCTGCAAAGCTCTGGGAAAAGATTTTATTTTCCCCACTAGATTCAGTCTACTTAGCTAAAATCCTTAGAGACAATTTCAAGTTTGTGTTTTTATGAGGCCTCTTTCAAAGTACGCTGTGCTGCTGCACACTTAACAGTCTGGATTCTAGGCTGAAGACTTGCATTGATATTGAGTAATACATTTTATGTTTTTACAAAAAGCATATTTTTAAAACATCTACATTGCAAAGGAAACTTAGAAGTCACAGTCCTCTTCCTCTGAATCAGAGAAGCTATAATGGAGCAGAACATGTAGAAGACTTGGCATTAGTAGGTTTATGTTCAAGTTCTTGTTCTATCATTTACTGGATATGTGAACCTAACTGAGTTGCTTCAATCTCTCCAGGCCTTAGTTTTCTCATCCGTAAAGTAGGGTGGCAGGGGGAGGGGTAGATATTATTTGCTTCATAGGGCTCTGGGGGAAAGAATTGAGAATAATGTCCTTAAAAATCTTTTGTAAGGAGACTAACATTCTAGAAGTTTTTTTTTTTTTTTCATTTTAAATAATTTCATTCCACAAATGAATGAATGAATCAGCCATAAAAATCTAAAGATCTAAAATGAACCCTATACCTCCTGCACTATTTCTCATGATGGTTAGCTTAGCACATTCCACTGGGTTCAGTAAAAAACAGGTCAACTTGTTGATGAATATTCATTTAATGAATACCTTCTCAGCACCCAATATGACCTGGGTACTTTGCTAAGTATACATCAAGAATTCTGATGCCATTATTATTATTATTATTATTATTAAATTAAATTAAATTTTAAGTTCCAGGATACATGTGCAGGAAGTGCAGTTTTGTTACATAGGTAAATGTGTGCTATGGTGTTTTGCTGCACCTATCAACCCATCACCTAGATATTAAGCCTAGCATGCATTAGCTATTTATCCTGATGCTCTCCCTCCCCCAGCCCCTCTGGCCAGGCCACAGTGTGTGTTGTTCCCCTTCCTGTGTCCATGCATTCTCATATGACATGAATTAGAAAAAAACTACTTTAAAATTCATATGGAACCAAAAAAGAGCCCATATAGCCAAGATGATCCTATGCAAAACTAAAAAAAAAAAAAAAGCTGGAGGCATCATGCTACTTGACTTCAAACTATACTACAAGGCTATGGTAACCAAAACAGCATAGTACTGGTACAGAAACAGATACATAGACCAATGGAACAGAATAGAGATCTCAGGAATAAGACCACACATCTACAACCACCTGATCTTTGACAAACCTGATAAAAATGAACAGTGGGGAAAGATTCTCTATGTAACAAATGGTGCTGGGAAAACTGATCAGCCATATGCAGAAAATTGAAACTGGACCCCTTCCTTACACCTTATACAAAATTAACTCAAGATGGATTAAAGGCTTAAATGTAAAATCCAAAACTATTGGTGGGAATTCTGATATTATTAATTCACAGTCTAATATATTCTAAAAAAACAAAACCACATAGCATTATACATTCCATCATAAATATTTTGTCAGCAAATATTTATGGACATCCACTATATGCCAAGTTTGTAATATGAAGATTTTTAAAGGAGAGATAGAAGTTGCTATGGGGATCATAATAAAGAGTCTAACCAAATCTCTCTCTTTTTAAAAAATATGGCAAGGAGTGGAGGAAAGTTATTGGAAAAAGCTGGAAGAAGAAGTCCTCAGAGAATTAATAGTAAAATGCCAGGATGGGCCATTTCAGAGGAGAAAAAGTAAGCCTTGGGCTGAGATGGAATGGGAAGAGGAGAGAAGCAGAAAATTAGATGCTCTGCATAATAGCCTAAGAATTATAAATGTCTCCAAGGAACATCAAAAGCAAGAGAGTAAAGGAATCTAGAATAGAAGGAACTAAGGGAGATTAATGGAAGGAAGGGGTGGGGAAAGAGAGAGAGACAGAGAGACAGTGGTGAAGATTTAGGAAGCCTGGGCCCTGAGAAGGGGTGGCCAGGGAGAAGCTTCCTGTGGGAGGAATGGCACTGCTCCCAGCTGTGTCAGTTGTGCACTACACAACTCCAGGGAGAAATATTGGCAATATCGGCCTGCTGGTTCACATAACTATTAGAACAATTTCTCAGCAAATTGTTAAACAAAATTATGGGAGCCATTATTTTGGATTGAACTCGTGCACTAGGCCACAGCAGACCAGACCAAACCAAAATGGAGTCACTCATGCTAAATGTGATATAATCAAACTGAAACTTTAAGGAAGTAGATAGGTTCTAAAACAGACCATGTTTCGTTTAACTGCAGCACAAGAAGGTCCCCTCTACTCTAACCCTTACAAAAATTGCCTGATGTCCTTGTTCCCAACTTACGAAACCCATTGTTCTGCTATTTCCCAGTGGAACTGGAGAACAAATAAGTACATTTATGATGGTGACAGAATGAATCAACACCTAAAGTTGGGGTAATTGTTAAATTAAGTTTAGCCTAAAGCTGCCTCCTTTTATAGTCTACATTCAGCATAAGTGTTTCCCCATACATAGTGAACTGTAACCTGATTGGAGGTATAAACAGACTATAACCTATTCTTGCGCCAATCACCAAGTTTTGGTCAATCAAAGATAGCCAGCTGTTTAAACTGTGTTCAAATAAGCCAAACACTGGGCTATAACAAATCTGGCTATTTCTGTACCTTACTTCCTTTTTCTGTCCATAAATCTTCTTTCATTTTGTGAGTATGTTGTAGCCTCTGAACCTGTTCCAGTTTGGGGGCTGCCTGATTCATGAGTCATTCTTTGCTCAACTAAACTGTATTAAATTTAATTTGTCTAAGGTTTTTCTTTTAACAAGGTGATAATAAAGACCTTGAAGGATGCACTCTTTTTAAGTTTACAGAAAGTTGTCTTTTGGACTAGCAGGGCTACATGGTCAGGGGAATTTTGAGAATAGTTGTTCACCTTTATATTGCTTCTGGCAATTGCTCTTGGGCATCACCCCAAAATCTCCACTTAAATTACACTATACATAATTTCCTTGTATGGTTATGATTTTGGAAAATTCAGGGAAAAGTTCAGTATGGTGGACATAGGGTGGTAGAGAGGAGGAGCTCTACAAGGAGACATCAAGAAATGGAGAATTCTGTAGAAACCTGGACTCCCCAGGAAACTCATAAGTACCTGGGAAATCCCTGCGGATGTGAGGGGTTGGGAAGACACAGAACAGTTTCCACTTCTGTGAAATGGAAATGGAGAGTTCGAACAGTTTCTATTTAAATATCACAGGACAGGGTAACTCCAGTAGGCTGGAGAACTTGGGGTCTCCAAAAGAAACCAACATCGGTATTGTAGGTACTAGCAATATCAGATGTGTCTTTCAAATAAAAGCTCCTCCTGCCCCACAGATACTCAAGCTATTCTTTTAGTCTCTCATCTTCAAAGGTACACACAAAAGGGAGCAATTGCTTTTTAAATTCTGCCTGCTAGATAGGGTCTGATGAATACATTTCCAGACAATGTTGCCAAGAAACTTGGAACCATCTTTCTCCTACCCAAGCTCATGACCACTCGAAAAACCCTGTGATCTCCATGGACCTCAGGTAAAAACACCTGTCTCACCTCTCCAATCAGCTGTGATCAAAACAGTAACAAGAGCTTCCTTGGATGCAAACCTCCTTGGAAAATGTAAAAGGGCCATAGAAACTGAGGAAGATAATTATGCAAAGGAACATTTTCTTGTCTCTGACTATGTAGGACTACCTTCAGAACCACAAGGGACCCTGGGGTAGGCCATCCTTCTCTGCAGAGGGAAGATGCAGGCCTGGTCTAAGTGGCTGCAGCTGCTCGGAAGTGGCCCTCACTGGGACCCAGGAGGTGTCCTAACAGCAAAAGTTCTCATTTTACTTGAAAGTACAGCTTTCTCCACTCCTCACCACCCCCAGAATTTGTAATCTAGATTTTAAACCACATATAGTCATGCCAAACATTTTTTTCTGAGATTGTCAAACGTTTGTAGTTAATTATCAGTTGGAATCGATGTAACAAAATCTGCATTTCTATGCTGGATTTTATTAAAATGCCTCTGATATCGGCCGGGGACTGTGGTTAGTGTATTGCTAGTACATGCAATGAGGTTTTTCCTTCTTCTCTGAGGAAAACCCCAACAGGCTTTATAAATCAGTACTATCAACTGGAATGGCCCAGACTTACCGTAAGAAAGTGCTATCACTTCCACTTTTAAGAAACAATGAACTATTTCCTGGCTTCTCAATTAGGAAGGCTTTTTGGGACTTTGAAGAAAAAAATGTAATATGTAATAAATATACTAAGGAACAAGCATGATTAATGACAGTTCAGAAAAAGTCTTCAAGCTGGTTTCTTATAGCTCAGGAATCTACATTTACTTCTCAAGAAAACCCAGCTTCCATGAGGGCTATAAGGAATGCACAGAGAAAGTCAGAAAATACAAAAGAAATTCTCACTCTAGGATTTGACTCAAGGCTTAAGCCTTCCTTGAATGGGTGGGGTCGGCTAAAAAGCCACTCTTGCCATTCATTGACTTCTTATCCATTGCATTGGAAGCTGTTATGAGGGCATAGTGGGGGTTGGAGTGGGAGCCCAGAGATCACCTTCCTCCTGCAGAGAAGAAAGGAAAACAGCTTGTGTCCTGGCATCTTCTTAGGATTTCTGAGCCTAATCAACATATTAACTCTGGAAGATGTGATCAGACCAGAATGTATCCCCCAGTCACCCTTATCTCTCCTTCCATTTGTGGCCAAAGAGAAATAGGTTTCTCTCTGTATGAAACACACCCATTCATTAACTCTTGGGAAGCTATACCCTCCTCAGCTTTTCCAGGACATCATTTTACCTCATTGTACAGTATCTTAATCACTCCAGCTTCTTGCCTCCATAGACCTGCTCATGCCTTCTCCATCCAAAGATGAGGGATTCCTACTCTTTTTCCTTCCATCACCTGAATTCCCCCACCGCCTTTTTTTTTTTTTTTTTTTTTTGAGACAGGATCTCGCTCTGCCACCCAGGCTGGAGTGCAGTGGCACCATCTCGGCTCACTGCAAGCTCCGCCTCCTGGGTTCACGCCATTCTCCTGCCTCAGCCTCCCAAGTAGCTGGGACTACAGGCGCCACCACCACACCCAGCTAATTGTTTTGTGTTTTTACTAGAGATGGAGTTTCACCGTGTTAGCCAGGATGGTCTCGATCTCCCGATCTCGTGATCCACCCACCTCGGCCTCCCAAAGTGCTGGGATTACAGGTTTGAGCCACCACTCCTGGCCCTCCATCACCTGGATTTCAAAATCATGCTGCCTTCACCTCCTTATGTAACATTTGCTCTGTCACCCATGGCAATCTCACTCACTGCTTGCCCATGAGACTTCTGAGAATCACCACATACCTTCCATCGCCCACATCCTAAAAAACTATTTTCAGTAATTTCTGGGATTTACCTTTTTGCTGCAATTATTTTCACACTGATGTTTTTGACATTCCTTCTTCCCACCAGTTGTATGATAATGGCTTTTCCCTCTCCTGATACTTCCAATTGCTCTTTTTCCACTTATACTGTCAGTTCTTTCTCTTTAAAGGACCTTTAAAGGTAGGGTGGTCAGAGGATTTCATCCTCACTTTTCCACGATATGAGTTTCTTCATCTGTAAAAGGAAGACGATGATGTTGCTGGTAGAAATATGAAATGGTGCAGTCACTTTGGAAAACAGTGTGACTATTCCTAAAAAAGTTAAAACATAGAGTTACCATTTGACCCAGCATTTCTACCTCCAGGTATATACCCAAGATGATTTTTTAAAATACATGTTAACACAAAAACTCGTCTACGGTTATTCGTAGCAACATGATTTATAACAGCCAAAGAGTGGAAACAAATGTCCATCAACAGATGATGGATAAACAAAGTGTGATGGATACACACAATGGAATATTAGTCATACAAAGAAATGAAGGGCTAAAACAGACTACAGCATGAATAAACCTTGAAAACATGCTACAGAACATGAATGAAGTCAGTCACAAAAGACTAATTCTGTATGATTCTGTTTATATGAAATGTCTAGAGTTGGAAAATGTATAGTGATATAAAGTGGATTAATAGTAGTCTAGTGACAGGGGAAATGATGAGGGATTAAGGATAATAGTTCTCTTAGTCTAATTATGCTGCTATAACAAAATACCACAGACTGGGTAATTTATAAAGAACAAAAATTTACTTCTTACACTTCTGAAGCCACCAATGTTGGTGTCTGGCGAGGGCTGTTTTCTGCTTCCAAGATGGCACCTTGCTGCTCTGTCCTCATATAGTGGCAGGTGGAAGGCAAGAGGGGCAATCTCTCTCTGAAGCCTCTTTTATACAGGTATTAATCCATTCATAAGGGTGGAGTCCTCACAAGTTAATCACTTCCCAAAAGGCCCTCCTCTTATTACCACCTTAATGAGTATTAAGTTTCAACATATTAATAACTTTTTGAGGGATACCACATTCAAAGAAAAGCAATAGCTAAAGGTTATAGAGGGGTTTTTGTTTTTGCAGTGGTTAAAAATATTCTCAAATTGTGTTGATAATTGCACAACTCTGAATGTGAAAAAAAAACCCCACTGAATCGTACACTTTAAATGGATGAATTGTATGGTATGTAAATTATATCTCAATAAAGCGGTTACAAAAACAAGTAAAAAACGTTAAGAAAACAAATGAAAAACAAAGAGGAAGAGGATGATATACCTATCTCATCAAAGGTTTGGGGAAGATTGATAAAATGAGGCACGAGCATCCCATAGCACAGTAACTAGCTCATAAGGAGTGCTCAAAAACTGCTAGATATTGATATTGTTATTCCACTTTCTTTAGTTACATCTTATGTTCACAGTTCCTTTCACCGTAAGAAACAGAAAACTCCATAAACAGAGAGCAGAGTGTGATTCAAAGAACTCACATTCAAGGGCTGGAAGCAAAGTTTCAAGGATTCTTTTACATGTATCTAATACTACTTCATAATAAAAAATACTTTCAAAGAGTCATTAATGGGTCTAGTTGAGCTTGGTTCTTATTAAATATTTATAGAGTTGGCAACCAGCTTATCCATACAGGGAATTAGACAATAGAAGCTGCTCCTTTTGTATCTGGGTGTTGATATTGTTTTGTTTGGCAGAGTACCAGGAAAGTTAGGTTTGAAAATAGAATCCTTGGAGGAGAGGTGGTTAGGATTTCCAACTCTCCTTTCTGTCCCTTTTTTAGTAAGTTTTGAGTAACCTTCCTGTACTTGGTGCATACTGTCCCTAGGAGGATAATGATGATATCTCATGATTTGAATAGTAAACTTCCTTTAGGAATAGTTAACTGAGGAGTCATTGGGATTATTGCTCCCTTAAATATGCATTTAAACACCAAATGCTAATCTTTTATTGAACTAGAAAAGCATAAAAGTTTACATAGTGAAGGTGTCGGCCCTACAGCTAAGGGATAAATTTTTCAAGTAAAAAATTGCTATGATGTATCTCTTCTTTTTCATAACTTTTATCAGTTATTTATCACTGCTTTGTTTGTCTGTAGGACTTAGTTGTTTTGTAAAATGTGATGACATAAGCTTTGGGTAGAGATCATATTTGTCTTGTTCACTGTTTAATACCCAGCCAGAACTTAAATCATAGAAGGTACTTTAAAAATATTTTTGAATGAACAAATAAATAGTGTATATACATAAAATGTATTAGTAGTATGTATAAAATATGTGATGCTACAGAGACCTACACACCTGTGCATCCACGCATGTACATCTATAGTCTGGGGCTCAGTTTCAGCTTGGGTGAAATCTGTGATGGTGAATTTTATGTGTCAACTTAACTGAAACGTGGAGTACCCAGATATTTGGCTAAATACGATTTCTGGGCATGTATGTGAGGGAGGAGATTAGCATTTGAATTGGTAAACTCTAAAGCAGATTACCCTTCCCAAAGTAGGTGGCATCATCCAAGTCATGAGGGCTTGAATAGAACAAAAGGTGGGGAAGGGAGAATTGGTTTCTTTTTCCTGATTGACTGATCTGGGACATTGTTCTTTTCCTGCCCTTGGACTGAGACATACACCATTGAGTCCCCTGGTTCTTAGGGCTTTGGACTTGGACTTAAGTATACCACCACTTTTTCTGGGTCTCCATCTTACAGATGGCAGACTATGGGTCTTCTTCCTCCTCCATAATCATGTGAGCTAATTTCTCATACTAAATCTATCTATCTATCTATCTATCTATCTATCTATCTATCTATCTATCTATCAGTATGTATATATTTACCAACATCTACCTATCTATCTATCCATCATTATCTATATATTTACCAATGTCTGTCTATCTCTCTCTCTCTCTCTCTCTCTCTCTCTCTCTCTCTCTATCCACCCATCCTATTGGCTCTGTTTCTCTGGTGAACCTTGACTAATATGAAACTCTTATAGCTGCTCCATGTAGTTGTGCCCAGACTTGGACTGTGATTCTTGAGCCTGCTCTTTCTATAATGTTCTGTTGTTGTTTTTTTTTTTTTTTTTTTCAAAATACCCGAATACATTTTGAAATACCAGAAAATGAGGATGCTGATAAGAAAAATGGGACTATGGTCATGTAGGAACCACCACCTGAACAGCTCGACCCCCTATCACTTTCTTTTCTTCCGTGAGAATTCACCCCCTTCACTAATTGGACCCAATACCTCTCCCCAGAGATCATTTACAATGTGCTTGTAATCTCAATATAGAGATGCATTAACTAATATAAGGCTTCCACCATCACATCTCCAATTTATGAATGAGTTTCAGATTTTTTTTGGCAATTGTAATGATTCTTTTGTAAAGGTGGTTTCATTTTTTTCATGGGCAGTGACATTTTACCAATACAGTTAAACCTTTAACATGCCTTTAATATGGCTTTTAAGAGAGACATGCAATGGTTTTAGCTAAGGATGATTTTGAGGACTGTGAGCATCAAAGTTGTTGGCGGCCCTCAGCTGGATGCTCACCTGGGACTATCATCCAGGGGCTTTGGTTTTTCTTCACATGGCTTCTTGGACTTACACCGAACATGGCATCTGGGTTCCAAGAAAGAGCACTTCAAGTGGACAAACCCAGTGTACAAGCAATGGTCAAGCATCCGCTGTCTTCATCCTTGCCAATATTCCAGTGGCCAAAGCTAACATGGCCAAGACCAGAGGCAATGTTGGGAAGGCTGGCACAAGAGTTGGAATGACTAGAGTCATGGTTTATTGAGGACCACCAAAGTAACAGTCTTCATGATGAGAGAAACCATAAATATTGGGCAAGTTTTTAGAAGACCAATGAGAATTTTTCTTTTCCTCTTGTCAGTTAGTTTTTCTTTGGTAGCTCCTCTATAACACTTACAAGCCATAGAAGCTAAATGTACTCACCAAACATCAGACTAAATGCCTAATCCTTTGCTAGGTGCTAGAAGTTTTTCATAGAGATAAAACTACATGTGGCTTCAAGGAGATTATGGTCATGTTAGGGAGATGGGCATGTGAATATACAGTTACAAAACAGTCATAAAAGTCCCTATCTGACAGCTTTGAAGAGAGCAGTGGTTCTCCCAGCACGGAGGTTGAGATCTGAGAATGGACAGACTGCCTGCTCAAGTGGGTTCCTGACCCCTGAGTAGCCTAACTGGGAGACATCCCCCACTTAGGGACAGACCAACACATCACACCTCACATGGCTGGTACACCCTGAGACAAAGCTTCCAGAGCAAGAATCAGACAGCAACATTCGCTGTTCAGCAATATTCTATCTTCCACAGCCTCTGCTGCTGATACCCTGGCAAATGGGGTCTGGAGTGGACCTCAAGCAAACTCCAACAGACCTGCAGCTGAGGGTCCTGACTGTTAGAAGGAAAACTAACAAACAGAAAGGACACCCACACCAAAACCCCATCAGTACGTCACCATCATCAAAGACCAAAGGCAGATAAAACCACAAAGATGGGGAAAAAGCAGTGCAGACAAGCTGGAAATTCAAAAAATCAGAGCGCATCTCCCCCTCCAAAGGAATGCAGCTCATTGCCCGCAATGGAACAAAGCTGGATGGAAAATGACTTTGACGAGTTGAGAGAAGAAGGCTTCAGTCGATCAAACTTCTCAGAGCTAGAGGAGGAACTACGTAACCAGCGCAAAGAAACTAAAAACCTTGAAAAAAGAATGGATGAATGGATAACTAGAATAATCAATGCAGAGAAGACCTTAAAAGAACCGATAGAGATGAAAATCATGACATGAGAACTATGTGACAAATGCACAAGCTTCAGTAACTGACTCTATCAACTGGAAGAAAGATTATCAGTGATTGAAGATCAAATGAATGAAATGAAGTGAGAAGAGAAATTTAGAGAAAAAAGAGTAAAAAGAAATGAACAAAGCCTCCAAGAAATATGGGATTATGTGAAAAGACCAAATCTCCGTCTGATTGGTGTGCCTGAAAGTGATGGGGAAAATGGAACCACGTTGGAAAACACTCTGCAGGATATCATCCAGGAGAACTTCCCCAAACTAGTAAGGCAGGCCAACATTCAAATTCAGGAAATACAGAGAATGCCACAAAGATACTCCTTGAGAAGAGCAACTCCAAGACACATAATTGTCAGATTCACCAAAGTTGAAATGAAGGAAAAAATGTTAAGGGCAGCCAGAGAGAAAGGTCGGGTTACCCACAAAGGGAAGCCCATCAGACTAACAGCAGACCTCTCAGCAGAAACTCTACAAGCCAGAAGAGAGTGGGGGCCAATATTCAACATTCTTAAAGAAAAGAATTTTCAACCCAGAATTTCATATCCAGCCAAACTAAGTTTTGTAAGTGAAGGAGAAATAAAAACCTTTAGAGACAAGCAGCTTAGAGATTTTGTCACCACCAGGCCTGCCCTACAAGAGATCCTGAAGGAGGCACTAAACATGGAAAGGAACAACCAGTACCAGCCATTGCAAAAACATGCCAAAATGTAAAGTCCATCAATGCTAGGAAGAAACTGCATCAACTAATGAGCAAAATAAGCAGCTAATATCATAATGACAGGATCAAGTTCACATATAACAATATTAATCTTAAATGTAAATGGATTAAATGCCCCAATTAAAAGACACAGACTGGCAAATTGGATAGAGTCAAGACCCATCAGTTTGCTGTATTCAGGAGACCCATCTCACATGCAGAGACATACATAGGCTCAAAATAAAGGGATGGAAGAAGATCTACCAAGCAAATGGAAAACAAAAAAAAGCAGAGGTTGCACTCCTAGTCTCTGATAAAACAGACTTTAAACCATCAAAGATCAAAAGAGACAAAGAAGGACATTACATAATGGTAAAGGGATCAATTCATCAGGAAGAGCTAACTATCCTAAATATATATGCACCCAATACAGGAGCACCCAGATTCATAAAGCAAGTCCTTAGAGACTTACAAAGAGACTTAGACTCCCATACAGTAATAACGGGAGACTTCAACACCCCACTGTCAACATTAGACAGATCAATGAGACAGAAAGTTAACAAGGATATCCAGGAATTGAACTCAACTCTGCACCAAGCAGACCTAATAGACATCTACAGAACTCTCCACCCCAAATCAACAGACTATATATTCTTCTCAGCACCACATCACATTTATTCCAAAATTGACCACATAGTTGGAAGTAAAGCACTCCTCAGCAAATGTAAAACCACGGAAATTATAACAAACTGTCTCTCAGACCACAGTGCAATCAAACTAGAACTCAGGACTAAGAAACTCAATCAAAACTGCTCAACTACATGGAAACTGAACAACCTGCTCCTGAATCACTACTGGGTAC
Organism: Rhinopithecus roxellana; assembly: GCF_007565055.1. Taxonomy (NCBI): domain Eukaryota; kingdom Metazoa; phylum Chordata; class Mammalia; order Primates; family Cercopithecidae; genus Rhinopithecus; species Rhinopithecus roxellana. The sequence continues at coordinate 100,214,527 of NC_044558.1, forward strand.
ATAACAAAATGAAGGCAGAAATAAAGATGTTCTCTGAAACCAATGAGAACAAAGATACAACATACCAGAATCTCTGGGACACATTTAAAGCAGTGTGTAGAGGGAAATTTATAGCACTAAATGCCCACAAGAGAAAGCTGGAAAGATCTAAATTTGACACCCTAACATCACAATTAAAAGAACTAGAGAAGCAAGAGCAAACACATTCAAAAGCTAGTAGAAGGCAAGAAATAACAAAGATCAGAGCAGAACTGAAGGAGATAGAGACACAAAAAACCCTCCAAAAAATCAATGAATCCAGGAGCTGGTTTTTTGAAAAGATCAACAAAATTGATAGACTGCTAGCAAGACTAATAAAGAAGAAAAGAGAGAAGAATCAAATAGACGCAATAAAAAATGATAAAGGGGATATCACCACCGACCCCACAGAAATACAAACTACCATCAGAGAATACTATAAACACCTCTATGCAAATAAACTAGAAAACCTAGATGAAATGGATAACTTCCTGGACACTTACACTCTCCCAAGACTAAACCAGGAAGAAGTTGAATCCCTGAATAGACCAATAGCAGGCTCTGAAATTGAGGCAATAATTAATAGCCTACCAACCAAAAAAAGTCCAGGACCAGATAGATTCACAGCCGAATTCTACCAAAGGTACAAGGAGGAACTGGTACCATTCCTCCTGAAACTATTCCAAACAATAGAAAAAGAGGGAATCCTCCCTAACTCATTTTATGAGGCCAACATCATCCTGATACCAAAGCCTGGCAGAGACACAACAAAAAAAGGGAATTTTAGACCAATATCCCTGATGAACATCGATGCAAAAATCCTCAATAAAATACTGGCAAACTGAATCCAGCAGCACATCAAAAAGCTTATCCACCATGATCAAGTGGGCTTCATCCCTGGGATGCAAGGCTGGTTCGACATATGCAAATCAATAAACGTAATCCAGCATATAAGCAGAACCAAAGACAAAAACCACATGATTATTTCAATAGATGCAGTAAAGGCCTTTGACAAAATTCAACAGTCCTTCATGCTAAAAACTCTCAATAAAGTCGGTATTGATGGAACGTATCTCAAAATAATAACTATTTATAACAAACCCACAGCCAATATCATACTGAATGGGCAAAAACTGGAAGCATTCCCTTTGAAAACTGGCACAAGACAGGGATGCCCTCTCTCACCACTCCTATTCAACATAGTGGTGGAAGTTCTGGCTAGGGCAATCAGGCAAGAGAAAGAAATAAAGGGTATTCAGTTAGGAAAAGAAGAAGTCAAATTGTCCCTGTTTGCAGATGACATGATTGTATATTTAGAAAACCCCATTGTCTCAGCCCAAAATTTCCTTAAGCTGATAAGCAACTTCAGGAAAGTGTCAGTATACAAAATCAAGGTGCAAAAATCACAAGCATTCTTATACACCAGTAACAGACAAACAGAGAGCCAAATCATGAATGAATTCCCATTCACAATAGCTTTAAAGAGAATAAAATACCTAGGAATCCAACTTACAAGGGATGTAAAGGACCTCTTCAAGGAGAACTACAAACCACTGCTCAGTGAAATAAAAGAGGACGCAAACAAATAGAAGAACATACCATGCTCATGGACAGGAAGAATCAATATTGTGAAAATGGCCATACTGCCCAAGGTAATTTATAGATTCAATGCCATCCCCATTAAGCTACCAATGAGTTTCTTCACAGAATTAGAAAAAACTGCTTTAAAGTTCATATGGAACCCAAAAAACCCTGCATTGCCAAGACAATCCTAAGCCAAAAGAACAAAGCTGGAGGCATCATGCTACCTGACTTCAAGCTATACTACAAGGCTACAGTAACCAAAACAGCATGGTACTGGTACCAAAACAGAAATATAGAGCAATGGAACAGAACAGAGCCCTCAGAAATAATACCACACATCTACAGCCATCTGATCTTTGACAAACCTAACAAAAACCAAAAATGGGGAAAGGATTCCCTATTTAACAAATGGTGCTGGGAAAATTGGCTAGCCATAAGTAGAAAGCTGAAACTGGATCCTTTCCTTATTCCTTATACAAAAATTAATTCAAGATGGATTAGAGATTTAAATGTTAGACCTAAAACCATAAAAACCCTAGAAGAAAACCTAGGTAATACCATTCAGGACATAGGCATGGGCAAGGATGTCATGTCTAAAACACCAAAAGCAATGGCAACAAAAGCCACAATTGACAAATGGGATCTAATTAAACTAAAGAGCTTCTGCACAGCAAAAGAAACTACCATCAGAGTGAACAGGCAACCTACAGAATGGGAGAAAATTTTTGCAATCTACTCATCTGACAAAGGGCTAATATCCAGAGTCTACGAAGAACTCAAACTTACAAGAAAAAAACAAACAATACCATCAAAAAGTGGGCAAAGTATACGAACAGACACTTCTCAAAAGAAGACATTTATGCAGCCAACAGACACATGAAAAAATGCTCATCATCACTGGTCATCACAGAAATGAAAATCAAAACCACAGTGAGATACCATCTCATACCAGTTAGAATGGTGATCATTAAAAAGTCAGGAAACAACAGGTGCTGGAGATGATGTGGAGAAATAGGAATACTTTTACACTGTTGGTAGGACTGTAAACTAGTTCAACCATTGTGGAAGACAGTGTGGTGATTCCTCAAGGATCTAGAACTAGAAATACCATTTGACCCAGCCATCCCATTACTGGGTATATACCTAAAGGATTATAAATCATGCTGCTATAAAGACACATGCACACGTAAGTTTATTGCAGCACTATTCACAATAGCAAAGACTTGGAATCAACCCAATTGTCCATCAGTGACAGACTGGATTAAGAAAATGTGGCACATATACACCGTGGAATACTATGCAGCCATAAAAAAGGATGAGTTCGTGTCCTTTGTAGGGACATGGATGCAGCTAGAAACCATCATTCTCATCAAACTATTGCAAGAACAGAAAACCAAAGAATGCATGTTCTCACTCATAGGTGGGAATTGAACAATGAGATCACTTGGACACAGGAAGGGGAACATCACACACCGGGGCCTATTGTGGGGAGGGGATGGGGGGAGGGATAGCATTAGGAGATATACCTAATGTAAATGACGAGTTAATGGGTACAGCTTACCAACATGGCACATGTATACATATGTAACAAACCTGCACATTGTGCACATGTACCCTAGAACTTAAAGTATAATAAAAAACAAAACAAAATGCAATTACAAAACAGTGTGATGATAAAACAAAAGTGTATGCCTTTCAAGGTAGAATGAGAGCCCAGGGGAAGGAGCACCTAAATCTGCTTGAGGGAGGAGAAGGAGGCATTTTCCAACTGAATAAGAGTGGAGAAAGAATAGTCAGCAGGGTGAAATAGCATATACCCTCTTTGCAGTCCTTGTATTGCTCTAGGATATAAAGGATGTATGTGTGTGTATGTGAGACTGAGAAGAGGTGCTTACAAGATACCATTGGACAGATATGTATAAACTAGATCAGGAAGGATCTGGTATTCCATGCTAAAATGTCTCAGCCCCCCACTCGCACCTATGGAGGATGGGGATCCATAGGAGACTTGGTCAGAGGAGCAGGGATTGGATGTGTGCATTACACAGATTGGTCAACTCTGTATCCTGTCTTGGCGTTGGTTTGCCTCACACCATTCTTGTAGTGTGACATGGTGCTTCCACTCATTTCCCCAAAATAACAATCCCCTCAACAAAACATTAGTGAAAAATTGAGATTTTCTCTACATATGTACATTGTAGAGATTTCTATGTCACTACAGAAACTGGAAGTTTTATGTGTCAGACTGGGGAGGAAGTCAGATTTCAGGGTGTACAGAATGACACTCCTCAAGTCCCCTTTCCTCATTTCCTCCTTTGGCTCCTAGCTGAGTCCCCATCTTTGTCTGGGTCCTCTGCCTTCCAAGCCTGTAATTTTCTCTGACTCTAGGTCTTTATTCAGGAATCATGCTTCCTGGCTCCCCATTCCTCTATCTCTTCCCCTTTCTCATGCAGAACAGTCGAGCGCTATTCCAGCACTTCCATTGCCATCACTTAACTCAGCAAAGAAAGACCTGCCAAAGAAAGATCTTCCCACACCTTAAAAGGCATCAGGGTCTATTAATTATATAAATAAAATATTAGTATGTATTTCTGATGTATCTGTAAAATGTCACTTTCTATGCAACATGAAGAATGCATTGGGTTGAGGACAGCAGTGAGGCTAACCACAGAAAAGACTAATAAGGAAAATATTGCATTAGCATAGAAAAAAAAAAAATCTGTGGAGAGCCTGAGATAGGAGCTGAGATGGCGATGGAAAGGGTAGATATAATAGTCATTAGGAGGCAGAGTTAAGTGGACTTTGCCGTGAATCCAGGTCATAACAGTGATTAAGAAATACAAGTGTCGCTCCTTCAAGTAGAATAAAATCTTCTTGAGACCATTTGTTGAGCCAGTCTTAGGAAGATAAATAACAGAATGATAGAGAATTGAGCAATATGTTGCTATGGTGCTCCTAGAATTCAACTCCCCCATCAACCACATTGGAAGTATCAGGTACATTAATAAATAACGAAACTGACTTTTAAAAACACCAGATCTCACACGTCCAAATAGGTGTTGGCCCCTAAGTCATCATGGGCAACTGTCACTTATTCCAACAATGCTGCCTGTGTTGAAATCTTTTCTGAACTCTTTGGCATCTGCATTTGCAGCCAGGATATAAGACACCCAATAGTCTGGTCTCATTACTCGATGGTGACTTATTTTTCCACTGGATAGCTTTAGCCACCATGAATATCCAAATTGCTTTCCAGACACCAAGACAAAGCCTCCAGCTTAGGAAAATAAATTGACACCTGAGGATGGAAGATTCTCAGCTGAAGCTCATGTTTGGAAAAATGGCCACAGCAACGGGCAACAGGCTTGTCAGGAAAAGACGCTGGGCAGACAAAGTCATTCCGCCCTGCTCTTCATTTCCAGCTTTCTGAGCCCCACACATCATCAGAAGGTAATCTGGGCAACGTCGCTGGCTCTGACACTTTATTCCTAGGATACGAGAGGCAAAAGTGGCTCAAAGAGAAGAGGAAAGGACACAGAAGCCTGGAAATAAGCTTTCCTCAAAAAGTGCTACTGTTGGATTATGACAGAATGAAGCTGAAAACACATTTTCCCTTGGTAGCCTCATGGTTCAGCTGCAGGATCTGCTTGAACCAGGGAAGGATGGGCGTTTTGGAGCAGTCCAGCTTCAGTGGCCAGTCCAGGTAGTTTCGGTATGGGCTGAATAGACATTCCTGGTTGTTAAAAAAGGAAAAGAAATGAAAGTATCAGAAACTGGGAGCTTTGTGTGTATTTAACAAAATGCATTAAATACATGCAAAGTGATTAGTACAATGTCAGACAAATAAAATTTGCTCACTTAGTAGTAAATACATGTTCAGGAAAAATCAAAGGAATTTAAGCTGGGTGTGGTCCAGCTACATGGGAGGCTGAGGTAAGAGAATCACTTGAGCCTGGGAGTTTGAAGCCAACCTGGACAACATAGCAAGACTCCATTTCAAAACAAATATTAAAAAAAGAAAGTCATGGGTATTTGTGCTTTTTGTTTTTTTCTTAATGGAAATACAGATAGTACAATAACTACCATATTCTGGCCACAGACCCTCCTGATTCCACATAGATTGCTAATTTCAGATAATTACCTTTTGTTTATTCCACATTTATACATATATACACACACACATACACACACACACAGTACTTTCCATGTCCCAAGAGACTGTTGTAACCATCTTACATTGTATCATTTAATCCTGATAATGGTCTTATGAGAGCTAGATACTGTTGGTTATTATCATCATTTTACAGATGAGAAAACTGAGGCCTAGAGGGGTTGAATAACTTGCCTAAGGTACTCAGCTAATCAGTAGTAGAGACTGTGCTCTTAAGCATCACAATTTTCTGTCTTTTAAAATTCCATTTTGGCAGTCTTTTCATTCTTGTTCACATCCTGCTCACATTTTTTGGTCACATCTTGCTCACATCCTTGGTCACACCTTTTTTCACCCAGGGTTTTTAATTTTTTGTATTTATACAGTGGACCAAGGAATAAGTTGGGCCTTTGGGTTCCCTAGATGGAACAGTTAAAACAAAGCCAAAAAAAAGCCCCTCAGTTTATTAGAGCTACAGACACCTTGGTGATGAATAGCCCAGGTACTGCAAAACATTTTTTTTTCTTTGAAGAAATCTTATTTTTATAACAGTTTTAGATTTACAGAAAAATTGTAAAGATAGTACAGAGAGTACCCATATATTCCACACCAATTGTCCCTATTTTTAACATCTGACATTATTATGGTACATTTGTTACAATTAATGAATCAATGTTCATAAACTATTATTAACTAAAGTTCATGTTACTCTGTTATTCAGATTTCCTTAGTTTTTACCTAATGTATTTTTTCTGTTCCAGGATTCCAACTAGGATATCACATTAATTAAACAGTCACATTTCCTCTTGATGGAGTTTCTTAGACTTTTCTTGTTTTTGGTGACTTTGACAGTTTTGAAGAGTACTGAGCAGGTACTGTGGAGGACGTCCCTCAATGGTTATAGATAATGTTTTCCTCAGATCAGACTGGAGCAATCTGTTCTTGGGATGAAGATCACATAAGTAAAGTATCGTTTTCATCACATCATATTAAGGGTACCTACTATTGATACGGACAGGATGCAGGGAAATACTGGATAGGAGAGGATGGTTCCTCGGCAAAGGCCCCACCCACGAGCCTCGGCCTGCCATCCTAAATGAGAACTTCACATCCATGTTTTCCTGCCCAAATGTTGCTTTTTCCAAAACCACAGTGGCCCACCATGCCCCCCATCCTGTACCCATAAAAAACCCAAACTCCACTGGCAGAGGAGCAGAGCAGCACAGTAGAGAAGGAGAGAAAATAAGCGCCTGAACGTTGAAGAGGCAGCTGAATGGTGAGAAAGGAGTTTGGCCAGGGATGGCCTAACTCCAGGGGAAGATTGTCTTCCCACTCCATCCCTTTTCCAGTGCCCCATTCAGCTGAAAGCCACCTCCATCACTCAATAAAACCTCCACATTCACCATCCTTCAAGTCTTTGTGACCTGATTCTTCCTGGACACCAGACAAGGACCTGGTACCAAGAGGGCAGGGTGTAAAAGGCTGTCACCCTGACTCTCCACTGAGCTGGTTAATACTTAGCCATCTGTGGACAGCAACTGCTAAAAGAGCATTAATTGTAGCATACTCCTTGGTGCTACCATGGGATCAGAGGCCGAAAGCACTTGCCCAGGCCCCAGCACCCACTCACCTGCTTGCTCTCCCTCCTGCAAGGAGTTTGAGCACAGTGGTTGAGTAAGCAAGCCCCATCCCTGTCACAAGTCCCACGAAGGGATCCAGGGAACTCTCTGTCTCAACATCACTGTTGACGTTGGCCTTGATCATGTGGCTGATAATTCCAAAATCTGTGTGATGGCTGAGTCTGGTTTCGATGCTCAGCTTGACTCTTCAGACTGTTTCCCCTTGACTTTTAGAATGCCTTGCAATTGTTTGTAGAAAGCTGAATATGTTGTATCAGGTAATAGGAACAAAGGTAAATAGGCCTAAATGTGAGGATGTATGTTAACCTGGCTACATATTGGATTGCGTTTAGCATTTGCTGTAGCTGTGGGTGTTACAGGCTTCAAATTCATCTCTTGTCCTTGTTTTGTGTTTTCTGTTGTTTTTGGGCTTCCTAAGAACCCTCCAGATTTTAGGGTGGTGGTTTTCTCTGTAATCTCAGATCTCTGATGGGTCTAAGAAACATGTTGCTTTTCAGTTTTTTCATTATTTTCTCATTGTGAGGATGGGAGTGACAACTTCTAAGCTCTTTACGTGTTGAAGCTGAAACCAGAATCTTCCCAAACACTTTTAAGATCAAAAATATTTTCTCAAATAAAATCTTGTGTATCTGAGGTAAGTCTCATCATTGTCCAACCCAGTTCAGGTGCTACTGCTGGAGAATTCCTCATCTATACCTCCCATTGGGTATCAAGAGCACCACCTTTTCACTCACGCTGTTTCAGGGGATTTACAAGTGTCCTGAGGCATTAAAAAGCAGTGGGTCCATATGGGGTAGTGAGGATCAGATCTGCAAAATTTTAGAGCATGAGCAGGAATCTTTTCAGCTGGAAAATCCAACAAAAATGGTAAGATAGGTGGTGGCAGAAGCTCATCAGACAGCAGTGGGAAGAGCAGCTGTGTGGTTCCTCCCACATGATGGTGGTATGTGTTGCTCGTGCAATTGAAACAGATGAGTTGCAGGCTATAGCTTGGTTCCCACAAAGCTCCCAGGTGCCTGCCAGCCTCTGGATTCTGAGCTCTGGTTCTCTCTGTGTGCTTTTCTGTGTACCCTATCTTATCAGCAAGGTTGAGTTCTCTTATTTAAAATCCCAAAGACATCTGATATGGTTTGGCTGTGTCCCCACTCAAATCTCATATTGATTGTAGCTCCTATAATCCCCACGTGTCATGGGAGGGACCGAGTTGGAGGTCATTGAGTCAAGGGGGTGGCTTTTTCCCATGCTGTTCTCATGATAGCGAATAAGTCTCACTAGATCTGATGGTTTTATAAAGGGCAGTTCCCCTACACACACTCTCTTGCCTGCCACTATGTAAGATGTGCCTTTGCTCCTCCTTTGCCTTCCACCATGATTGTGAGGCCTTCTCAGCCATGTGGAATTAAACCTGTTTTTCTTTATAAATTACCTAGTCTCATGTATGTCTTTATTAGCAGTGTGAGAGCAGACTAATACAGCATCCTTCAAGATCTCACCCTGACCTCTTCCTTTAGCCTACCCTAGCCCAGCTGCCTCTCATCTGGTCTCCTAAGGATGGTGGACCAGGTGGTCTGAAGGTCTGGAGGACTGAAACGTGCCCTCTCCTCTACAACTCACATTGAGGTAGAAAGTCTCCATTCTTCTCTTGTTGTCCAGATTATTGAGGATCTATTTTCTTTTGATAAAACTTGGCCAGGCGTTGTGGCTCACACCTGTAATCCTAGCACTTTGGGAGGCCGAGGCAGGCAGATTGCCTGAGCTCAGGAGTTCGAGACCAGCCTGGGCAACATGGTGAAACCCCATCTCTACTAAAATACAAAAAAAAAAAAAAAAAAATTAGCCAGATGTGGTGGCGTGTGCCTGTAGTCCCAGCTACTCGGGAGGCTGAGGCAGGAGCATCCCTTCAACCCAGGAGGTGGAGGTTGCAGTGAGCCGAGATTGTGCCACTGGTTGGAGGGGACCAAGGAAGAGGTCAGAACCCTGCACACTTAGCCTTCTTCACAACTTTCCAGTTCACTGAAATCACACTTAAAAGGAATCAGTGGCCCTCATGATACCAAATCCAGTGGTCACTTCTCAGTCCTCCTCCGTCTTGCCCCGTTAGCAGCATTGGCTACAGCTCATCACATCCTCTCGTTTGAAGACTTGTCCCCTTAGTTTTGGATGCCCCTTTCACAGTCCTCCTCCTATCTTGCAGGTTGTTCCTTCTCAGCCTCTTTGACTAGGTTCTCCCTTCTTCCCTGTCATTAAATGCTGTTGTGCTCCACAGCCACGTCTGCTATGCACACTCATTCCCTACTTAAGCTCACTCAGTGTCACCACTTAAGCACCATCTCTAATGCTGATGAGCCACTAATTTCTTTCTCCAGCTCAGACATGAGTCAGCATGCTAGACTCATAAAGCAAATGCCTTACATCACATGTCTACTAGCTATTGAACTTAAAATGTTCAAAACCAAACTCCTTACCCTCCCCACAAACCTGCTCCTCCTCCCAGAATTTCACATCTCTGTAAATGGCAATTAATTTTTCTAGCTTCATGCGCCGTAAGCCTTACCTCCCTTTTTCTCTCACTCCACATTTCATCCATCAGGAAATCCTGCCAGTGTGACTCCACATTCTAGCATTTCTCTTCCATAGTTCTCATCTGGTCAGGTCACCACCAGCTCTGATCTGGATTTTGCGAAAGTTTTCTAACTGATCTCCCTAATTCCTTCTTGATAATCCACATTCTACTGCGGATTATCAACATTTATATGCTACAGTTTAAAATGTTAAGTTGGGTCTTGTCATTCCTTTCCTTCAAACCCTCTGGTGAGTTCAACAGTCCTACAGGGTTTCCAAGCTCTCTATGATCATGTGTCTCATCAAGTCTCTAACAGTATTTCCTGCCTCGCTATAAGTGACTCCACTTCCCTCACTGGTCCCTTTCTTGTTACTTTTTTTTTTTTTTTTTTTTTTTTGAGACAGAGTTTTGCTCTTGTTGCCCAGGCTGGAGTGCAATGGCACAATCTTAGCTCACTGCAACCTCCACCTCCCGCGTTCAAGCGATTCTCCTGCCTCAGCCTTTGTGAGTAGCTGGGATTACAGGCACGTGCCACCATGCCCGGTTAATTTTGTATTTTTAGTAGAGACAGGGTTTCTCCATGTTGGTCAGGCTAGTCATGAACTCCTGACTTTAGGTGATCCACCTGCCTCGGCCACCCAAAGTGCTGGGATTACAGGCGTGAGCCACCACGCCCAGCCCCTTTCTTGTTACTTACATATGCCATGCTCACACTCATGATGGCCTTTGCATAGGCTGTTCCTTCTACCTGGAGAACTCCACCCTACCTATCTGCATGACTCTGCCCCTCACCACCTTCAGGCCCTGCTTGGTCACCCCACCATAAGTCCTCCCCTGGCCAGCTATTTAACATAGCACCCTGTCTCCCTGTGTCCTTACCCAGCTTGTTATTCTTCTCAGCACTGACCATTACCTGAAATAGATTATGTGTTACTGTTGGTCTCCCTTATCTATCTACATATCTATCTATCTATCTATCTATCTATCTATCTATCTATCTATCATCTACCTACCATTCTGTCTATCTATATCTATCTGTCTATCTATCTATTGTTCTGTCTATCTATCTATTTTTGAGACAGAATCTTACTCTGTTACCCAAGCTGGAGGGCAGTGACATGATCATGACTCACTGCAGTCTTGACCTCCTGGACTCCTTCTCTCTGAGCCTCCCAAGTAGCTGGGACCATGGGCATGCACCACTACACCTGGCTAATTTGTCTATTTTTGTACCGGCTAGACCAGGCTGGTCTCAGACTCTTGGCCTCAAGTGATCCACCCACCTCAGCCTCCCAAAGTGCTGGGATTCCCGGTGTGAGCCACCACACCTGGCTGGTCTGCCTGTTTAGAAAGTAAGTAAGCTTAGCAAGAGCAGGTGCTTTTTCTGTTTTTATTCACTGCTCAGTCTCTGTTGCTAAGAACAATCCTTGGCACATATTGGGGGCATAATGAATAGTGAATGAATAAACCCTGTAAAGAGGCCCATCACTCCCAGGAAACCCCAAACCTCTAAAATCCCAATCTTCCATTTTACAGATGAAAACCTGAGGCCCCAAAAGAGAAGTGACTTGGTCAAGATCGCCCAGGAGTTAATGCCAGAGTAAGGCCAGATTCTGAGCCACTCATTTCCCAATCCTGTCCTCTTTCCCTGTGTATCCCAATGATAGTGGAGGGAATAGATTTCAGCTTCTGCCTGTCAGGTGATATTGCAGAGGTCATGGTTCAAAAGGTTATCCCAATAAACTGAAGGCAGAAAGGCCACCAGGTGGCTGAGGCCGTGACACTCCCAGAGGAGATGTGATAAGGATCCATCCCCTGGTGACTTGGGAAGTCGAGAGGAAGGTCAAAGTCTGGATGACTTTGTGAAAGAAGCTTGTTGAATAATTGAAAGTGGAAATAAAAGGCACAGAAAGAAAAAAATCAAAGTGATAATAAGGAAGGAGGGCCCATTTTCATTTATCTTTGTATCTTCCATGCCAGTACTTAGCAGAGGGTACATTTACCCCCAAATATCTATTGCCAGACATGGCAATGAGGAGGACCAGAAGGATCACAATTCGTGGTTTTCTAATGGGTCAGGCTTCCTAAGTGCCATGGATAAGAACACAAACTTAGGGTAAGCTACACCTAGGTCAAACCTCATTTATCTTTTTTACCCTCTTTTTGCGCAAGTGATCTTGGGCAAAAAAAATTATTCTCTCTAAATCTCAATTTTTCCATCTCTAAACTTGGATAATATAGAAACAAGAGAAAGAGAGAGGGAGAGAGAAAAAAAAGAGAGAGAGAGAGAGTCAGAGAGAGAAAGGGAGAAAGAGAGTGAGACTACAGTTGTGTATATGATATACTTACTTAGCACAAGGCCCAGCACATGCGAGGCCCTCAATAAATGCTGACTTTTCTTTACTACCTCAGCGGCTTCTGTCTTCTCTTGAAATCCATGCCCTCTCATTTCTGGTTCTGCAATGCTGAGATCCTGGCTCCTTCCTGCTCCTTCTTCTCAAGGGGGTCTATTGAGAAGAGGAGGGCTGCTATGATTAAATCTCCTTCCCACCTCTGAATTTGAGATGAATTTGGTGCTCTCCATCTGCTCAGCTGGCAGACTTTTCACGAGGGCCTGGGCATTGTGATAAACGCATGAATCACATCAGCTCTGCTGTATAGTCATGAGAGTAACGTGGGAGCCAGATGCGAATGACCCCAAGGTGGACCTGCTGTTAGTGTTTCCAAGTGGTGACAACTCGCTCCCGTTCCCATCCATACCTCCAACTCTGTGTTGATATCTCACCTTTGATATTGGCATTGAATCCAGAGGACTAACTGTTTGAGCCTCATCTCTGGACTCAGAGGAGATGGGAGGGCCTTGGTGTTTCATTTTAAGAACAAGAGAAAAGCTGCGTTTCTATCCTGTGCTTGCTCACAGGAGCAGCCCACACTTCGCCCTTCTCAGAATCCTGTGTTGTTCCCATCTGAAGCCTGCCAGCTTCGGAGGTTAAGTCTCTGAGACGAAAGGAAAGCGGGGGCTGGAAGAATGTTGGAGGGAGTCCAGGACTGCCTGGCCAAGCCAACCCAAATAATTCAAGCAAGCAAAAATCTGCTTGGGCCTGAACTGGCTGTCTAGACAGTTGTGATTATATGCAGGTAGCTATATGACCTTGCACTTCATTTAGCCCGTGTTGAACTTGTTTAGAGGCACATACCAGTGAGTGTCTTGGTTTGGGTTCTCCCAGAAACAGACCTATAATGAAGAATTTCAGTGCAGTTAATTTACTTAGGAGGTAATTCTAGAGTATGCTAGTGGAGGAATGGGAGCCTGAGAGAGAGAAGGGAAAGTAGGCAATAAGGAGTATGTCGTTCAGCTAGTTACTGCTATGGGCAACTGGAACTGAATCTTGCAGGGTGACTAGCAAGGTCATTGTAGAAATGCCTCAGAATCACACCCCAACAAGAGGGCAAGGAAGCTGGGGCGCTCGTCCATCAGCTTTCCTCTGTCATTGTGTCTAAGGGCACATTCAGCCTGCCGGGTGTGCAGACCAGGTTTGCATCCTCTTAGGCAGGGAGTCACAGGTGTGTCCAGTACAGAGCCTTCAGCCTATGGAGAAGAAAGTCTAGGGTACCAGAGTCAGGCATTGCCAATATCTGCAGCCAGTGAGTCAAAACACAAAGCCCCCTAAATCTAAAGAGTTGACCATTCGGACCCAATCCTAGATTGTTAAATGATAGTCATCCAGATGTAGAAGCTAGGAACTTTGTCACATAATTTTTCCCTCTACCAGGAGCTCCTTCTAAATAATAATGACATCTACTGAGTGCTTACTGTGTGCCAGGCACTTAAATTATCTCATTTCATTCTTATAACAACACCAAGAGGTGAGAACTATTAATACTAATATTATCACTCATGCTGCATGGATGAAGTTACTGAAGCTCAAAGAGTTCAAGAACTTGCCCAAGGTCACATAATCAATAAGGAATAAAGCCAAGATTTGGACTGAAGCCATCTGACTCCAGAGCTTGACTCCTTCTTCCCTGTGCCCGCCTGCTTATGTCCCCATGCAGCCTATGCCAGGGCTCCCTCAGGCCAGGGTGATCCTCATATTGAAAAGTATTTTGCTTAGCCATATCTTGCATGGAAAATGGCATTTGCAGAGCTGCTGCTCAGTACTTTCCCACACCTGCTCTTCAGCAATGCTCAGAGCTGCCTTGTGAGTTTAGGGTCAGGATCCCCATGTCACAGGTGAAGAACCCGAGTGAGGTTCAGAGAAATGAAGTGACTTGCCCATGCCCTAGCGCTGGGGGTGCAATCGAGTGAAGTGGGCAGGAGGGACAGCCATCTGTCAAAATTCAGATAAAGAGTTCCCTCTTCCTGACCCTCCTCCCCGTCCTCCCAAAGCAGAAGGACCCATTCTCTTGTTTCTGATCCACACATATGTTCTCCCAAAGCACTTAGGAAATTTTATTGCACACCATTGATTTATAAATACTTGCTCTTCCACTGGGAATCCTCTGATAACCTTTGAAACTCCAACTCAAAAAAAATATTGAACAAATGTATGTAAACACTAAATGAATAAATGAATGAGTGCGACCTATCTTAGCACTGCCACTTTTCTATTGAGGGCTTTGGACTCAGAGAAGCCTGGATTTGCCTGCTCTAGACTGCCTTGGCACTTATGCAACCTGGAGCCCCAGGATGATCCTTGCCTACCAGGAGATCCCAGGAACTGATCCCAAGGCTCATGTCAATCAGCTCTTGCTCCTTCCCCCACTACCTTTAAAGCTTACCTTGCCTTTTGACTCATTCCTTCAAAGTCTACCACAGTGATGAAAGCTTGACAAATCTACTCCTCTTAAAGCTTTAATGGCCACTAAGAGCTTAATGCACTACCTTTGCATGGGAAATTTCTATTTTAACAAGAGAACTAGTAAACACCCAATGCCTTAGCTCATCAGAATAATGAATATAATAACCAATAATTACTTAGTTGCTGCTATATGCCAAACACTCTTTTAAGAGTTTTATATGTTTAAGCCTTATACAAATTCTATAAAGTAAGTTGTTAGAATAAAGTCTCAAACTTCCATCAAACATCTTCCCACCAGCCTGTCACTGGTGTCTGAAATCTCATCATCTGCTGTATCTTCAATCAGTGAATCCCTGGCACACAGTAGGTGTTTGGGTTCCCCAGGAGTAGACTCTGAGCAAGGATGCAAGTAGAAAGAGTGGACTTGGGAGGTGTAGAAAACACTGGGAGGGGATGGGGAGCTACACAGGGAAGGAAAGCAGACGGTAAAAGATGTGCCATCAGACCAGCTAATGTCATGGGCCACAGAAGCTCAGTCCCATGGGGACACTGGGATATGGTACAGAAACATACCTCAGCATTATCTCACCCAGGAGTGAGGGAGCTGAGGTATTTATAAGGAAACTCTTGCCAATCATTGGTGGGGGACTGCTCCAGGTAGCACCAATTCCTCACCTCTTCATCTAGCAGTGGGTGTGGCAGAGTGACTTCGGAGAATCCCTCAAACAAAGAGATACAGATACTGGCAGAAGAAGTTGGCTGGAGTCCACCTAAGTGGCAAGGCCCAAAGGAGATGAACAATAACCAACAGCATCTACCACAGTGTTTTACTAACTTTTTGTTGAACGAATGAATGAGATGGTGGTGGTGACAGGAGGCAAAGATACCCTGATTTTCACTGGTTTGGTATGACTGTTAATCTTTCTTATCATCTTAGTGGCTTTCCATTATTTAGGACAACTCTACTATAGAACCTCCAGATTCTCTGATCTTGTTGGTGGCAAGGGGAAAATGCTTCACAAGAGTCCCAGAAACACAGACAGACTTCTGGTTTCCAATTGTTCAACCCCCATGATTACATTTTCACCAGTCCTCTGGAGAGTTTATCACAAAATGCCAAGGCCTCTGAAGTAGCTATCAGGAAAGCAAAAAAGACCTAAGAGGACAGATGTCATCAATTTTTCATGCTTCCTCCCTAGCAAACTCAACCATAACACTAACCTTGGTAACACAAGCCCAGTAGAAACTATGTGCAGTGCATGTTTGGATTAAATTCTCTGTTGATTTTTCTTGATTTATAAGTTAAAACTCAGCCAATGCAAATCTTTCCCCCTACTCTACCAATTTCTGTCTTGAACTAAGTGTTCAATATTTTGTCAACCTATAATTTCTGTTATTTTTAACCTCATAAAATTATTACTATTATTTTTAACAGAAGCCCTGTGCAAGATTGGAGGATAGTTTTTCTGGTTTTGTTTCCAGAATTATTTCACATTTCTGAATTAATGTAGCACCAGGTCCCAAGAATCACATGATCTCATTGCTTTTCCATGTAGGTTTCTCATGTTAGTTTTTTCATGACACATCACACCAGAAAATGACACATCACACCAGAGTTTTAGATCCATAAGCAACACATGGTGATGGTGCTAGGGCCAAGGACAAGGAACGACTGTGATACAATCCCCTCTGGAAGAACCTACCTTCCTTGAAAAATACCTTCCTTGAAAAGGAATGTTCTTCTCCACCTCCCTCCTCTTACACGTTCTTTGTTTCCAAATGGAACTTCTGTGTGAAAGACTTAATATGCCTTGAATTCCAAGGTCATGTTTCAGAGGAAATTGGAAAGTTGCTCCAAAGCAGAGCCTGAGAAGACATCTGTAGCTTTGAGAAAACAGGAGCAGGTTTTGTGTGCTTTTCACAGGGGGTTGTTCACCAGGGACAACAACAGCTGTTAACTGTAAACTAACACTGCCACCTGACTACTTTGAGGTCAGCACACTAGGAGATTGATAAGCAAAGAAAGAGGTTACTGTAGCATATCGGGGACAACTGACCCTCTCAAGGGGAAACTGAGTCACTACCACATACTGAGGGCAGAGAAGAGTATATGTATGTGGTTACATATATATAATTATATGTAATATATAAATGTATATGATACATAAATATATAACATATAATTATATATAATATATAAATGTATATGATATATATTATATAATATATAAATGTATATGATATATAAATATATAATTATATGTAATAGACAAATGTATATGATATATAAATATATAATAATTACATATCATATAATAAAATAAATATATAATATATAATTATTATATATTTCCTGCCCAGGAAATGGTGATCCTTCCAAGGTGAGTGAACTGCACACTCAGTTAAGAGAAAATCCTTTTGTTAGGAAGGGAGGGCAAAAAGAGGGAGAGAAGGGAGAAAGAAGGAAGTCTTAGCACATCAATGGATATGATGGACTTTCAAGTATCCAGAGGCTTCAGCTCACAGGAGACAAATGTCAGTAGCGAGCCTGGAGTACTGAAAGATCTAAGAAGGGAAGGCCAGAAGTTCAGCCTTCAAGCTGTTCCCTTGCCAATCCCCTTCTTTTTACTCCCCTTCTCTATCACCTCTTCTCTTTCCTCTTCCAAAATAAAAATAAGAAGCGTGAAAAGCTTGGTAAATCATCTGGTTTTTAGGCTGTTTTTCCTTGGAGTGGCTAAGACTGCTTTTTATTGGCTTGGCAGGATGTTTTCAGATTGTGTGGAGAGGACTCCTCTGTGTGTGTGCCCATGTGTGCGTATGTGTGCCTGTCTGCATGTGTGTGCGTGTGTGTGAGTGTTTATTTGAGTACTGGGTTTTGGAATGCAAAGTAGCACATATGTGTTTCCTTTTTGGTATATATGTTTTTATATGTTTTATATCATATATAATAATGATATATTTTATATCCTATATAATTATATATTTATAAATAAATATATGTAACATATAATTATTAATTATATATCCATATATAATATATAATTTTCTTTCTTTGCCCCCTCTCCTATTAATTTACTATGTAATATAAAATGTAATGAAAGTGGTAAGCCTTATATGTTGGTATTTAAGTTACAGGATATTAAAGGGGAGTGTAATTCAGCTAGTAGTGCAAGTAAACATAACCCAACGATGAATAAAATGACACAATGTCTAGAATCTTGGAGAAGGCTAGTGTGTTTTCATTTGTATGAAGGACAGTTACATCATATCAGGCAGGTGAAAGCATGATTTTGCTTTATTTGGACAATAAATATAGAAAAAAGAGATATACCTAGTTGATAAGGGTTGCATTGTTCTGAATCATTCCGTTATCAACTTGACCACGCTAAAATCTTTCTCAGAATCCTCTTCTCTTTCTCTTCCTAATCTGCATGGTTCCAGGTTACAGTTGGCCAAAACAGGAGCTTGTTCAGGATTTTGAAGACAGAAGTAAAGCCGTGGCCATTACTCTCAGCAGGTCGTTTACTCTGCATCCAGCCCATACTCTTGAATGCTGACCTACTGATGAATCAAATTCTCATCCATGGCCCCAGAGATTCAGTAGCTACACAGAGGCATCACATAGTCCCCTAGAAGATCTCCTTTGCTTTCCATTCAATCCCAGAGCTGTGAGATTCTCATGCGTTTCTTTTTCACTTCTCTACTAAAATGTAATCAGCCTTTTCTGTAGCATGTTCCATCAATCACTGTCAAAGAACATGAACTTCACATCAAAGACAAAAAGTGCCCTCCTTTTTTTTCCTAGCAAAAAAGGAACAGGTTTCTAGGTATTCCACTATTGTATTGATCATTTACTGCAACTTTTGGGATGTAAATGTCATAATAGTGACATTAGGAATACATTTTGCTGTTCTGACTTTTAACATAAGGAAAATAGAAATAGAAATTCCATGTTTAGCCAGAAATCATCTTGAGCATCCAGCATATAAACTTACTGATTATACTTAAATCAGCCTTGTAATTAATGCCATACTTGCAAATGGACGTAGACATCAAGGGCCATCCTCTGATAAAGCATTTCATCGCAGCTGGTGTCCAATAGTCCTTGTTTTTAATATGCTGAGTGCTGTGCTTGATATAAAATGGGAAGGTTATTATTGATTACTAATAATCAACTGATTATTAGTAATGTTTCTGAAATACAGGCTTACATCATATTTCACTGATTGCTCTAAATCCTGGTGTTCCACACTCTGCTCTGTTCCACTCTGAACCACCATGGTTCACAGGACAGGCTCTCATCCTCTAAGGGGGCTTCTGATGCAAGTGGGTTGAAGGATGGACAGAAGCAGGCATATCCCAAGCACTTAAAAGTATGTTTATGATTTCGCCTGTTCATCCTTTTGGGTTCTTTGATTGCAGGCAACAGAAACAATCTTCGTCCAACCAGCAAAAGAGAGATTTGGAGAAAGAGAAGGAAGCAGCTCACGGAACAGAAGGTAAAGATGGAGAAGTAGGATTGGAGCATCTGGGGAGTAGACACTCATGGGTGTGGGCGGAGGGGAGCCTCTTCAGAGAACCACTGTCTGCTTGATAGAACTGTCCCATCAGGCACTCTGCTCAAGATTTCCATCTAGGGATAAGAGATGGCCCCTGTTTGAGTTTCAGGCTGCCCTTGGCCAAGGCAAGGGGGACTTGGCTGCTAGACTATAAATACTGGGGGAGGGATGGCTTCTCAAAGAGAAATCAGGATGTCCATAACAGAGGTCACTGTGTCATGAAAAGATGAACCCTGTGGTGTCTTCCCATTGACATTTTCTGTACGAGTAATGTGACTATGACCAGGACACGAGACAGGGTGGCCCAAGAACAAGCCCCTGGTCTCGGTATTATGTTTCCAGCTCCTCATTTCCTACAGAGTAGCCTAGGTTTCTGGGAATTATCCAGAACCAGATGGTATTTGTATTTCCAAGAGACCCAGCATTTCAAAGTCTGACATATGCCACACTCAGATAGCTATGAAAGCAAAGTCAAGCGACAATTGGGACCAGTTTTTTCCAGACATCTCTTTTTATCTAGATCTCAGTTACAGGGAGTCTGAAAAGTTCCATTATCTCAGCAGAGAAATCACGGCAGGCAAGCTTGCTATGGCTGTTTCATTTCTGTGTTGTCCAACAACTGCTCAAATCTCAATCCCTTCTCTCCAGTCAAATGCATCTTTTGGCCCAAATCCGGGGCCCCACATACATAGCTCCTAATATCTGGAATAGCCTCCACAGCCAAGTGAATGAGTCAGTCTTCTGAGTTGATTCAAATCCCCAGAGACTTAGTTCCAGAAGCTTCCAACAATGCCCTTAGGGTGCATGACTATGTTTGAACATTCAGTAAAGTGTGAACTTGTGGTAGTCTCTGTATATAGACTCAGTTATTTGCATTCATCTGTCTTTTTTCTTAGGTCAGGAGAGTCCCAAGGAGAAGGATCATATCTGGTTTCCTCTTCTGCTTCTACCCGGTGTCTAGGAGAGTGCACGCTCAGTCAGCATTGATAACTAACTCCGGTAAATAACTCGAGGAAAAGGCAAACATTAGGAGACAGAAAACCAGATACTAATCTCACTTTTACAAATGAGGGCAAGCCATCCAACCTCAGTGAGCCTCAGTCCTCTCATCTTTGTAATGGTGACCATAACTCACTCCACTTTCCCGCCACAGAGTGGTTATAATGCTTAAATGAGGAAGGTGATGTGAAAGTGGCTTATCATCTCAGCTATAGACATGCCACATTGCTATTAAGTCACCAAGGCATGCTAGAGACAATCAGAATAAAACCTGGACAAGCTCAGTCAACCCTGGCAACCCTGGCATTCTGGTACTCCTAGAACAGTGTTTTATGTTTATTCTTTTGGGGTAACATTTAAGCTTTGAGGCCACAGAGCAGAAGCCTTGCCATTTTATATCAAGCACAGCAGTCAGCATATTAAAAACCAGGACTGCTGAACACCAGCTGCGATGAAATGCTTTATCAGAGGACATTAAGAAGTCAGGCTCTTCCTTTCTCAGCAGTATTTTTTCTAAAGTCTTTTTTTCCATCTGTCCCTACCACGAAGACACTTGTTCACACTCAGACTGCTTCCTGCCTGGACCCCTGCCACCTTCTCCTGCCTGACTTTCTATCTCTTGCCTTCTCACCCTGTCTCAGTGCCAGAAAGCTCACGATGCCACTTCGCAATGCAACTTGGAACAGCTTCTGGGTTTCTGCACCAGCTGCCTCTTCTGTGTTGGGGGATAGAGATATTAAAAATTGCCTTCTATATCGCTGCTTTGTTTCCTTCCATCCTTTCTTCCCCCCGTTTTGGATTTTGTTTTCTTTTTTCTTAAAATTGCCTGCTAAAAGCAAAAGCCAAAAGTGACTTCTTTACCTCCCGTTTTTTTTTTTTTCCTTTTTGTTGTGTTTAACATAAATCAATGTTGTCTGTCTCTGAAAATGAAAAGTCCCATATAACCAAAACTCCAGCACAGCAAAATCATTTTGAAGTTTTGGCAGAAAGTCCTAGGAGAGTAACACCAAAAGGAACTCCTACATTGCAAACCTTTGCTGGGGTACCCCAGCATTCAACAACGTACCCCCAGTGCTCAGTGTTTTGATCTCTAGGTCAAAAACTATGCAGGAGTTTTGCCTCCAGCTTTTCTCCTCCTAAACCTGGACCAAAATTCCTTTCTTTCTGACCATCTGGTCTCCTCATTTAACTTGGCCAAGCACAGCTTGACAATTCTCCCCTACTGCGATGGCACAAAGGGAAGCAAAAGAGACCTGAAATCAGCCTGATACAGTCTCAGACTTCAATTCCATGCTACTTAAGGTGAAATAAACCATCAAAGTGATATATTAGGAAACTATGAGCCGCAAAGCCATGTTCATTCAAAACTGAAGGCAGGGAAGAAATGGATTTAAAATGAATAGTTCTGGTCCTTTGGGAAGAAATGACTGGAAATTCTATCCCACTGAGCCTTACTTCAAAATAATAATGGCCAATCGCATTTGCATTATTCTTCACAGTTAACAGAGCACATTTACAAATGGGAGGACATCAAAGGATAGCTAATAATAATTTATATTTGACTCCTCCTATTTTCAAGGCTCTTTGAGATTGGAAACTTCATTCATCCTCTCCCAAATTTTGGAAGCTGGAGAAAGCAAGAATTTATTCAATCATTCATCTATTCAACTCTTGTCTATTGGATGTCTACGGTGTGCCTGCCACTGTTCTAGGCCCTGAAATATAAAGCAGTGAAAAAAACAGATGAGGTCATAGATCTCATTGAGCTTATATTCTAGTAGGAAAATAGACAATAAGTAAATTGAACAAATATAGACTATGTCAGGTGGGATAAGGTGGGGATAAAAGCAAAAAACAAAAACAAAGCCAGGTAAAGGGTACAGAGAGTCATAGGGGAGTGGATACTGTTTTCTGTAGGGTGGTCCCAATGAAGTGATGTTTGAGCAGAGACTTAAGGAACGAAGGGACCAGATGAGAGGAAGGGCCCAGCCAGAGAGGAAGCAACGACTCTTGAGAACAAGGCGTGGAAGGCCTTGTTGGACACTGCAAAGATGTTGGCTTTCAGCCTGAGCGAGTGGGAAGACTTTACCCAGTTTTCAGCAGAGTAACATGATCTGACTTACATTTTGAAAGGGTTCCTCTTGCAGACACTGTGCACTATCCCTAGTAACCATTCCTTCCTTCTTGCATGATAGAAAACCCACAATTTTAGCTGGATGCATGGCATCACAGAATAAAGACTATATTTCCCAGCCTTTCCTGCAGGCAGGTATAGCCATAACACTAAGTCTGGCCAATGGACCATGAGTGGAAGTGTGATCGGGTAATTGAAAAGTCACGCTGAAAAGACAGGTGGTTTTGACCTTTTTCTTCTTTACTTTGTTCTTCATCCTCTGCCTAGAATGCAGATGTGATGGTTGGAGCTCCAGCTGCTATATTGGACTATGAAGACAAGGGTTACCCCTCTGGATGGGACAGTGCGGAGTTGGAAGAAGCTCAGGTCCCTGAGGATTTTGTGGAGTAGATCCATACCAGCACATACAGGCTGACTGCAGACATTAATTTTATCGCATGCCCCTGGAAGCTAAGCCCAGTTAAAATGGCTGCTATCTTTCTGTCTACTGTGTAGGGAACAATATTGGAGGGATAAGAGTGAAAATAGGGATAGTCTCTATTTCATAAATAGGAACCCTGAAGCCTGAAGAAGTTAAACAAAGTACATTAGGATTGTGAGTAAAAGTATTGGCTTTAAAGTTAGTAAACTTGTCTGTATTTAAATCCTGCCTCCAATACTTCCTAACCTTGTAACCTTGTGCAATGTCTTAGCCTCTGTAAGCCCGATTTCCTCATCTGTAGAATGGGATGATAACAATGCCTATCTTAGACTATGATTGTGTGTATTAAATAAAACAAACCATGAAAGGACCTAACACAGCCTGGTAGAATTGGCATTCCTCACCTACTGGTTCCCTCTCCCTCCTTCGCTTCTTCTCCCGACCCTTTCCCACCTCTTGCATCTGTCCAGGAAATGGTGATCCTTCCAAGGGGGTGAACCGCACACTCAGTTAAGAGAAAATCCTTTTGTTAGGAAGGGAGGGCAAAAAGAGGGAGAGAAGGGAGAAAGAAGGAAGTCTTAGCACATCAATGGATATGATGGACTTTCAAGTATCCAGACGTTTCAGCTCACAGGAGACAAATGTCAGTAGTGAGCCTGGAGTACTGAAAGATCTAAGAAGGGAAGGCCAGAAGTTCAGCCTTCAGCCTCCAAGCTGTTCCCTTGCCAATCCCCTTCTTTTTTCGCCCCTTCTCTATCACCTCTTCTCTTTCCTCTTCCAAAATAAAAATAGGAAGCGTGTAAAGCTTGGTAAATCATCTGGTTTTCAGGCTGTTTTTCCTTGGAGTGGCTAAGACCATTTTTTATTGGCTTGGCAGGATGTTTTGAGATTGTATGGAGAGGGCTCCTCTGTGTGTGTGCCCATGTGTGCGTGTGTGTGCCCATGTGTGCGTATGTGTGCCTGCCTGTGCGTGTGTGCGCACGTGTGTGCGTGTTTATCTGAGTACTGGGCTTTGGAATGCAAAGTCTCACATACGTGTTTCCTTTTTGGTAGCAGATTCTCTTCCTAATTATGTTTTGCTCAGGCTAATATTAAAACGAATTGGTTTCCTCTGACAACAATAAGTGTAATAATAACAGGAAATGGCCCAGAATCATACAATAACAAAAATAGAGCCAGAGAGGAAGCAACGAGACTCTTGAGAACATTTTGCTGATCTACTTCTCCGTTCCATTTCGTCCATGAATTCATCTCTTCACTGATTCAGAAAACTATTCTTATTACTGGTGAGACTAACAGGAAGCCTGAAAAAAATTCAACTTATTCCCTTTAATCAGAAATTTATGTGAACCACTAAATACAAAAAATTAGAAAAAAAAGATGCATGTCAGCTTCTGTGTAAAGATTGGCCTGTATTCTACCCAACACCACTATTTTGTAAGAAGGGTTAAGTCAAAATAACACTTCCATTAATTATCTTATACATGAAAGGTTCTGATAAGTTCTGCAGTAAAACAACCTGGCTCTCTTTGTCAAACCTAACAAGGCCCAAATTTATTTGATCATGCAACTATCTTTTCCTTTTTTTTTTTTTTTTTTTGGAGAAGGAGTCTCGCTCTGTCACCCAGGCTGGAGTGCAGTGGCCGGATCTCAGCTCACTGCAAACTCCGCCTCCCGGGTTTATGCCATTCTCCTGCCTCAGCCTCCCGAGTAGCTGGGACTACAGGCGCCCGCCACCGCGCCCGGCTAGTTTTTTGTATTTTTTTAGTAGAGACGGGGTTTCACCATGTTAGCCAGGATGGTCTCGATCTCCTGACCTTGTGATCCACCCGTCTCGGCCTCCCAAAGTGCTGGGATTACAGGCTTGAGCCACCGCGCCCGGCCTATCTTTTCCTTTTTTATTGACTACTTGTGAACTTTGAAATTAGGATCACAGAATACAAACCTTTCAATGTTTTCATTCACAAGGAAATGCTCTACTTGTGTTCTGAATGCTGTCTCTGGGCATTTATTCTTAATATCATGCACATTAATTGTGTTATTTGGTTGCTTAAGCCTCTGTAAAGAGACTATTCTCTTAACAATAGCATATTCTATTCACCAACATAATTGATTGAAGCAGAAGTTTGGAAGATAAAATGCCTTTGCAATCTAACAACCATCATCTTGACCTTACCTGACACATTCAGAAGGAGGAAAAGGGATCTCTCTATCCCAAAGCACGTTTTTCTTTGCCCTCCCTGCACAGGAAGTCTTCAGAGTCATTTCTACCAGTGGATGGAACCTCAGGCCAGTTCACTTCACACCACACACAGACCCTCTTTGTTAAGGAGAGAGATAAGCACCAGTAACAACCTCTTTACTTACTTAAATCTGTGTGATGAAGGGTCCATAGTAATCCACCAGGGATTCACAGGGTGAATGGGTGGGTGAAGAATCTAGCTACAATAGCTATTTACAATTGATGCCAATAAAGCCCTCAAGTCTAGCCTGTGTATGTATTAAATGAGATGACAGAAGATAAGGCTGAGGTCAGAGTTCAGGGAACCTGGTCTAAGTACACTCCATGGGTCCAGGTTTGACTTGTAGACTTGGTACACACAGCAATCAACAATCAACCAGTTTGTCTGATTAATGACAACTGCCAAAAGGGGTCACACACAAAGTACCAAAGCCCAGCTAAGCCCAAACAGGGTCAGCTTGCTGGTCACAGAGGCTTTTTTATTAGGTGAGACATCTGTTCAGATCTCTGTTGTCAATTAGGTCATTATTGGATTCTGCTAACAAGTATTGATAGCTGACAGTGGGAGATGCCATTGAGAGGATACATTACCACCTTCGCTAACTGTAAATCAGCCTGCTGTGTTTACCTGAGAGCATCTGAATAAGCACCTCCTTCTGGCTTTCCCAGCTGGGGGTTCTCCCCTGTTCCTGGAATGAGGCACAGTGAGAGTGGCTGTCTAAACACCCAGCAACCAATCAGAGCATCCAGAGCAAAGGTATTGAGCTCCACAGAAACTTTTGTATAAAGACGTTCGTCATTTTTATCTTTCTAAAGTAATACACACGTGGCAGAAAATTCAGAATATTGTAGGCAATCAAAAGAAAGGAAATCAAGATGACCTATAGTGTCATAATCTTGCTATCTCTCCTTAGAATTTTTTTTTTCTGTACACTTACTGTATTTCCACAGGGCTGAAATCATGCTCTTCCTGGCATGCAAGCCTTTGTTTTACTCCATTCCAGCCACACTGGCCCCCCTTGAAATTCTCCTAACACTCCAGGCATGTTTCCACCTCATGATCTTTGCATTTTCAGTTTTCCCCTCATGGAATGTTCTTCCTCTGGACCCTCCAATGACCAACATTCACACCTGTGTCAGGTCACTGTTCAAATGCTCTTCCCTCCAAGAAAGCTTGCTGACCAAATGAGCAAAAACAATTGTTTCTCTTTGCCATTCTTCGATTACTTGTTCTGCTTTATTTTCCTTCAATGCACACATGAGCTGATAGCATATTTTATAGTCATTTGCTTGTTATCAGTGTTTCCACTGCAGTTTAAGCTCCACACAGGCAGATGCTTTGCTTGTTCATCAAATCCCTACAACCTAAAACATGGCCTGCCTGGCCATAGCCAGTGCTCAATAAATATTTATTAAATAAGTGAATACATTTTGTTTTGTGAATTGATTTTTTCCCCTTTAACAATATTGTACAGAACCTTCAGGATCACTAAATATTCTTCAGTGAACTTTTAAAAAGACTATATCACATCCTATACTATGGCTGTATTATAACGAATCTAATCAATTTCCAATGGTTGAACAGTTAGGTTAAGTAGTCCTCCATCTTTTTTTTTTTTAAGAGAGAGAGGGACTTGCTCTTTTGCCCAATATGGAGTGCAGCAGTGTGATCACAGTTCACCGCAGCCTCAAACTCCAGGCTTAAGTGATCCTCCCACCTCAGCCTCCAGAGTTGCTGGGACTACAGTGGATGCCAACATGCTTACCTCCTCACCCCACCATCTTTTATTCTCCCATTTCTAAACATATGTAGTACCTTGAAAGTATTTACATGATTTGTCCGTACAGGGCAAACCTTGACCTTGAAGACTTAGTTGAAAGTTTAACTGGAGGAACAGTCATTGGTAAACCCTTGACCCCGAAGGAATTTGAATTCCTTTGGTAGAGAAGGTAGAGATGAGCGCACATCCCCAACTGGGAGAACTGGCCACATTATTTTCAGTGGTCAGTGATGTGATAGTCACCTCACATGTGATTTCATGCAAGTACTCAAGCCTTGCGTAAAAGAAGAAAGTATGTAGAGACATGTAGGTGTCGTGGACTAAATTGTGCCCTCCCATTCATATGTTGAAGCCGTAACTCCCAGTACCTCAGAGTGTGACTGCATTTGGAGATAAGGTCTTTAAAGAGGTGATTAAATTATAAGAAGGGTATGAGGGTGACCCTGATCTAATCTGACTGATGTCTTTAAAGAAGACGACATTTGGACACAGAGAGAAATACCAGGGATGTACAGGCACAGAGGAAAGACCATGTGAAGACACAGGCAGAAGACAGCCATCTCTAAGCCAAGGAAAGGGGCCTCAGGAGACACCATCCCTGTCAACATCTTGATCTTGTATTCCCAGATTCCAGAACTACAAGAAAATAAATTTCTGTTGTTTAAGTCACCTGGTCTGTGGTATTTTATTATGGCAGTCAGAGTAAACTACTACAATAGGTAAGTGCAATGATGTTAAGATGTCTCCGAGTCAAGCACAGTGGCTCATGCCTATAATCTCAGCACTTTGGGAGGTTGAGGTGGGTGGATCACCTGAGGTCAGGAGTTCGAGACTAGTCTGGCCAACATGGCAGAACCCTGTCTACTAAAAATACAAAAATTAGCCAGGCATGCTGGATGGCGCCAGTAATCCCAACTACTCAGGAGGCTGAAGCAGGAGAATTGCTTGAACCAGGAGGTGGCGGTTACAGTGAGCCGACATCATGCCATTGTACTCCAGCCTGGGTGACAAGAGCGAAACTCCGTCTCAAAAAAAAAAAAAAAAAAAAGATGTCTCTGAAAGGGGATTTGGTGCTTGGTAAGTATATATTTTATTGTATCTCGAAGGTCACAATTTTCTACACTAACATTTCTAAAATTAAAATGAAAGCTGTTAGGTGCATAAAAATCAATAGTTGAACACTTACTTAATGTGTAACTTTTCTGGAGCTCTTGGAGGTAAAAAATTAAGCAACAAAAGTGAATGTATAGTTCTCAAGGAATCAATGTCGATTTCAAATTACTGGTAATTTCTGTGCCCCTCCAGGGGATATTTTATTTCCACTCTAGTTTGTCCACCTTTTTAACTGTTAATTAATTAATTTGACTAATATATAGTAAGCACTTACTATGCAACCGTTCCTGGGGATACAGCAGTGCATAAGATAGGTGCTTCCCAACCATCATGGAATTTAAACTTATTGTGAGAGTTTAAATGACAGGCAATTGCAATAGGGCGCCTTTAACTGGCAGAGGAAGCTTTATTTCCTAAGTCAGGGGTTGACAAACTTTCTGTAAAGGGCCAGAAAAGAAATACTTACAGCTTTGTGGGCCATGCAGTCTCTATCTCAACTACTCAACTATGCTGTTGTAGAGTGAAAGCAGCCATAGACAGTAGGCAAACAATGAGCATAGCTGTGTTCCAATAAAACTTTATTTACAAAAACAGGATGTAGGCTAGATTTGACTCAGGGGCCATAGTGTGCTGACACCTAAATTCTACACTCGAGGATTGCATCACAATTTTTTTTTTCCTCAGGCCAATAAAAGACATCTCTGGAAAAATAGCCTGTCAAGTGAGATGGATCCAATAAAGCGTGGATAGATTCTTGGGCTCTGTAGCTTATGCAAGAGAACAGATGATTCTTGCAAGATCTGTCTGAGACCTCTAACTACACAAAACATGAAATTGCATATCCAGATGGTTCTACCAGAAATAAGAGGTGTGGTCACCTGAGCTTATGACACCAGTCCCACCCTTCTCTAACTCTTCAGAACAGTGAACACCATCCTTTCATATGATTCAAGGCAGCAATGCTGGGGGGTGATTGTGCCTAAAGTTTGGGGCTGGGCTGGCAGCCTCTGATCATTGCTGCCCTCCATTAGGGCTTATTCGTGCTTCTTATCCAAGTTTCCAGTGCCTTTGCTCTCAAAACAGTACTTCTCACAAACCATGATTTGTGGCCTACACTGCATGTACCACACCCTGAAGTAAAACTTCCAGACCACATGAAAACATGGGTGTGCACAATTTCCAAAAATTTCTATGTAGAGTTGATCTACCTGGATATAGAAGTGGTATAAAGTCTTCAGTCTTGCAATTATAGGCTCTCTGAAGCCCTCACTTTCCAGTATAAGAAAGCACAACTAAGGTCCCAAATCATTGGGAACTGCATCATAATTATGACTGAACTTTTGAACATCATTCCACACAAAACAGTTGCTCGACAACAAGCAGGGACAAGGTGTGAGGCACAGAGGACAAATGACTTTTCATCACTGAGGAGCTTATTCATGCATTCAACAAACATTCATTCTCTGCTTGCTATGAGCCAGGCACTGTTCTAGGTGGTGGGTAAGACAAAAATCACTGCCCCATGGAGATTACAGTCTGCATCCAGAAAGGCTTCCTGGTAGAGGAGACGATTGAACTGGGAGGGGTTTTATATTGTACAACTCCAGTGGGGTGCTCTTCACATCACAGTCTATTTCAATAGCATTCCCTGGTCTACAGGCATACCATTCTGAATGCAGTCAATCTCGTCTGAATAGCATTCCCCGGAATTGTGAGATGTACAACCCGTGTGGTCTTATGTAGTCACCATGACTGGAGTCTTGAAAAAGGATAAGGATTTTAGTAGGTCCAGAAATGAAGGAAGTCAGTCCAAGGAGAGGGAAATAATATGTGCCAAGGTATTAATAATCATTTATTTAGTGCCTACTATTACATGACTCTGGGCCCCAGGGCTACTAAAAGGTAAACTCCTAAGACTTGCATTATAATACCACATCACTCCTTCAGTCATAGAATTTTAAAAATTGTTATGAGGCACCCACTGTGTTCTGGGCCCTGCTATAAAACACAGGGATGTAGCGGTGAAGAAATCAGAAGTGGTCCCTAACTGCATAGAATTCACAATCCAATGGGAAAGACATCTGCGCTAATTACAAGATAATGAGCCATTCAAAAGTAAAGGCTGGGTACTTATGAGACATGCAACTGGGTAGTTAAGAGACTTCTCTGTTGGATGAGGGTGGAAAGAAGGGAATAAAAGCTTGAGAGAGGGGAATAGATTTGGATTATCTAAGAAATTAAAAGGTCACAGCAGCAGCAAACCAGGACCACCCTTGAGGAAGGTGGGCAGTTCAACTAGCAGAGATTTAACACACCATCTTCTTGCTAATCCTGAATATTAGGTCTCCCCAAGAATGAAGGGGAGGGAAGGATGACCTCAGTGTGCATTCTGTGGATACATGACCTTGTTTCTTTAAATGACAGTGTAGGCATCAGTATAAACTTGCTGAATACCAGGGGAACAGACTTAGGAAGAGCAGCGGCCCATGACTCCACACCCAAATATTTCTGAGAGTTTGGCTTTTCTTCCCTTGGAAATGCTGAAGCAGAGGAATCCCAGAAACAATCTCTATAAGGAGGGGAAACTTGGGAACTCGAGAGAGAATAGGATGTGCTAATGCGGAAATTATGGACTGGGGCTAATTTTTGAGGTCAGACTTCTCTGAAGATGTCTGACATATGATCCAGAAGCCAGCAGGATGCACCACATTTTATTTATCTGGGCAAATTAACCTCAAAGTACAGCAGCCCTAAGGAGATTTGGAAAAGATCTACAGTAAACACAGACACAGCAATGGCAGGTTGGGTTAAGAAGGAAAAGTCTCAATACTTTAGAAGAGTAGTTCTCAAACTACGGTGCGCATTAGAATTGAATTGCATTTTTTACAAATTCCCAGATGATGCTCATACTGTGGAACCACCTATTTATAACCACTACTTCTGCATATATTTTGAGGCCTTCCAGAATCTGGCCCAAAACCTCCTGTTCACACTTCTTTGCCACATATATGTTTCTCATCATGCACTTGACCATCCCAGAAAACTGAGATTCTTTTCACATGTCCAGAACATGCCATAAATGAGGCCTTCCCCATGTATTTGTTTATTCTGTTTTCTCCATCCTTAATTCCTCACTCTGCCTCATGAAACCCTTAAGACCAGCTCAAATACTGCCTTCTCCAACCAGCTTTGTCTAAACAATTAACTCAGAATTGCATTTTTAAGTTCAACTAGTGTTCAGTGCACTAATGTTTTGTGCAGATTATTATCTCCCTAAAGATAGGCACCTTGTTATTTAGGCATTTATTCAGCAAATACACATGAGATACCATTGGGTTTATGTGCCTGGGCCCAGCTGGGAGCTGAAGTTATAATGGAGAAAGATACAATATCTAGACTTTCCAGGAGCATATTTCATGGGAGAAAGAGAAGGAAACTGGTAACTGCAACATAGGGTGATGAGGACTAAAAGCTGGTTACAGGAGCACTTGAG
Source organism: Rhinopithecus roxellana (assembly GCF_007565055.1). NCBI lineage: Eukaryota > Metazoa > Chordata > Mammalia > Primates > Cercopithecidae > Rhinopithecus > Rhinopithecus roxellana. The sequence continues at coordinate 100,246,026 of NC_044558.1, forward strand.
AAAGTCACCCACAGTACTGACTAATTCAGGAAAGACTTTCCAGAAGAAATGATTGCTTTCTGACATGTCCAAGATAAGTGGGATTTATTGACAAAAGCATAGGAAGAACAAAGTAGGGTAAGAGAAAGGGTGACCCAGGCCAGAGATGAGAGGGAAGTTATGACTGAAGAGTCAAATCCAAGAGAGAAAGGATGAGAGATGAAGCTGGGGGAAAAAGCTAGGATTGGTTCATGTGATCCCTAGATCCATATGTGTCAGCCTTGGTCCAAGCAGGAGACAAAAACCACATGGTATGTTAAACAGGGAAAATGAGAGGCAATAAATTGATACCTGACATACCATGTCAGAAAATTTAAACTTCATCTATAAGGATTTTCAACAGGGGAGTGACAAGAACAATTACAATTAGTATTAAATAGATGCTCAATAAATCTGACCCGAACTGTCACTTTCTCTTCTCAATACATGCCCAAGAAGGAAAAATAGCTCTTCCCACAAATTTTCTATGGAGTCCACCACACTCTAACACCACCATAACCATCCAGTACTGAGCTTTAGAGCATATCTTCTGCCTAAAGCCATATATCAGATTCAGGATTTTCCAAGAGCAACTGAGAGTTCCTCAAGCCAAGCCTCAAGAAAATTCATCCAAAATTCCCAGTTGCAATGAAACCCCAAATCTAAAAAAGGCAATTTGTGCAGTGCCCATTATGGTTTTATTATGGAAGCTTTTGCACAGTTGTGGTTAGAGTCCTCCCAGTGCTTATGAAGTGATGAGTCACAGCAAATGAATAAAAGTGTGCATTATTCCATGAGGCTGACCATACAACATATTTAATATGTGATATTTAAGATCCTTCATAGTAAACATATACTAAATTTAGATATACATGTATGTGTTTATATATAGAAGCTTTGTGGATGAGTAAATAACCCTCTTTGTGTATGTTTTAAAGGCTTAACAGAGAGCCAAAATTAACTCTATCTGCTCCTTTATAATACTTGTTTTGCTATAATAAGAATCAAGTGGTAAGAAAATGGGATCAGAGACTTCAGCAGATAGTTCAGTTCTCTTATCTGGTTGAGAAAAGAAGTAGAGGGTTGAGAGTAGAGGGGAAAAAATCATGAAATGCTTATCATTAGACCAATTAAAATTTCTTGTCAAGCCTCGGATTGTTTCTTCTGACAAAACTCCCTTTTACACTTTTGATTCCACCCTCCTAGTGTTCTTCTCATACTCCTTATCCTGCACTTACTTCCTAAATGAGGCAGGTCCTAAGGCTCCAGCACCAGTCTTATCATTCAATACCCTCCCTTCTGTGTGCTGAAAAATATCCCTAAGGCTTCCACTATCAACTATGAATTCCTCACTTTTGAACTCCAGTCCCACCTTTCAACTGCCTATTTATGGTACACTGAATTATTCCTTCCAATTCTTTAAACCTCTCAGTTAAAGAATCACACAACCATATCCTGTGCCAGGAATTCAGCAAGATCTCTCACTAGAGTGGGTGAAGTTCATTTCCCCCACCACTTTGATGTTGAGCTTTGCCATGTGACTTGTTTTGGCCAATGGAATGTTCATGGTCATGAAACAAGGAGAAGTTTTATATGTCCTTGCAAGATGTGGCTTGGCCTCATGTGCTTCTGCCATCAGCAAGGGAAGAATATACCCCGTGAGCTGCTGGTCCCAGAATGAGACACCTGGAGCAGACTCTAACCTCACCTGCAGCCTGGAGCCAACCAGCTAAATTCAACCACGACCAGACAACGTCCGCTAAACTTCAGCTGACCCATAAACCTATACATGAGAGAAATAAATGTTTGTCATTATATGTCATATTTTGGTATTGTCTATGCTGCAGCATTATTAGAGTAGCAATAGCTGACTAACACTTATTGAATTCCTCAGTCTGGAACTAATGTAAGTATTTCAAATTCAACACTGAATACATCTCCTTTCCTCCAATCCTAATGCTTCTTTGCTTTTCTCTACATTTCATTCCCTTCATACTCTGTTTCTTCCTTTATTCACTAACCTATACAATGGTTATTAAGCTGTAGATCATGGTGAAGGAGAAGAAAAGAAAATAAGTTTACTATTGAGACCAGACTCTAGCCCTACAAACAAGAAATCAAAGCAGCAGCCAAGTTTTCATTTTAACTCTTCTTCACTTCTTATATGCAGGCCTTCATATGCTTATCAATTGTACTTCTAACAAAGGAAAAAAATCTATTATTTCTTTTTCTAGGGATGCCAGATTCTAGCAATTGAAGAAGTTTTTGTTTTCATCCTCAGTGTTATGGCTTTTACATTCTGAAAGCAGTATTAAGGATTCAGTAGAGATATACAATCTTGGAGATAGATGCCAGAAAAGAGTAGCTAAATTATATTGCCTAAAAATAAGGGAGAGACGAAAGGGCCCTAGGGTAGATCTGGGCATTAACAGAATATGAGTTTTGGGAAAAGGAGGGCAGTTGGAGAGTGAAGGAGAGGAGAAGCAGCAACTACTTGGGAGGTGAGAAGAATCAGGAAATAGATGTTGCACAGATAACTTTCTAATAAAGTGCTGAGTGCTTGCTACACACTGGAAACTCCCACTTCTGTTATTTCTACAAAATCTTCAGAAAACCCTACATTTCTTATTAATGCAGTGTGAAGTGGGTTTTCTTTTCAGAGAATAAAAATAAGAAGCTACTGTTAAAATTCGTATGGTACAAAATGGGTAAGTTGTTCTGTGTGCCAAAGCAAAGTACAACCGAAAAAAGAGTTACATACTTCCTATGTAGATCCCAATATTTTGAGCCATTCTTTTGACACTCATTTTTGGTAATGCAATCATTTTAAGTTTCCTGAAGTTCTTTAATATGGCATGCTTTTCAGGTCACTTTGTCTTTATAATTTCTGCCTAGAATGACTTTCCTCCCTTTCTTTGTTTTATCTGTCCAATGTATACTCATCCTAAAATCATACTAATTCCCTAAGCCTCAGTTCAAAAGACAAGCTTGCAAAAATGTTGACATCCCCTGCCAAGGTAACGGAAATTTAGAACCAATGCAGACAAATAGTTTTTGTTACATTATTTCTAAAATGATAAATCTGAACTTCTGAGATGGTGCTAGGATATTTGCAAGAAGGAAGAGGAGGAAGATGAAGGAAATCGAGTCATAATTTGTAACATACACAAATATTTCATATGAGAAAATTTTTGTGACCTTGGATTAGGCAAAGATGTCTTAGATATGATACCAGTAGCTTAATCCATAAAAGAAGAAGTAATAAATTGAACTTTTAAGTAGAACTTCTTTTTAAGAAAAATACTGTAAAGAGAACAAAAAGACAAGGCACAGACTGAAAGAAAGTATTTGCTAACCACATATCTGGTAACAAACTTAGCTCAAGAATCTAGAAAACATTCTTAAAACTCAGTAAGAAAACAAATAACCCGGCCGGGCGCGGTGGCTCAAGCCTGTAATCCCAGCACTTTGGGAGGCCAAGGCGGGCGCATCACAAAGTCAGAAGATCAAGACCATCCTGGCTAACACGGTGAAACCCCGTCTCTACCAAAAATACAAAAAAAAGAAATCAGCCGGGCGAGGTGGCGGTCGCCTGTAGTCCCAGCTACTCCGGAGGCTGAGGCAGGAGAATGGTGTGAACCTGGGAAGCGGAGCTTGCAGTGAGCCGAGATCATGCCACTGGGGGCGACAGAGTGAGACTCTGTCTCAAAAAAAAAAAAAAAAAAAAAAAACAAATAACCCACTAAGGATAGACAAAAGATTTGAACTGATATTTTATAAAAGAAGAGATACAGATGGTCAATAAGCATATGAAAAGATGATTAACATTATTAGGAGGGAAATTCAAATTAAAACCACAGTGAGATACCATTATGCCCCAATTAGAATTAAAAACATTGATATTAATATTAAAAAGATATTAAAAAGATTGATCATGAAAGAATATGAAAGAACTCTCATACACTGTTAGTGAGAGTGTAAAATCGTATATCCACTTTGGAAAACAGTCCACAGCAGTTTGATTTACAATTGCCCCAAACTGGAAGTAACTCAAATGTCCATCAGTAACTGGATATATACATTGTAATACAGTAGTCCCTCACTATCTGTGGGGGATTGATTGCAGGACCTCCCTTGGATACTAAAATCTGCGGATGCTCAAGTCCCTTACATGAAATGGTCTAGTATTTGCACATAACCTACAGACAGCCTCTCGTATACTTTAAGTCCTGTCTACTTACAATACTTAATATAATATAAATGCTACATAAATAGTTGTTTTATGGTATTTTTTATTTGCATTATTTCTTATTGCTGTATTGTGATTTTCTATTGTTCTTTTTCTCCTGAATATTTTTGATTCGCAGTTGGTTGAATCCAAGGATGCAGAAGCTGCCAATACCGAGGGGGCTGACTGTATATACATATAAAGAGACACTTCTTAACAATAAAAAAGACACATACAATACAAAATAGTTACACTGGAGAAAATCCAAACCAAAAAAAGAGTACATACTATGATTCTATTTACATAAAAATCCAGCAAATGCAAAGTAATCGATAATGACAGAAAGAAAATCAGTAGCTTTCTAGAGATGAGAAACCAAGTGGGGCTGGAGACAGAAATTATACATGAGCGATTCCACATGAGCAAACTTTTTGGGTTGACAGATACGTTCATTATCCTGATTGTAGCAATGGCCTCACAGGTATATTTCTATGCTTAAATGTATCAAATTATGTACTTTAAATATTTGCAGTTTATTATATGTCAGTTATGCCTCAATAACTGTTCAAAAGACATATGGTAGTTTTTTTTTGTTTGTTTGTTTGTTTGTTTGTTTGTTTGTTTTTGAGATGGACTCTCACTCTGTTGCCAAGGCTGGAGTGCAGTGGCATGATCTCAGCTCACTGCCAGCTCCACCTCCCAGGTTCATGTCATTCTCCCGCCTCGGCCTTCCAAGTAGCTGGGACTACCGGCACCTGCCACCATGCCTGGCTAATTTTGTTTCTGTATTTTTAGCAGAGACGGGGTTTCACCGTGTTAGCCAGGATGGTCTCGATCTCCTGATCTCGTGATCCACCTGCCTCAGCCTCCCAAAGTGCTGGGATTACAGTGAGAGCCACTGCGGCCGGTGGACATATCATAGTTTTTAAATGATGAGCTGTTAACATAAAATTTCAGGCTTGATAACAGGGTTTTGTCATATTAATGAGAGATTCATTTACAATTATTCTCCATTTGAGATAAGTCCCGCATTCAGTTGGTTTCTTTTGATTATATTATTTCATTTACAACATTAGATTGTTCTAAATACATTTTTTAAATCTAAATATGGAGAGTTACCCAGGCTATAATTTGGAGTGATTAAAAAACAAGTTTCAGAGTAAAATGCATGGTATAATATCTTCTTTTGTTAATTAAAAAAAAAGAGCAAAGCAAGAACATATGTGCGAGTATTTATACATGTTTAACATGTTTGAGCATAGAGGAAAGTGGTTGGGGATGGCAACAGGCACATAATAGTTTGGATATCTAGTTGTTAAACAAATCTTATCCAAAAGCTAGAAACTATACTTTTCAACTTGGGAGATGATGGTCAGTGAATTCCTAATAGACCCATTTGTTGCCTTCTGTTCTCAAAAGTATTTCTTCATGGCATGTTGGAGCATTTGAATGTGGTTTTAAAATACGGCCAATAATATAACATCGGTGATTATTTTCAACAAGCAAAGAAAATTAGCAAGCATTAGAAATGAATCAAATTCCCAGGAATGCAAGTGTTTGTTCCACTTTGGTTTTCTTAGGTAATCCTAATATCTTATCTAATTCTTGACATTTATAGTCATAGCATTTTGAAACTGGAGTATGTATATTGAGACAGTCTGCTGGAGCAAACCACTTAAAATGAATTTTTAAAAAGGTATTATAGTGTCATAGAAAAATGTGGTATTTTCCCTCATCCTTCATTTGAAAAGAAGAAAACTGCAAGAACACATTCTCTCTCAAAAGCTAGCATACTCTAGTGCCAGAAAGCAAAATGTTATTTATTACTCACTGCTTAGTTCATAACAAAGAGCCAGAAAAGATATATACTCATTAGATGGAGTTGTGTGGACTTCTGATTTTCACCAGTTCTTTCAACCCTGAATCGAGAGCAAGAGGCAGAGTCGGGGCCACCTTGTTGTACAACTTTGAGTGGTCAGACAGACGTTGGATTTCCCTGGAGCACAAAGCCAACAGTGTTCCTTGGAGTTGTGTCTGCCAGTTCTCTTTGGATCAAGCAGTGTGTGACCTGGCATTCAGTGCAGCTCTTTTATTTGTGTAGATATGCCTCACTACTGAGTCTAGCCACCTCTTGCAGCCAGCGCATGAATCACAGAATAACTGTTAACTGCATGGGAATGCCCTCTCCTGTGGCAGGGGCTTAAGTAATTAAATGGAACAAGATGTTGTCTTGCACTTTCCCCTCATACGTGTCCTGCATAAAGGCTAGGAACTGGTTCACACTCTGCATATCAATAGATTCATCTAACAATGAAGCCATAGCAACTTCTTTCCCTTGTGCACTACCAATAATAAGTCCAAAAGTGTCACTGAATAAAGAAGTCTTGCCAAAGGCCCCTGATTTCTCTCAGGGCATAGTATTTTTCATGAACTTGAGGGCATAGTATCTTTTATTATAATCACCTTAACCACGGTATGGCTAAATATGAATTTGGATGATACTTCAAGAATTTTTGTCTCTTCACTGACTTAACTGATTTGCCGATTTTGTATCAAAAAGCATTATTCTGATCTTGTTTTAGAGAAATTCAAGCGCTAAACAATCATATCATCAAGCTTTGCTTAAAAATTAACTGAAAATGCTGTTGGGTTTATGTTTCTATTCTAAAAAATTCAAAACGCATAATAGCCTAGGTGTTGACAAGTAATATAACCGACCTTCAGATATTCATTCATTCATTCATTCATTCATTTTTCAAGTCAGGATTACTTGGGTGTAATTGGCTTATAGTAAAACGTACTCTCAGAAATCCATTCTGATTACTCCTATGCATACATTTGTGGAGCGGGGGGAGCTGTCAGAAACTTGTCACATTAGCACATATATTCACTTGTTCCAAGACATACATATTCACATTTACATTCAAATTCTATTTCCTGTTCATGTATAGGACATTATTTTGAGCTATAGTAACTATGTACCTATCGTCATCATTAACATTATGTTCAGCCAATCACTTTTGAGACACTTATCTATTTATGAGAATTGTAAAGACACACAATAATGATGGGAAATGAGAACTCAGCAAATTCTCATTTCAGCAAATACACAAATGAGGTAAAAACACACTAGTCAGTTAAGTGAATATTAGCAAGACAACTTGTAAAAATATAATGGAATCTCTGTGACAACCACAATTATTTTACATTTTGAATTTGCAAATAAATATGAATAAGTTTAAGTCATCAGTTTTTCCTTGGAAACTATCAAGCCATTTCTGACTGCCAACAAGGCAGCACTCCAAGACACACAGCCCTTAAATGTCTCTCATGATGTTGAATGAATGAAGGAACTGAATTGAATGATTTGGAGAAACCAATTGCCAGATTAATGTATGCCTTAGTCCAGATGAATAAACATAATCTCTCTCTTCTAAAGGCCAAGAATGTCCTATCCAGACAGAGGAGATCATTCCAAATTGACAGAAGAGCCACATGTACCAGTAGAGAGCTACCAGCAGGGCTTACAAATATGGGACATGAGAAACTCTTTAATTTGAGATTACCACTTAGGCAAGTTTTAAGAAATGTTTCCTTTTACTGTAACAAACAGCAAAAAGAACGGCAGGAATTTACACAACCTCTTAAATGACTGATCACAGTCCCTATGAGTTTTCCATGTCAGGCCACAAAGGCTCTTTGGGCTTTTTGAGCAACGATGTAGGGTCCTTTTAAATGTATGGGTATCCATGCATGGATTATCAGGTTTCCTCTTTGTCTCTGGATTTCTTTTTCTTTTAATCTGATTACAATTTGCAAAGCATTGACTTAACACTTTTTTATTAGCAACACTCACTGCCTGGGATTATTTTGGAAAGACAATGGCAAATATAGATATTTATACCTTATTTCACAATCTAGTGCATTCTATCTGACTTGAGATTTCAATATCCCCATGCTGCGAGATTCAACATCAAGACAAGTGAGATTATTTTTTGTTTTATCACCAAAAGCCAGTTTCCTCTGGTTACACCTGAAGCAGCTTCCTAAGTCTCAGCCTTAACTTTAGAAGATGCATATTGGCATCAGCTGTAATGATTTTAACTACAAATCGTGCAAGCTAGATTCACCATAGCTGAAACAAATGGGGGTTTGTTTACCGGACGTAATAAGACATCAGCTTATAAAGTGTGACTGGGGTTGGTGCAGCCAGCGCACTATGCTGGGGCTGACTGTCCTGTGATTGTCTTAGCCTCATTGTTACAAAATGGCTTCTGCATCCCCTGACAGACAAATATCACATTCAAGAATGAATGAAGGCAGATGGGAAATAGGGGAATGCCAGCTACCTTGTTCCCTTTTTTGAGAAATCAGGAGCTTTTCCAAGTCTTCACTCACAGCCTCTCTCTGCTGACTTCCACTTCTAACTCTTTGCCCCAAACTGTGTCACATGGCCAGTTGTTGTGCAGACGATGTTGGGAAATAAAGTGGGTAGCTTTCTAGTTTCATAGGTTAGGAAAGTCAGGGAGAAGGGACCTGGGAGAGATGCTTAAAGAGGCAAACTGCAATGTCTACCATCAATATGCTATTCTAAGAAAACGAACAGGAACGGAAAAGGAAAGGAAAAAAGGGGAAAATGGGCTACAGATGGGATAAAGTTTAGTTCAAAATCTGCTACTTCCTACCTATGTGATCCTGGAACTTTGAAAAAGTTATTTATGGGTCTATGCCTCAGTTTTCTCATCTGTGAAATGGGGATAATATAAATAAGTACCCTACAGAGAACTGTGAAGATAAAATGTGATTCATACAAAGAGCAAAGCCCAACACCTGGCATATAATCACTCAAGTCTACTACCACTACCCTATGACTATTACTATTACTAATAATAACTCTACTGCTACCGATAATCACCATTATTATTACTATATGTGAAAATATTTCCATTTACATAAGGCATTCTATAAATAATAACATTTATAAAATTTTATAAATTCCTTTCCTTCTCTCTCTTCCCTTCTGGCCATTTGGCAACAGGATATTATTATAGCAAACATTTAAAGAATTATTTATAGCCTTGGGATTTCATTCATTCATGAAATCAATAATATTTATTGAATGCCTGCTATGTTACAAGCACTCTGCTGAATACTGATGATAAGGTGGTGAACAAAAATAGGCAAAGTTTCTGTCCACATGACACGTACAATCTGACTAGACAGATGTTAAACAAATAGTCACAAACATGAAAGTGTAATTCAAACCTCGGTCAATTATAAAAACTGGGGTTTGCCCCTTTTAAGAACATTAAAGGTTTTTAAAAGTCCAGAAGTTGAGTGATTTTCAGACATCTGTAAAAGTCATTCTGAAACCCTGAAACAACTTGAAACTCTTTGCCTGCTTTTGCATTAAGGTCATTTTGAAAATTAATTCCTGTACCTTGCTAGGAATGTATTTCTTTGTATGAGAACTATAGTTCCTGCAACTGAAAATTAATGTAAGATGTTGGCTGCCCTGGAATGGAACAATCGACCGTATGAAATCATTTTGTGGTTTGATACTTCATTATTAGCCAGTGAAGTCCCCACCCCTCCCCATCCCCCGACCTCATGCCACTGCAAATAGCAATTAGTTGAAGTAGAAAAGATTATAGCCAGGTGCACTGTTTGAAGTGGGATTTTTTTTCTCTTTCACTTGTGGGAGTGAGAGTGTTGAGGGTGAGGGTGAGGGGGGTGTCAAGGAGGAGAAACTCCTTTTGTTAAGTATTTGCAGTCTATGAGCATCCTGGTAATTCAACAGGCATCTGTGGAATCTTAGGGCATTGGGACTCTTTGTATTTAACCATCAAGCTCTAACCTCAAGGATGTTTGCTGTGAGTAGAAACGGGAGATGTGAGGCTATTCACTGATGTGCAAAATGACATGATCCTCTTAAGAGCTAGAGTGACTTTCACTAGATGAAAGGGAACGACATGGCTAAGCTAAATATCTTATAAAGGAATCCAAGAGATGTTTATTAGAAATTGAATTATCTCTTTACAAATGCATAAGATGTGGCAGATGAAGCCCAGATAAAGTAAGTTTGCATCATGGCCCTTTCACAACCCCAACAAACAGGTGAAAAATTACCTATAATCTTATCCTTTCTGATTATTTTAGAGTTCTTTAAAATTCTTGGTATAAATATTTTATGTAAGTTTTGATAATTAGAATTGAATTAAAAGAAATATATTGAGAGAGTGATATTAGAGAGGTTCTCCTGAGTTCTAAAATTCTTCCAGTGTATTACTGTCTACATTGGTCTCCAAAACTCCTCAGACAGGACAGAGCAACTTCAGGTATTGGATCCTGCGTACACAATGAAATGTGGTCAACATCCCTAGACTGGCCCAGTCTTCTCATTCATTAAATAACAGAAACATCAGTCATTCTGTCTTGCTCTCAGAGCATCATGAAGATGAAGCAGGACAAAGGAAGCATCAGTGTCTCTCTAAAACAAACTCCAACTATACAGAGAATAATAGAACATGCCCTTTGGTTGAGCCACATTTTATTTGACCTCATTCTTTGGGCCAAAAACTTTAAAAACAAAGTCCTTCTGGCTTCCTGTCCAACCATAAATTCTGATCACATGAAAACACGTGAAAGAAGATAAAAAGAAGAGTGATCTAAAGATATGTATAGGAAAGTATAAAGTCAACAATTCCATATAGGTGTAGATGCATAAATCATTCAAAACAGAGGACCATTCTCATATAATAACAGGATCTAGAGTCAAGCAGTCATGGTTCAAACTCAACTCTGCTATCTCAATTTCCTCAACTGAGAAGTGGGGACAATAACCCCTAACTCACAGGGGTATGGTAAAGGTTAACTGAAATATTCTCTGTAAAACACCTAAGCTCATTAGGAATAAGTGTAGCTGCCTGGTATAGAAAATCCAAAATAATAACAGCTTAACTGCACAAGGCTTCATTTCCACATGCAAAGACATCTGGAGGCTGGGAGCAATGACTCATGCCTGTAATCCCAGTGCTTTGGCAGGCCAAGGCAGGAGGATTGCTTGAGGTCAGGAGTTCAAGACCAGCCTGGGCAACATGGTGAGACCCCATCTCTAAAAACATTTTTTTTTTTATTAAGCTCAGTGTGGTGGCACGCACCTGTAGTCCCAGCTACTTGGGAGGTTGGGGTGGGAGGATCTCTTCAGTCCAGGAGTTTGAGGTTACAGTGAGCCATGATCACCCCACTGCATGCCAGCCTGGGTGACAAAGCAACATACTGTCTCAAAAAAAATTTTTTTTTTAATGTTTGGAGATGGCAGATTGCTGCTAAGATATTGGTTCCATGACATCACAGGGATCTCAGAATTTGTTCTTTTGGCTCTGGCATCTTAGAGACCGACTGCTCCTTCTAGGTAATCTCATGGTCCAAAACAGCTCAGTGCAAGTACCAGTGCGACTGACCAAATGCTTATGTCCCCCCCACAAATTCATACGTTACAACATATGAATGTTGAACCATTAACCCCAAGGTGATGGTATTAGGAGGGGTGCCTTTGAGAGGTGATTAGGTCATGAGGATGATGGCCTCATGAACAAGATTAGTGCCCTTATAAGAGGTTCCTGAGAGCTCCCTTGCCTCTTCCATCACGTGAAGACACATGGAGAAGCCACTGTCTGTGAACCAGGAAATAGGACCCCACCAGACACCAAATCTGCCAGCACCTTCATCTTGGGCTTCCCACCCTCTAGACTGTGAGAAATAAATTTATTATTTATAAGCCACTGAGTTTATAGCATCTTGTTATAGCAGCCCAAATGGACTAAGACAATTGAGAATGGGGAAAAGAGCTTTCCTAGAATGTCTGTCTACCTTTTAGGGAGCCCTCTGGAAGTCCTTCTCAACATCTTTGTTCCAGCTCACTGGCTGGAACTTGGTCGCAAGGCCATAGCCAACTCAAAGGAGCATGTAGACATATGCATCATTACTGTTAATGAAATGGAGATTCTGTTAGTAAGGAATAACTGGTGGTTTCTGCCACAGGAGCTGGTGTAAAGCCAGTTGCCTAAGATTAGTCGCTGCTGCTATTGTGGTTAGAGATATGCCAATTAAAAATGTATCTTTAAAATGGACTCCTATTATTCTATATGACCAATAAAATAATTCAGACACCCAGATGTCAGAGTATGTATGTACCTCCAAATGAGTACTCCCTGGCTAAAGCTGTTACCAAGAGAGTTTAGATTAACTATTTTGAGTTTGCTTTAAAAAAAAAAAAAAAAAAAAAAAGGAAAAACATTGTTTTAATCCTTAGAGCTAGCCATTATTCAGTTATTAAGCATATATATTGATTTAGCACTTAGGCCCTATGCTAAGTGCTAGAGGCTATGAAAAGATCAATTCCAATTCTCTAAGAGATCACAGATACGTGGTGAGAGCAGCTGATAGAATATTACAATCTGGTGGGGACAGAGGTAAACATTGGAGGCCCAGGAGTGCACAGGATAAACAATCTGGCCTTGGAGGTCTGAGGATGAATTCTAGGGACACAGAGAGCTCAACTGATTCTGAAAGACAAGTTGTGAAAATGAAGGTGGGAGGGAGGAAGAGCCCTGAAGCCAGAAGAAGCCCAAAGGCCGAGATACCAGACAGAACCCCCATGTCTTAAAAGGAAACTTCGATACCGTGGTTCCACACAGCTTTAAGAACCCATAGCACAGCATCTTACATAACCTCCGTGAAGAAAATGTTCATCCTTTGTACACTGACGTGACTTTTTGAAACAGCCAAGTTGTGTGAACAAAGTGGACAATTGAGATGAGTGTTTCTTTTTTTTTCTATTTTTTTTTTTTTGAGACCTCACTCTGTTGCCCAGGCTGGAGTACAGTGGCGTGATCTCGGCTCACTGCAACCTCTGCCTCCTGGATTCAAAAGATTCTCCTGCTTCAGCCTCCCAAGTAGCTAGAATTACAGGCACATGTTACCATTCCTGGCTATATTTTGTATTTTTGTAATTTTTAGTAGTAATTTTGTATTTTTAGTAGTAATTATGTATTTTTAGTAGTAATTTTGTATTTTTGCAATTTTTGTATTTTTGTATTTTAGTAGTAATTTTGTGATTTTGTAATTTTAGGGTTTTGTCATGTTGGCCAGGCTAGTCTCAAACTCCTGACCTCAAGTGATTCACCTGCCTCAGCCTCCCAAAGTGTTGGGATTACAGGCATGAGCCATAGCACCTGGCCAGGGTGTTTCTATTTTAAAGTAAAAATTAGGTTGGTGGCCAAAGTAGTGGGAATTCTTTCTGATGCAATGTCCAGCTGACTTTAAAAATAACCTCCTTCAAAAAGGGTAGAAAATTTGCAGCAATGATGGGCAGCATCATTACAGTCAGACCGTAAACTTCCAAGGCACCTCTTGAGACAGACAACACGTTAGAGTGTAAAAGTGCCACCCTATATAATGGCTACACTTATTTATGGTATACAGAGTCAACACAATGATCACTACAATTCAAACTCTTGGTATAAATTTAAATTCTGGACCCAATACAAAAAAATGTGCAATACAAAAAGAAATATCTTGCCTCTGCTCTCCCTTTTAAAAACTCTTTATATTTCTTCGAAGATTTTTTTAAAACTGTTCATTAATTTACGTTTACTGGCCCTTTAAGAAAATCTGGGATTTGCTGAGATTCTTGAACCTCCCAGACTTCAGAATGTTCAGAAAAGGGAGACTATTTTAATCTTATCCTTCTGTTCTCACATCTAATAAGCCACTGTTTTTTTAATTAACTCCCTTGCCCCATAAATATTTCAAATGTAGCCTCTCTTCCTCATCCCCATGGCCATTGTCTCAGTCCCAGCCTTCATAATCCCCCACCTAACTCAGCATTTAATTTCCCAGCTGCTTTCACTGCTTCTCCTCTCCTCCTTCCCTAATCCATTCCAAACAGTCACCAGAGTGATCTCTCCAAAAGGAAAATGGAATGATTTTCCTCCTTTCCTTAAAACTCCCCAAAGTTTCCCTTAACATCTGAAATCCTTCCATTTGAAGAGAACTTCCAAATGAGATCCCGCCTGCCTGCTCAGCCTCCTGCTCCTGTTTCCAATCTGCATTCGTGGTTCCACTAACAGGAGTTCCTTGGTACCCCTCTGGCGCCCGAGGCCAGCATCTAATCTATTAGCAAATCCTTTCCCATGGCCTTTAGAGTACACCCTCGCTGTATCCACTTCTCATCACCTCCACTGCTAATTCTCTCACCTAACACCATTATCTCTAGCATCTGTGAAGACCGCAGGCCCCTCTTCACAGGTCTTTCTGCTGCCTCTTTTGCCCCCTACAGTCCAAGCTTCCCACTGCTATAAATAACATCATGACATTTTCCTGATTTCTCATTCTACTTAGAATGCAAAGTCTTTACCTGGGGCTACAGGGCCCCACAAACTCTCTCCCGTGGTTCTCTCTCCAGCCTTCTCTATCTCACTTTTCTACAGCTGGATTAGTATCTTTGATGTTCCAACACGACCAAGAGATCATCCTTTCACAACCTTTGCATGTGCTGTTCCTTCTGCCAATAATGCTCTTCCTACCTCTCACACTAGAACATAAGTGTCAGGGCACTGTTTTAGGCTCATCCCTGTATCCCTAGTACATAGGACAATGGCTGGTAAAAGGTAGGGCACTCAATAAATATTGAAGGGCTAATGAATGAGTCTATGTTTTGCCAGTTTTTGTTTGATGCCTTTGTCCTAGGCAATACGGGAAGAGTAAAACATGGTGAGTTTGAATCCTTGTCTGTGTTTAACAGGGTTATCTTGGGCAAGTAATCTCTGATCCTCTGTTTTGATATTTGTAAAATGAAGCAGCCAATTGATAAAACACTCAGAATTGTTATGAGATTAAATAATGTGGTAGTTTTTTCCTCTAAGAAACCTGAGATGATGCAAAGACAGTCAAGAGATCCTTGTGGCAACATCCTGCAGCATCCTGAACACAGAAATGGGACTCCTTCTTTGGGGTCAGATGGAAACTTCTGATTGTTAGAGCTACATAGCTGGTTTCAAAACTATGATTGGGATTTCTTACTCTTTAAGAATTGCATTCTCATCTAGTGATGTAAAAATTCATTTTAAGTGAATTTTTTCTTCTGGTTCACCCTACTTTGAAACAAAAATAGATTATAAACAACAGATTGGTTTTTAAACACTACCTATTTTTAACATTCTTCCTCATGTCTTTATCTTACCTTTGCCTCATGCCTATTGCCCTGAATAAGAAGGAAGGCAGTGTTCACAGACTTTGTGCCTCAGTCAAATATATTTTCTTTATTTACTGCCTTCTGATTCATTCACACTCAGAAGTTTCTACAAAGGGTAGGACCATGGTTGGGGTGTCATCTGTCCTGGCTTACACCTGTTGTCCCAGTGCAATTATTAATAATGCCCCTTTCACTCTCAAACATGTCCTGGTTTGGGCAATAACTTATGTTGTCACCCTAATTATAGTTCATGTATAAAAGCACATTTTGACAAGAATAAACTTCTGGGATCTGTTGCATTCCTTTCCTTTTTTCTTTACTTTTTCTATTGCTGTCTTACTTAGATGTAGCCATAGTCTTGATGTACTTTAAAAAACTGCTACTCTGCAGTTATAAGCATATTGCAAACTGAACTTGAGGGTCATTTTATTCTTAAAATATGTGATGTGTCCATCCTGCTTCCCTCCAAGTACTTTCCCCACTCTAGAGGACTTTTCTCATTACCTTTTCATGTATCTCTAGTAACATCAGATAGAAATAAGCCTTATTCAGACAAATGGATGTGTTTGAGGAGAGAAAGGGTTTATTTACCTGATTTTTCCCACTCTGGGTTACAGAGGCTTGACTCTACTTGTCTAGTATGGTTCACCTGGCCCATGACATGACAATTCACAGAGAGATTATTTAATTCTGGACTTTGAAGAACTGATAAAATAAGGTAGCATATTTGGAGGCATAACATTGTGTCTCAATTTTTAGTTTTGGTATCTTCATCCCAATAAAAATATATAAGGTCAGCTTGAGAATGACAGCTACCCAAATTGGCATGAGAACCCACAGTCCCAGCCGCTCAGGAGGCTGAGGCAGGAGGATTGCTTGAGCAAGCTCAAAGAAACACTGGATTCAGTGAGTTCCACCTTACCATCTTTAAGATGGAGGGGAAAAAATGGCTAATTCGACATAAACAAGTATGATTTAATGGTAGAGGGGGGTCAGAATAGTCACAGAGTTGGGAGGGCAAAGGGTGCTCTACTTGAGTACAACTCTATTCCATTGGTGTTGGCTTCTTAGAGTGGTGTGTTAAAAGGGGTATGAGGCTGAGTCTATGCTCAGAAAGAGGGATATGATTGATTAGTGATGTCAGCCCTGGGCACAGGGATGGAAAGTAGCTGCATCAAGGTCCGTGAATTAATTGAACTCTTTTCTAGTGTAAGAGGTTCAGCAGAAAAACTAACGGCACATTAATTGGTGTTAGATCAACAGGTCCACCTCTTTATTTTATTGATGGCACAGCTGTGGCCTCAAAAGGGGAAGTAGCTTTCCTTAAGTTCTCCAGCTCACTTGGTTAGGTTAGTAGTCTAGCCATTATCAGCCAAGGATCTGGCTCATTGACTATTGGTACATCAAAAGGCTAAAGAAAGGTACAGAGAGAAAGAGTGGTGAAGATACACTTCCAATATTTTCCAATGTTGCTTCAGGTTATCCCTACATATAAGAAAGCAAAGCAAAATGAGGCAAAGCAACAAACAAACAAATGAATGAGGCTGATTTTTAATGGGACATATAGATATTTCTAAGCTCAAAAGTCATGGGCCACACATAGTTCCCTTTTCCTTAACAAGGAAAGTTTAATTTAAAAACAGCTTGATGCTAGCTTTGTCATTGAATCCAGTTAAGTTTTTCCTCCAGGGATTAACATCAGGACATACAGGGCAGGCAGTGTCTAGGGCATATGTCCTCTGTTTAGAATTTTCCGGGAGGGGCTGGAATGAACTGTAACAGCTGTGAGTATCTTTCAGAGAACTCTCCGCCTTTTTGCTGTGGGATTCAATTGTGTGGCCTGAGTGACTGAATTTATGTGTAAAAACAGCTCGGTGCTAGCCTTGTTATTGAACATAATTAGCCTTATTCATGAATTTATTTTTGCTATGTCCCCTGCTTCCTGAAAATGAACTAGCTTGGGTCATGTGCAAGTGACGGAGGAAGGGTACAGGAATGAACAACTTCATTGCCACTCCTGCCTACCTGCAAGTCTGATGTTTTCCAAAACCAACTCTGACAAACACGAGCTAGCTTAGGAAGAAAAGAACTGCTGTGACAAAGCACTATGGACATCGCCTGATTCACAGTAAAGAGGCCCAGCCCACTGATGAAAGAAAAACTTTAGCTGAACTAAATGTAAAGGAGTTTAATTGAGCAACAAATGATTCGTAAATCGGGCAGCCCCCAGAATCACAGCAGATTCACAGTCTCCAAGGGTGCCCTGTGGTCGGAACATATCTATAGACAAAAAGGGTAAAGTGATGTACAGGAATAGGAAGTGAGGTACAGAAAGAGTAAGGTTAGTTACAGCTCGGCATTTGCCTTATTTAAACACAGTTTGAAAACTCAGCAGTCTATGAGTGGTTGAAGTATGGCCGCTGGGATTGGCCAACACTCAGCTATTGTTGAAGGTGCATACTATTAAGTTAGGATTTTGGTTTTGTCTGACTATTAAGCTAGGTTACATTTCATCACACAGATTCAAATATAGAACTATGGAATCCTTTTCAGGCCATACTTAGTTTGCTTTAACACCACTGAGGGTCCATTTGAGGGTCACACTTAATTGGAATAAAGACTCATATTCCACCAGGTTCAGACAACACTGCAATATTTTGCATGGGTCAGAAATTCACAGGGGCTTTATCTCTGGACCTCAAGGTGCTACTTATATCTGAAACCGACCTTACTAGTCCCTCCTTCCCTGAATATCCCCAACCTCATGGCACCTCATCCAAAGGAATTACTCTTTTTGGGATTTTTTTTGAGGTGGGGGTCTCATTCTGTCACCCAGGTTAGAGTGCTATGGTACAATCACAGTTCACTGCAGGCTCAACCTCACGAGCTCAAGCAATTCTCCTGCCTCAGCATCCTGAGCAGCTGGGACTATGGGTTCTCATGCCACCATGCCTAGCTAATTTTTTAAAATTATTTTTTGTAGAGACAGGGTCTCACTATGTTGCCCAAGCTGGTCTCAAACTCCTGGGCTCAAGTGATCCTTTAGCCTTGGATTATAGGTGTGAGCCACTGTGCCCAGCCAAGAATTATTCTTAAATTGTGGAGTTTCAAAATCACTGAGATTTGATTAGCCTCTTCCAACCACACAAATGTTTATCCTGCCGCCATATAGGCAGATTGTTCTTAGTTTTAAAGACTAGAAAAAACTGTCCTCCCTTCCATCGTTAGGCCATAATACGAACTGCTTTCTAACATTGGGCTGCATTGGGGTCTGTTGACTCAAAAAGATATAAGGGCCAGTAGATTAAGAAAAATGTGCAAATGGGAAGAGTATCAAAGCCATGGAGATTAGCGGGGCCTGAGGAACTGGATGGTACCCACTCCTCTAAAGGTGTTTAAATTTGGTTTTTGAGACACTGATTATCAAGAAAAATACTCCAATCTGCAATTCCTGAACTTCATGATCCATTAATAAAGCACTTCCTAAGTGGCAGGCTTCAGGCTTTCCCCTAAAGGGATCACAAATCATCACAAAACCAAACCAAACAAAACAAAACAAAACAAAACACAAAAAACAAAAAACAAAAAAATCCCACCTGAAATAGCTATCATTACTATGTCAATTTACAGAAAATGAAACTGAGGCACACAAAATAAAGTTAATCACATAGTCAATAAGTACCCAAGCCAAGATTTGTACTCAAAGCTCTCTGGCTCTAGAGACCATGCATTTAATCAAGAGCAAAGACCAAAGCTGGTGTCTTCACATGCTGCCGAGAGATTTAGAACCTAGATTCTGTAACTATTACATGGATGAAGAAATCAATGAGTGGTTTGAAATAAGAGGGAACCCAGGGGAGATGGCTACCCACCCCCCAACCCTAACCATGCCAAACCCCAGAGCACTGAGTGGCCTCTCTAGATGAAGATGGTACAATTGAATGTAATGATCATTTGTAAGTGTTTTCCGTGCCCTATTGCAGTAATATTAAATCTTAATAGAGTTCTGTTCTACTCACTTGGCTAGCCAGCATCCACCTGTTTTTAGTTAATGCCAAGTTAAAGCTCCACTTGAATGCTGGAGGTGCCTTTTCAATTATTCAAACAGCATATGACTCTCCTTCAATGAAACTATTGTCTGAATGGTCCATCACTATGGTGATGATGTACCTGGCTCCAGGCAGGCGACAGATACTGCTTACTGTCTTTTTAAAGACACACAAGAGTGATGTATTCTTATAAGCTGCCACCAATGCCAGAGAACAAAAGTAACAGGTAGTCATAGGAAGCCCCTTGCCTTTAGCCTTGTGATTGTCCAACTTCCTCCTGAAAATTTCTAAGAAGATGTTTCCTAGGCATCTAAAGCTCAGCAAGCTCAAAACTGGGCTGTTTATCTCTTCCTTCATTCCCAAATCTGTTCTCCTGGAGAAGTTTTTCATGATGGTTAACAATTCCACCGTCTTACTAGGCTACTTAACTTGAATGACCTTACACTTCTTCCTCTCTGTCAAGGCCTACGTCCAGCTGGCCACCCAGTCTTGTTGATTCTTCCTCTGAAACATCGCTCAAAGTTACCTTTCCTCCTGCTTTGCTATGACTGCCTTTGCACAAGCCCCCATTTTTTCTCATCTGAAATAGTGAAGTTGCTTCATTTTTCTCTCTAGCTCCCCATCATTCCTCACTCCAGTCTGAGTGACGTTCCTAACACATAAGCATCCTTGAATTTATTTTATTTGTACTTCTATTGGCTCTGTTTCTTACAGTCCAATACTCATAGCAAGTTCTTTTACCTCAATCGGCCACCCATGCCTTATTCATGCCCCATCACCCCAACCCAACATGTTCCAGAACTTTATCCTATAGCCCGCCTTCAGCCATTTGCATATGCTTTCCATCTGTTTGGGTGTTTCTCCATTTTGAATGCTCATATTTATCTTTTAAGACACATCTCAAATATTGCATTCTCCATGACATCTCCATAGATTCCTCTGGGCATATTTCATTGCTCTCTGCTTTGTATCCCAAGATGTACGGTCATCCTTATATTATGACATTCCTGAAATTAAGAGCTTTAAAGTCTGTTTTCTGCACTAGATGATGAGATTCTAAATATAAAGGGCAATATCTAATGTATATTCACATCCCCAGAGAATGTCACATTTAGTTTTGTTGAATAAATCTATCCAACTTTCATCATTTAACAACTATTTATCAAGTGCCTGTCATTTCACAAGCATTGAACTAAATACCTGGGACATAATGGTGAGCAAAACCAGATATGATCGCTGTCCTCAGGAAGCTCCTAGTCAATTGCAGAAACAGATATCAATCAAGCAAAAACAAAGATACCTGTAAAATCAAAACTGCACTAAATTGCTTTAAGTGTTCTGAAGGAAGATCCATGGTGCTATGGGACTAGGTTATGACCTAGCCAGGGAATTCAGAGAAGGATTTGAGCTGAGTTATGCCCTATGAATAGCAGTTCCTTCAATGAAGAGATGAGGGAAGACCAAACACAAGGAGTAGTGTGTGCAAAGTCTCTGTGGTAGAAGGGAATCAAGAAAGTATGAGAAACTGAAAGAAGGCCATGGTGGCTGGAGCAGAGAAAACAAAATGAGCTTGCTGGAAGATGAAGTTGGAGAAGTAGGTAAGGTTCACACCAGGCAGGGCCTTGTTGAGAAGTGTCGTCTACCTTAAAAGAGGAACAGGAAACCATGCAACATTTAAGCCAGGAAGAGATAAGATCATTTTGCATTTTGAGATCACTTTGGCTACTAAGTGGAGAAAAACTGGAATGTGTAAACAACAAGCAAAAAAATTAGGAAAAAAGCCTGAGTGAGAGAAGCAGGTAACTTGGACTAGCAAGAGAAGCAGTGGTGGAGATGAAGAAGGTGGATGGATTTGTGAGATTTTCAAGAAAGTAATAGGATTTGGGGTGGGTTCAATACATATGAAAAGATAAATAAGATTCTAAGGTAGGAGATGTTTGAGCTGCTTATTGAGCAGTACATACTACAGATTTTTAACATTATACTGGACTTAGAAACCATTTACATTTTCTACTGCAGATCTCAGGAATGTGGGAAGAAGAGGGAATTAGGACTCTAGCTTTAACCAGTATCTCTAAGGTGGGTGATAGGGAGAGCAAAGGCAATAAAGATTTGGTGGGTCAGAGTGAGCACTGGTTCAGATGAGCTGCTAGATGTGCCATGGAAGATCAGAAGGGGAGGTGAGAATGGTCAGGGCAGGCTTCCCAGTGAGACCTCACCTGTGCCTTAGATGATGGGTAGGTTTCAGACAGTTACAGAGATGGGGAAAGGGTCTCTGGCAGGAGACCATGGGGCCTGGGTGATGACAGGGGAAGGATGAGCTATTGGGTACCTCTTCTAATTCTCCTTCATTTCCTTTCAACTGGGAAAGAAGATAAGCAAGCTTGTTATAGATTCTGCTCCAATGTCTATGTCTGAGGGCATGAATTAGTGCAAAGATGCACCACTGGCGTTTTTAGAGGTCAGAGAGTGTTTATGTTTTGTCCTTCAGAGTTTAAGGCTGAGTGATCAAGATCTGAGACTGCAGACACTTTAAATCACAGCTGCACCCTTGGCTCAGTGAGATTCATGAACAGATTTTGAGTCTACTGTGTCACAGGCAGTGCACTAAGTTCTGAGACTAGAAAGATGAATAAGATGTGGCCTCTAACCAGTATGTCTTTAATCTATACAATGTCACTAAATAAAGTTAAACTATAATATTAATAATACATGTAAGCCTTTGAGTATATGAAATAGTTGAAACAAAAATAGAAAAATTCTAACTGAGCAAAATTGAATATGTATTAGACAAATGTTTCTTAAATTACAATCTCCCCGGACTAGAGGTACATGAAGCAGTATGAAATGCCTGGTAAAACACAGATTTTTGCACCCGATACAGTTTATAGAATCAAACACTCTGAGGGATGAGGCCTGAGAATCAACATTTTAAACAAATTCCCCCAGAGATTCTAATGCCCACTAGAAGTACCACCCTATTGAACCAGAAGTGAATCTGGATATTATCAAATTAAAACCCCATTTTCTATTGTGTTGCCCTTTTTAAAAAAATGAATAAATATTAAATGTGACCAGGACAAAAATCCTTATATATCCAGCTTCAAGATTAGGATCCAGGCTGGATGTGGTGGCTCACACCTGTAATCCCAGCATTTTGGAAGGCCAAGGCGGGAGGATCACCTGAGGTCAGGAGTTTGAGACCAGCCTGGCCAATATGGTGAAAATCCCTCTCTACTGAAAATACAAACATTATCCAGGCGTGTTGGTGTATGCCTATAGTCCCAGCTACTTGGGAGACTGAGGCAGGAGAATCACTCGAACCTAGGTGGTGGAGGTTGCAGTGAGCTGAGATCATGCCACTGCACTCCAGCCTGGGCAACAGAATGAGACTCCATCCTAAAAAAAAAAAAAGAAGAAAAAGAAAGATTAGGATCCTAAGTAGTCAATAGACAGGGAGTTCCAAGGTTAAAATTCTCTCCACTATCCTTCACCCGTACATAAATAGTCGTGTTCTTATCTACCAACGCTAAACAGAGGCCTTCCTATGTGATTATTTATGTTGTCAAGTATATCACATAAAATATAAGGCATAAATTACTCTATTTGTGGCTTCTTATCAGCTTTGAGTATATACATTTTCAGCCTCAGTGTGAAATCAGAGTTTGTTTCTAAAAGGTATCTGGACATACAGAATTTGTAAAAAAAAAAAAAAAAAATCTATCTTTTAAGAGAAGATATCAGTGTAATTTTGCCTTGTGCAGATTCTGTCCTTATTTATTTTTTACTTTAACTATGTTAAAAAGCTTTTATCTTCCAGTACAAAAGGTGAATCCATTTCACAAGGAAGACTTCACTCAAATTGTATATGAGGGGAGACCAAGTTTCATCTCGCTGAGAGATCCTTGTTCTGTAAACCCTGTAAATAGGAGTGTGAAGGGAAAAAGCCAGAAATGGGTTTTAATATGGATATGCAAAAAGGTTCAAGGAAAGAGGAAGAGGAAAAGAAATCAAACCTTCCCTGTTTATCTGCTCCATCTACTTCCTGCCTGTAATTTATGCCATAGGTGAAAAAGACTCATCTTGTACTACAGTTAAATCTTGTGGAGAATAAATAAAATTCCAAACACATCCCAAAGTAATGTAAGAGCAGAGGCCTCCTATTTTGCAGAGGAAAGAGGCCTCCTAAAAATGCTGCACACAGATGTTTAAGCATCAGAGAGGCATGGACTAGCAGACCCTTGGAGCAAAAAGGTGCAGAGAGAGAAATCGCCCAGTCCGGAGGAAGAATATAAACCCCAGAGTGGACAGGAGTCCCTTCCAAATTTATAGGGCAAGTCAGTGGCAGAGCTGGTCTAGAAACTGCACCCCTGACTTCCAGGCCCTGCCTGAGTCTGTGCTGCCCATGTAAGCTCTCAAGGACACCATTCACTATGTGGTCCCAGTCAAATCTTTTATGTGCTATGTATGATGGCTGACACAAAAAGAATCGTCTTATCGTTGCCCCTCCCCTCCCCCTGGAAAAATCAAAACAAAACAAAAACAAACAAACAAAAAACAACCTTGTGGCTTTGTCCTTACCAGGCAACAATTTCATTACACTTTGTCATTTAATTAGTATAAAAGAGCCAGACGGCCGGGCGCGGTGGCTCAAGCCTGTAATCCCAGCACTTTGGGAGGCCGAGGCGGGCGGATCACAAGGTCAGGAGATCGAGACCATCCTGGCTAACACGGTGAAACCCCGTCTCTACTAAAAAAAAAATACAAAAAACTAGCCGGGCGAGGTGGCGGGCGCCTGTAGTCCCAGCTACTCGGGAGGCTGAGGCAGGAGAATGGCGTGAACCCGGGAGGCGGAGCTTGCAGTGAGCTGAGATCTGGCCAGTGGACTCCAGCTTGGGTGAGAGCGAGACTCCGTCTCAAAAAAAAAAAAAAAAAAAAAAAAAAGAGCCAGACAATTTCTAAGGACAGAAATACACATCCCTGGTCTAAATCTTGCCTCCAGCCTTTCAAAGCTCAAGACCTGGCTTTGGGGCAGGAGGGTCCACATGTGCATGTGTGTGTGCATGTGTGTGTGTGTTTGTGTGTGGTGGGCGATAGAAAACCCATCACGTATACCTGGAACACAGCTTTGATTCACATCTTTCTCTGCCCAGTAAAACAACTTGTAGCCACTAAAACATCTGAGCACTGAAGCATCTTAACCACTAAAGCATGTGGGGGCATTGTCATCTGACCCCACTGCCATAGGCCCCTTTTTACAGATGGCTGAATACTTTCTCAATGAGGCCATTGCACTTGCCCTGAGGGGGAGGTCCTCTCATCACTCACCTGCTGCCATTCTTTTCCAGGGCCCAGAACAATCCCAGGGGTCTTAACTACCGGCTTTAATTGGATGCATCAGCATCATGAGTAGGACTCCCTAGGTAAGAAAGGGACATATTTATGTTTCTTATCATGCATCTACAGGGAGGAGCTGAAAAGGACTCAACAGCCTATGAAAACTTGTATTACAGATGGGGAGGAGGGATGAGGGGAGAAACCAAAAATAATATACAGCACTTTATCCAACCATTTTATAACAAGTTAAAATCAGGCTCCTTCCAGATCGAAATGGATCCTCCAGTCCCATAATTAAATTGGGAAAATGAAGCCATTTCATGCCTTTGGCTTCCTTTGATCATTGTTATTTCTGTGACTAATGTGTAACTGGAGCTGCTTTTCCTGGGGCATGAGCCTCGCCTGGGCAGCTGCTAGGAGAGTGTGGCCTGGTCTCCTATTGTCAGCGCAGGCTGACGGCGCGGCCAGGGCTCAGCAAGGTCAGGTTGGTCTCAGCCAAAGTGGACCGGAAGAGATGCACGTGCACTGACAAGCAGCTATCTGTTCCCATTCACCTCTGACTGCATTTCTCCAAGGCCTCCCTTGTCCTGGAGAACTCTTGGGTGGGAACTGGTGTTTTTTCCCTTGAAAGGAAGAGATAGAGGACATTTCAAGAGATAGGAGCAGAAAATTGCCTCTCAAATTGTAAAGAAGGTGACTTCTGAAGCTCATCATTTTAATTTTCCTTCCCCTTGGTCCCTCATCAACTTCTATTCCTGCATCCTCCCTAACCCCTCCATGCGTGCATCACAAACACACACACACACTCTCACATTCACACGCTGGGCACAGCAGGCATGCAAGCACAGTTGGAAACTCTGTGAGTCCGCACAGTTGGAAACTCTGTGAGTCCGTCTAGACTAAGGAAACTCAAACTAAAAAGTAAAATTTATTAATACAACGCTCTCCTCCCCATTCCCTATGGAATTTGCTCTTGCAGATTCTCTAGAGCGCCCTCATGTGACGCCCTGTTGTAATAGCATTCAAAACTTTGGAAGGATGTAAGAATCTGTTGAAACACTGTATCACCACAATTCAAAATATCACTTTTCTGGATGAATAAAGCCTAGTATTTGATAGCACAAAATGAGGATTGCCGTCAATAATAATTTGATTGTACATTTTTTAAAATGCCCGAATTATTTAAATTTCAGGAAGAGATGGGCCCTCCAGGGAGAGGAAGGCTTGGCTGTCTTAATCTCTAGGAGCCCTGTAGAAGAGTGAGAAGACAAACAGCTGACTTTTTTCAGATTTTTAACAGCTATTGTGGACCAAGGTGACGCTTAGGAATCCCAAGAAGCTCCAGCCATAAAGGTAGTCGGTATCCTTCCTCCAATTGTAAACCCCAGCACTCCCATTGAACACACTGGCCATGCCAAAAGTTCACACACTGGCCATGCAAAGAGCTCAAAGAGATCCATTCAGTACCTGGGAAGGCACGATCACTACGGGGAGAATCAGAATCCATGCAATCGCCAGGTGGCCTTCAAATAAGCCTCCTCCGGAAGGTCTGGAATCCCATCTAGAGACATTTCTGTCACTCTTCTCAAGCCACCTCATCATCTCTGTCTCTGCAGTTGAACTGCTGATGTTTCTGAGAGTGTGGGTTTGTTCAAAATGAAGCTTGGCAGAATCACAGTTTATAGGCTAGTGTTTTATAAGTAGAGACAATTCATGACTTAGAATCTTATGAATAAATTGCTCCTGTTTTATTGCTCTCTCTGTGTGTGTATGTGCGTGTGTGTGTGTGTATGTGTGTGTGTAGATATATAACTTTTCTGTTTCCACATTTACCTCTTGAGTGGGCCTATGAAACTGAGAAGAACTGTGTGAGATCCTGAGATAGCACAAGACCTTTGCCATCCCTGTAAATGTGTGATGTGTGTCTAGGCAAAACCTTGGCAGGTCTCCAGGCGGTCCTCCTGAGTTAAGGCTCTGAATACTGTCTCTTAAAGCCCTGAGCTATGAACACAGCTTTGAACTGTACAGAGAAAGACCAAGTTAGAGGGGGAGCAGCTGTATCCTTCTCCTCTCTGCTTCATTATAGACAGAATTGACCTCTGGGCCAAGTCTCATTAACTAATTGAGGAGTTCATATTCACACAGTGTTTCTCAAAATGAGATTCATAGAACACGAGCATCAGAAACACCTGAAGTTGTTGGAATTGCAGCTACCTGGGCCCCATTTGGTGCCTGTTGAATCAGAATTTGTGGTATGGGAACCTAAGATCTGCATTTCCAATACACTTATAAGTTGAGTGTCAAGCACAGTAAAGTTTGCGCAGCCCGTCCCTTAATCTTTTCACATCCCCTCAAATTACAGATTTATATTTTTAACAAACGCCTTTATTTCCATAAGCCAACAGGGTAACTTCAGATACTGCTGTGGGGCAGCAAGGGAGATGTTGCTAAGTAAGCAGAGGGAGCAGGGCTTCCAGCACCTCTTGATTTTTTTCTGCAGAGGTAGCTGCGCATGCAGCTGGTCTGAGTTGACCTTCTATGTCCTACCCCTGTGAGTGCACCCCAGAGCTGGAGCACGCATCGAGGTCAGGCGGGCGCCCACCTGGAAGGACCTACCTGGAAACTGGATATCCGGTTAGGAGAGAAGGGACTGTCAGAGAGTCAGCTCACCTCTAGAGGGCGCCAACTCAGATAAGAGGAGTTTGAACTTCTGGTCTCTCCTCCTTCATCCCTTTCTGGATGGGAAATTTTATTCAAGCTATCCCTTTATGCTTCTGTTTTCTCTGAAGAAAATGGGGACTAACATTTGTGCCTGCCTCAGTAAATACATTCTTATTATAATTAATTTTGAAAGGCTCTGGGATTGGTAGGAAGGTCACATCCTCAGAGGCAGGTGTTGTGAGCAGTGGATACGAAGTTGCATGGAAAGTCTTCCACATCCTCAGTCCACCTCCAAGGGAAAAGGAATGTCTGGTAGGAAGTGAAGAGCTCTGAGCCCCCATCTCCTCTGCTCCAGTATCCACCATCTTCCTCTTCTATTCCAGCCGTGTGAAGCTTTTTTCTATTCCTTAAACCCAACAAACATTGCTGGTCTTCATTAGGAAACTGAGGCTGGTTTTGGATGTTTCCAGGTCACGGAGGTTGTATATAGATTTTCTTCTGCATTGGGCACAAAGCATTGGATGGTCATTCTCATTCCCATCTTTGGCAAGAGCTGGGATGAAGTATGTGCTGGTGGTTTCTGAGCAGCCTAATAGAGACCTGGGCTTGGGGAGGACATTTTCCTTTCAGCAGGTGCTCAAGAAGACTCAAAGAGGTGATGAGTGCAGCAAATAGAGCCCGGACTCCGTCCAGGTAGACAGGGTTTATACCCAAATCTGTCACTTACTAGTTGTATGATCCTGGTTAAGCCTTGGTTTCCTCATCTATAAAATGACTCTAAATAGTAACACTTACCTCACAGTTGTTATGAAGATTAACAGACATAAGGTGTGTGAATCAATTACACTGTGTCTAGTATACATGACTGCTCTATTCATACTAACTATGGTGATTTGATGTTTGGGAGTCACACTTTTTAGTCTTTAAGGTCTGTGTAAGCTCTCTCTCTTGTTTTATTTTATATTTCCCCATTTATTCTCTATTCTCACTCCTGTTTCCCCCCATTTCCCTCTCCTGTCTTCCTTCCTGGGATTTCTTATGTGTTCTTAGATTATCTCCAAAAAATACAGAACTTGGTTTTGTGTGTATATTAAAGTTTAATATCCTTAAGTAGTAACATGCTATAAATCGTTTTCCACCTTTTGCACTCAACACTGAGATTTTTAGAAGTAGCCATATTATGGTTTGCCAATGGTTCTCAACTTCACTATGAAACAGAATCACTTGGGAGCTTTTGAAAAATTTCAATACCTGGACCTCCCTTCCAGTTATTCTGATTTAATTTGTCTAGGGTGCGGGCCAAGCCTCAGGTCATTCTAAAGTGCAGCCAGGATTGAGAAGCACTGCTCAATCCACTGCTGTATATAAATCTAGCTCACAGGTTGGGGCTTCTCAGGCAGGCAAAGGTCCGGGGTTCACCTTTTTCTGCCTCATCAAGTCTCTGCAGCAAAATCAGGTGATGATGACGCTAAAGACAGCATTAAAAGGAAAAAGAAGAGAGAAGAAGGCAACTTGCAGCCTAAGGCATATGTAAGGAAGAGCAGAAATCAGAACTCCTACTCTGTCCTATGTCAGAGTCATGTTATTGATTCATCTGTTCGTCCATTTAACCACCTAGTATTTACTGAGCACCTCAGACGTTCTGCTACTTGCAGGGAATACAACAGTGAATAGGATAGACAGTCTCAACACTCAGTGGCTTTCATACCTGTTTAAATAAAGCTTCTCAGGCCTCATTTCGAGAGCTTCTGACCCAGTAGGTACAGGGCTTGGCTCAGGAATCTGCATCTTGAAAAACTGCAGCAGGTGATACCAATGCCTATGGTCCTGGGAATCTTTTGTAGAAAATTGGTCTAGCCAGTTTATGAGTCAGGTTGTTTTAAGTATGCTTGGTAAGTTTAGCCCATTTCTCCCTTTTAGAATTTTTTTTGAAACAACAGAACCCCTATTTACTGTGTGTCTTCCGCAGCAACTACAGCCTTAGAACTCTCTTCCTCTGACCAGACATTCCTATACATGATACCACCAACGATTAATTCATTGTGGCTGCTGCACCCACATCATACAGTTGCTACAGAGTCATGGTCACATTTAAGCCCTACCAAAACTCTGCGAGGTAGGTCTCATCCTTCATATAAGAAAACTGAGGCTCATGTTGGTTAAGTGATTTTCCCAAGATAATACCTCCAGGAATTAACCACATGTCCCTCTGCTTCAAGACCTGGGTTCCTCACCACCATATTGCATGGGGCTCCCTAGAAGGCCAGGACAGTCTTTACTCATCCTGTTATCTCTTGGAATACCCAACTATACTAACAGATGGCTATTCCAATCACAATCACTGAACCAGTTTTTTACATTCTTTACATACACAAAGTATACAGAGGAATCCCTCTCATCTGGAGTTAACTGGCACTAGTAGTTGGTTGGCTCATTGGAAGAACGTAGCTAAATCTGGGAATCATTAAAAGGTGATGTATATATACAGTAAGTATTTTATTTTAACCTGAAACATATAAATGTACATTCATGAACCAGACGTCTAATGTGGAGCCAAAGAGTTTTTTTTTTTTTTTTTTTTTTTCACTTTAAGTTCTCTGATTGGAGTTTCAGTACTCTTTTTAACATAAACTATACACATAATATATATTCTAGAATTTCTAATGTTTATTTTCTTAAAGTAGAGTAAAACATATTTGTACCTTCTAAATAAGCTAAGTACAAAATCCTATTAAAATACGTAATTCAGGAATTTATTAAAATTTTAAATATACAGATAAGTTGATAGAATGGCAAAATAAACACCAAATACCCACTGCCTAAATTAAACAACTGTTAACATTTTGTCATATTTACCTTATTTCTCATGCTGTTTTTAGAGCTGCATCTACATCCATTCATCTACCATCCATCTATACAGTGTTTTTTTGCTAAATATTTGAAAATAAGTTGCAGATATTATGACACTTCACCCATAAATACATCAGCATGTACTTCCTGAGAAAAAGAACATGCCCCTATATCATTTTCATACCCTGAAAAATAATGGTAACTTTAAAATAACATCTGATATCAAGCCTTTAAATTTCCCCAACCGTCATAAGACTGTCTTTTAGAGGTCATTTTTTTTTTCTCAATCAAGATTCAGTCTTGGTTCATGCACTGCATTTGATGTTATATTTTTTTGGCTCACAATTTTTTTTGATAGTGACTTTTGGATGAGTTCAGACCATTTTGTAATATTCTGGATTGAACTGTTTTCTCATGGTACATGGCTTCTCTTCACCCTGTGATATAGTTTGGATATTTGTCCCTTCAAAATCTCATGTCAACATTTGATCCTCAACATTGGAGGTGAAACCTAGTAAGAGGTATTTGTGTCATGGAGGTGGATCCTTTGTGTATGACTTGGTGCTGTCATTGCAGTAATGAGTGAGTTCTCACTATATTAGTTCTCATGAGATCTGATTGTTAAAAAGAGGCTGTCACCTCTTCCCTCTTCTAATCTTGGCAGAAGGTGCAGAGGGAGCAGGTATGTCACATGGCTCCCTCTCTAGTAAGAGGGACATGTGACATGCCTGCTCCCTCTGCACCTTCTACCATGATTAGAAGATTCCTGAAGCCCTCACCAGAATCAGTTGCTGGCACCATGCTTCTTATACAGTCTGCAGAACTGTGAGCCAAATAAACGTCTTTTCTTTATAAATTACCCAGCCTCGGGTATTCCTTTATAGCAACACAATGGTCTAAGACACCCTGAATTCACTGTAAACTGGATTAAGGTTATAAGCTCCAGTAGATTCAGGTTGAATATTTAGGATAGAATTCTTCACTGGGAATGCTATGTACTTCATATGGCACATCTTCTGCAGGTATTTTTGGCAAATAAACATAAGCATTTATCTTAAGTACATACCTAGAAATGAAATTTCTGGGTCATAGCATATACAAATGTAGTTTTTTTCAAGTGGTCATATCAGTTATCACCCTTCAAATTCATCCTACAAACAGAGTTCCAGTGGCTCCACATCCTCACCAACATTTGAAATTGTCAGTCTAGTAACTTTATAATGGTATGGGATTATGATTTCAATTTGCCTTTCCCTGATGACCTTGAGTTTATTGTGTGCTTATTGTTTAATTAGACATAAAGTGCTTAATTCTTTTGCTCATTTTTAAACTGGCATGTCTATCTTTTTAAATAAGTGATTTGTAAGATTAGACATGAGTCTGATTGTTGGTTATACATACTTAAAATATCTCCAAATCTGTGGTTTGCATTTTCACACACCAAATAGTGCCCTTTAATTTAAGAACATAATTCCTAATTTTAATTTACCCAAATTTATAAATGAATTCCATTTTGTTTAGTGGTTTCATATCCTGTTTCAGAAATCTTTGTCCACCCCAGTTATGAAGATACGTTATCTTATAAAAACTATTTTTTTCTTACACACTGAGATTGAAAATCCATCTAGAATTAGTTTTTCTTGAATATGATGTAGACAAGAGTCAATATTATTTTTTCCGTGTGACCAAAGCATTTTATTAAAAAGAGTACCCACTTTCCAGGGCTTTACTATATTCCCTTTGTCATAAATCATGTGTTCATATATGTGTGCCTCTATTTGGACTTTATTTTGTTTGCTCCATTGATTTGTCTATTTTTGTCAAGAATGTCATGCTGTTTTAATTACTGTAGCTATAAAACTCTTAACATCCAGTAGTATATGAGGTCTCAACTTGTTCTTCCTCCTCAAGATTGCCTTGGTTGTTGGGGGAGGATTCTGCATTTCCATATAAAACTTCTAAAGCAACTTGATAATTTCCAATAAAAGCTACTGGATTTTCATTAAGATTGCATTGAAACTAGCTCATTTTGGGGAGAAGCCATAGTATCTCTCTGTATTTATTTAGATCTTGTTTAATTTCTCTTTATAATGTTTTGTAGTTTTGCTTAATTCACTATTGAATTTAGTATTTGCAGATTACTTGAGATTCTCTAGGTACACAATCATAACATATATGAATAACAGTAATTGCTTCCTTTTGTATTTTTATGCATTTTATTCCTTTTTCTTGCCTTTATTGCACATGCTGGGCCCTCCAATACAATGTTTAATAGTGGTGATACAATGATGAGATATAATGATGATCAGTAGTATTTCTTCTTCAACTCCAGTCTTAGGAAGAAACTATTCAGTATTTTCAGTAGATTTATTTTATAGGTGTTTATCAAATTAAGGAAGTTCCCTCTATTTTAGTTTGCTATGAATCTTCTCAAGTTCTGAACTGATATTAAATGTTATCAAATATTTTTCTACATCTATCAGTACGATAGATGATACTATCTATCATCTATCTATCATCTAAGATGATAGATAGATTTCCCTTCTCTTTTGGGTAGATTTCCCTTCTCTGATTTCCCTTCTGATTTCCCTTCTCTTTTCTATTAACGTACTGAACTTTATTGGTAATTTTCTAATGCCAAATCAACTGTGCTTTTTTGAGAGACAAAAAGCAACCTGGTCTTGTTGTATACTTTTTTTTGTATATCATTTATTTATATATTTGGTTTAAAATACTATCATGGAACTTTAGATTAAGATGGCAGAGAGGAGGCAGGACTAGCTTGCAGCTCCCACTTGGAGAGGCAGAGCAGTGTGTGGAGACTCATATCATGAACTTTTGTGCCAAGAACTACTGTAGGAACATACCAAGAATACTGAGAGAATCCACAGACCTTCTGAAGGAACTGGATCACCACAGCAGGCTCGCTGGACACCAAAAAACTGTGAGTCGGCTTGCTTTCTCAACAGGGAGGCTCATGGTCTGGGGAAAGTCCTCAGCCCTGGTCACCAGCTGCCTGGAATTAAACTTGGTGCAATTGCGGGAGAGAGGGTGGTGGGGACACAGTGGGAGTGAGACTGGCTTTTAGGACTGTGGGCTGCATGGGTGCAGTGTGAGGCCTGTGACTTTCCCCCACTTCCCTGGCGACCTGTATGACTCAGTAGAGGGAGGCATAATCCCCTGGGAATATAACACCGTTAGACTGGGAACCACAACCCCACCCCCCACAGCAGCACAGCAAGCCCTACCCAAGGAGAGATTGAGCTCAGACATGCCTATCCCTGCCACGACCTGGTGGTCTTTCTCTACCCACCCTGGTAGCCAAAGACAAAGGTCATAATCTCTTGATGGCTCTATGACCCTGCCCACCACCTGAGAAACCTGAATACCTAACTAGGTGTCCCTAGGGCAAGTTTGCATCCTCCCTATAGGATTACAACTGATGTGCTCTTGAAAGCACAACCTCCTGGGTGGAGGCCAACAAACATAAAACCAGTGCATTAAACAAAAACACAACCAATGACCCTCACAGAGTCCACTTTACTTCCCTGCTACCTCCACTGGAGCAGATGCTGGTATCCATGGCTGAAGACCTGAAGATGGATCACATCACAGGACTCTTGTCGACACTCCCCAGTACCAGCCTGGAGTCTGGTAGCTCTGCTGGGTGGCTAGACCCAGAAGAGGAAAAACAATCACTACAGTTTGGATGTCAGGAAGCCCCATTCTTAGGGAAAGCAGAGAACACCACATCAAGGGAGTACCCTGTGGGATAAAATAATTTGAATAGCAGCCCTTGAAATTCCAGATCTTCCCTCTAACATAGTTTACCCAAATGAGAAGGAACTAGAAAAATAATTCTGTCAATATGACAAAACGAGGTTCTGGAACATCCTCAAAAGATTATACCAGATCACCAGCAATGGATCCAAGCCATGCAAATACACGGAAATTAAATAACCTGCTCCTGAATAATCATTGGGCCAAAAATGAAATCAAGATGGAAATTTAAAAATACTTTGAACTGAACGACAATAGTGACACAACCTATAAAATCTCTGGAATATAGCAAAGGCGATGCTAAGAGGAAAGTTCATAGCCCTAAACACCTACATCGAAAAGCCTGAAAGAGCACAAACAGGCAATGTAAGGTCACACCTCAAGGAACTAAAGAAATAAGATCCAACCAAACCCAAACCCAACAGAAGAAAGGAAATAACCAAGATCAGAGTAGAACTAAATGAAATTGAAACCAAAAAAAATACACAAGATAAATGAAACAAAAAGCTAGCTCTTTAAAAGGTAAATAAAATTGATAGATCATTAGCAAGATTAACCAAGAAGAGGGAAAATCCAAATAAGCTCAATAATAAATGAAATGGGAGATATTATAAATGACACCACAGAAATACAAAAGATCATTTAAGGCTACTATGAACACCTTTATGCACATAAACTAGAAAACCTAGATGAGGTGGATAAATTCCTGGAAACATAAAACCCTCTAGCATAAATCAGGAAGAATTAGATATCCTGAACAGATCAATAAGAAGCAGTGAGAGTGAAATGGTAATGTAAAAATTACCAACAAAAAAAAGCACAGGTCCAGACAGATTCACGGCAGAATTCTACCAGACAGTCAAAGAAGAATTGGTACCAATCCTATTGACACTATTTCACAAAATAGAGAAAGAGGGAACCCTCCCTAAATCATTCTATGAAGCCAGTATCACCCTAATACGAAAACCAGTAAAGGACATAACCATCAAAGAAAACTACAGACCAATATACCTGATGAAAATAGATGCTAAAATAACTTAACAAAATACTAGTTACTGAATCCAACAACATATCAAAAAGATAATCCACCATGATCACGTGGGTTTTATACCAAAGATGCAGGGATGGTTTAACATATGCATATCAATAAATGTGATATAACACATAAACAGAAATAAAAACAAAAATCACATGATCATCTCAATAGATGCAGATAAAGCATTTGACAAAATCCAGCATCGCTTTATGATTAAAACTCTCAGCAAAATCGCCATACAAGGGACATATCTCAATGTAATAAAAACCATCTATGGCAAACCCACAGCCAACATAATACTGAATGTGGAAAAGGTGAAACCCTTCCCTCTGAGAACTGGAACAAGACAGGGGTGCACACTCTCACCACTCCTCTTCAACATAGTACTTGAAGTCCCAGCCAGAGCAATCAGGCTTTGAAAAGTCCTGATATAACAGTTCATGAGTTCCACAAAAATGCAAAAACCTTGAACAAAAGACTAGCTAACAGATCCAACAGCACATCAAAAAGATAATACAACACAATCAATTGGGTTTTATTCCAGGGATGCAAGGTTGGTTCCATATATGCAAATCAATAAATGCAATTCACCACATAAACAGAATTAAAACAAAAACCATATAATCTTATGAATAGATGCAGAAAAAATATTTGATAAAATCTAGCACCACTTAATGATAAAAATCCTTACCAAACTAGGTGTAGTAGGAACATACCTAAAAATAATAAAAATCATATATAAGAAATACACAGCCAACATCATACTCAACAGGGAAAAGTTAAAAGCATTCCCCCTAAGAACTGAAACAAGACAAGGATGCTCACCATTACCACTTCTACTCAACATAGTATGAGAAGTCCTAGCTAGAGCAGTCAATCAAGAGAAAGAAACAAAAGGCATCCAAATTGAAAAAGAGGAAGTCAAATTATCTGTATTCACAGTTGGTATGATCTTATATCTAGAAAACCCTAAAGAGTCCTCCAAAAGACTTCTATATTTGATCAATGACTTTAGTAAAGTTTCAGAATACAAAATCAAAGTACAAAAATTAGTAGCATTTCTACACCAATAACAATCAAGCTGAAAAACATATTAGGAACTCAATCCCATTTACAATAGTTACAAAAAAATAAAATACCTAGTATTTTAACCAAAATACCTACATTTAACCAAGGAGGTGAATGATCTCTTCAAGGAGAACTACAAAACACTGATGAAATAATACACAGATGACACAAACAAATGGAAAAACATCCCATGCTCATGGATCGGAAGAATCAATATTGTTAACGTGACTATACTTCCCAAAGCAATCTACAGATTCAACACAGTTCCCATTAAGTTATCAATGTCATTCTTTACAGAATTAGAAAAAAAACTATCTTAAAATTCATATGGAACTGAAAAAGAGCCCAAATAGCCAAAGCAATCCCAAGCAAAAAGAATAAAGCTGGAGCTATCACATTACTTCACTTCAAATTATACTATAAGGCTATAGTAATCAAAACAGCATGGTACTAGCATAAAAATAGACACATAGATCAATGGAACAGAATAGAGCACCCAGAAATAAAGCCACATATCTACAGCCAACCAATCTTTGAAAAAGTTGACAAAAATATAAACTGGGAAAAAACACCTTATTCAATAAATGGTGCTGGGAAAATTGGAGAGCCATATGCTGAAGAATGAAACTGGGCCCCTATCTGTCACCATATGCCAAAAACAAGTCAAGATAGATTAAAGAATTAAATATAAGGCTTGAAACTATAAAAACCCTAGAAGAAAACCCAGGAAAAATTCTTCTGGACATTGGTCTAGGCAAAGAATTTATGACTAAGTCCTCAAAAGGCAATGCAACACGACCAAAATGAGACAAATGGGACTTAATTAAACTAAAAAGCTTTTGCAAAGCAAAAGAAATAATCAACAGAGTAAACAGACAACCTACAGAATGTGATAAAATATGTACAGTTTTGCAAGGGATAATATCCAGAATCTACGAGGACCCCAAAACAACTCAAAAAGAAAAAAAAATAACCCCAATAAAAAGTGGGCAAAGGACATGAACAGAGATTTTTCAAAAGAAGACATACAAGTGGCCAAGAAACAAATGAAAAATGCTCAATATCACTAATCATCAGAAAAATGCAAATCAAAATTACATTGAGATACCATTTCACACCAGTCAGGATAGCTATTATTAAAAAGTCCATAAGCAACAGATGTTGGCAAGGAGAAAAAGAAGCTTATGCACTGGTGGTGGAAATGTAAATTAATACAACATCTATAAAAAACAATATGGAAATTTATCTAAGAACTAAAAATAGAACTACTCTTCAATCCATCAATCCTGCTACTGGGTATCTACCCAAAGGAAAATAAATCGTTTTATCAAAAAAGACACCTGCATTCATACATTTATGACAGCACTAGTCACAATGGCAAAATCGTGGAATCAATCTAAGTGTTTATCAATAGATGAATGGATAAAAAACTGTGAGATATAAATATATATTATATATTATATATTACATTATATATAAAACATACACACACCATGGAATACTACTCAGTCATAAAAATGAATGAAATTGGCTGGGTGCAGTGGCTCACGCCTGTAATCCCAGCACTTTGGGAGGCTGAGACAGGTGGATCACAAGGTCAAGAGATCGAGACCATCCTGGCCAACATGGTGAAACCTCGTCTCTACTGAAAATACAAAAATTAGCTAGTGTGGTGGTGGGCACCTGTAGTCCCAGCTACTCAGGAGACTGAGGCAGGAGAATCACTTGAACCCGGGAGGCAGAGGTTACAGTGAGCCGAGATTGCACCACTGCACTCCAGCCTGGCAACAGATCGAGACTCTGTCTCAATAAATAAATAAATAAATAAATAAATAAATAAATAAATAAAATGAAATCATGTCTTTTGCAGCAACATGGATGAAACTGGAGGCCATTTTCCTTAGTGACATGACTCAGAAACAGAAAGTCAAAAACTGCATGCTCTCATTTACAAATGGAAGCTAAATAATGAGTAAACACAGACATACAGAGTGAAACAATACACACTGAAGACTGCAAAAGAAGGGAAAGTGGAAGGGGGATGAGCGATGAAATACTACCTACTGGGTACAATGTACACTATTTGGGTTACACTAAAAGCCCAGACTTCACCACTAGGCAATATATTCATGTAACACAACTGCATTTGTACCCCAGAATCCATAAAAGTAATTTTTTTTTTTTTTTTAGCAAAAAGAGTTTGTGAGTTCTGCCAGGTAAAGCTCCCATGAGAATAAGAATTTTCATAAGGATATGAATCTTGCCAGGTCTGTGAAGATGCCAATAATGTTCATTTATATCACAGACAATTGATTTGAAACCCATACTTTTTATTGGAGTGTGCATTTGTATTATTTAGATTGGGTTTAATTACAAGACAAACCCCAACCTAGCAGTTTGAACACACAGGGTTTATTTCCTCATGCAAACAGTCCGGGACAACCATACAAGTCTAGTATTATAATTTCATGAATCTATCAGGAACCTAGGCTTTTTCTATTCACTTTGAGATTCTTACAGTATGGCTCTCATCTTCCTTATTCTAGATGACTGCTGTATCACCAGTCATTTTGTTCAAATTCCATTCAAAACAAAAAAATAAAAAGGAAGGAGAAGGTAATATTCTTTCATTTTTGAGGAATACCTGTGAGATGTTGCACACATCTTTCTGCTTAAGTCCCATTGGTCATGCTTAGTTAGAAGAGAGATTGGAAGCTTTAATGTTACTCTCAGTAAACTGACTCAAATATGAGAAGTATGTTATTTAGAGACATAGAAAGAATAGATATTGGGTGACAATGAGCAGTGCCTACACAATTTTCTTGTTGGAATAGAGATTGCACAATAACAACCATATCTAACCTTACTCTAGCGTTTTAACATTTATATTTCATTATGTTATTAGATCCCTACAATAACTCTGGGAAGTATAGAAGGTATTGCAACATCCATAGGGGAACAAGCAAACTCAGTCTCAGCATGTTCAAGTAGCAAGTAAGTGATAAATTCAGGGTTCAACTGGAGTCTTCTGGCACTTGCTTCATTATCCAACAGCTCCTTGTAGGTAATAGGTATCAAAAGCAGGTCCCAGATATGCAAACAGGAGACTAAGACTAGAGTCCTGGCATGATCTGGGCACAGAAGAAGTCCTCAGTAATAGTTAGATCCAAGGCCACTTTGTCATAGGATGAGAAAAAGAAGGAAAGGCATTTCCAGCACAAGAAGACAGGTCATTGTGGAGTCAGTGTATATTGACTCTGAGAAACCATACTAGAAGCTGTCTCTAGTGTTCTGCCTTAAAGAAAGTGGGGGATTAGGCACACGAACAATCATATCAATAGAGGACTTCCACTTCCACTGCCGGCTGTAACAGGTGTCAACATCCCCACTGGACTGGTGTTACAGAAGGCCAAGTAGGGAGCCAGGACTTTCTTTCTATCAGCCAGTAACAAATTATCTTTCCTCCTGTTGTGTCAATGGAGGCCACATAGGGAGACTGGTCCTTTACTTTCATCAGGAGGTAAAAAAAGATCCCATCTCATCCTCATGGAGTTGACATCAGAGGAGACCTAGTGGAGAGTCATGGCTTTAATCACTGCTCAGGAGTAATGAGCCACCTTCACTCTCCAGACGGTGTCGGTAGTGACAATGTGAGAAGCAGTAAGGAAGCCCCCTTCCCTTCTCAGATGCGTGGTATCAGCAGAGGCCCAGTGGAGAACTTGAACTTTCATCCTCACTCAGTACGAACAAGGAGCCTGTCCCCCTCCAGGTGTCAACATAGACTAAGTAGAGAACCCACACATTCACTCAGATCTGGCAGTAATAAAGCACCATCTCTCTATGCTTGCCAGAATAGTTAAAACACAAGAGTTAAATAAGATCTCCAGTCATAACATAATATCCAAAATGTCCAGGTTTTAATAAAAATCACTCATTACACCAAGAATTAGGGAGATCTTAACTTGAACGAGAAAATACAATCAGCATATGCCAATATGAGATGACACAGAAGCTAGAACTATCTGACAAGAATTTTAAAACAGCCATTATAAAAAAAAAAAAGCTTCAAAGAGTAATTATGAGCAAATTTTTAAAATACAAAGTCTCAGCAAAGAAACAGAAAGTCCCAGAAAGAAAATGAAAGATATAAGGAAAAACCAAAAAAAAAAAAAAATTTAGAACTAAAAATGCAATAACTAAAATTATTAATAAAATTAACTAAATAAATACAATTATTAGTAAAAACTCAATGGATGAGCCAAACAAGAGAATGGAGAGAACGAAAGAAAGGATCAGTAAGAACTTGAAAACAGAACAATCAAAATTATCCACCATGGATGACAGAGATAGCAATAGACTGAAAAAAATTAACAAAGCTTAGAAATATGTGGGAATGTGACAAGAGGTTTAAAATTCATGTCATTTGAGTTCCATAAGGAGAGGAGAAAGAGGGTCAGGCTGAAATAGCATTTGAGAAACAATGGCTGAAAAATTTTCCAAAAGTGGCAAAAAATATATATATATATATATATGTATGTTTGTGTGGATTATATATATTTGTAGATACATACACACACACACACACACACCCCTACAGATTCAAGAATCTTAGAAAACTTTAAATTGGGAAAATCCAAATAAATCCACACAAAGACATATTATAGTCAAGCCTCTAAAAAACAAAAGAGTAAGAAAAAAATCTTATAAGCAGACAGAGAGAAACAATGCACTACCTCTAAAGAAAAACTGTATATAATGACAGTGTATTTCCAGGTCATAAAGAAGTGGCACAACATTTTTTAAGTGCTTAAAAAAAAAAAAAAAAACGTGAATTCAACATTCTATATACTAAGAAAATATCCTTCAGGAATCAAGGCATTCTCAAACGAAGAAAAAGTAAGAGAATTTATTGTCAACAGAACTACACTAAAAGAATAGCTAAGGGAAGCTCTTTAAACAGAAAGAGATTTACAAAAGAATGAATCTAAGAATATTGGCAAGAAATAAAGAATACAGAAAGGGGAAAAAGATGGGTAGATATAATATATTTTCTCTTGAGTTTTCTAAATTGTGCCTGTCAGTTGAAGCAAAAATTATGTCTGATGTGGTTTTCATGTGAAGGAAATATTTAAGACAAGTATATTATAAATAGTGGGAGGGCTAAGGCATATAAAGGGAGATAAAATTTCTCCACTTTCCTCAAACTGATAAAATGTGCACAAATAAATTGTGATTATATATATAACATATTATGTAATATGTATATATAACATATTACATAATATGTTATATATGTGATCATATGTTATATGTGACATATGATCACATATGGTGTGATATATATAATCACATATATATGTTAGATATATCACATTACATATATATGTAATATAGTACCTAGAGCAGCCACTAAAAATCTGTACAAATATACATACTCAAAAATATTATAAATATGTTAAAGTAACCCACAGGGAAATGAAAACATAGTGACAGAACACAAAGAGAACAGGCCGGGCACGGTGGCTCACGCCTGTAATCCCAGCACTTTGGGAGGCTAAGGGGGGCGAATCAAGAGGTCAGGAGATCAAGACCATCCTGGCTAACACAGTGAAACCCCGTCTCTACTAAAAATTAAAAAAAATTAGCCTAGTATGGTGGCAGGCGCCTGTAGTCCCAGCTACTCAGGAGGCTGAGGCAGGAAAGTGGCGTGAACCTGGCAGGTGGAGATTGCAGTGAGCCAAGATCGTGCCACTGCATGGGTGACAGAGTGAGACTCAGTCTCAAAAAAAAAGAGAACAAAGAAAATAACAAAAAATAAAAGACTTATGCTTTAACATAATTACATTAAGCGTAAATAGTCTAAATATACAAATTTTTAAAAACAGAGGCTTGCAAAATGGATTAACAAAACATGACTCAATTATATGCTGCCTAATAGAAAACTAACTTCGAATATAATGACATAGGTAGGCTGAACATAAAAGGAGGGGGAAGGATATATTATAAAAATATTAATCAAAAGAAAGCGGGAATGGCTAAGATAGTATCAGATAAAGTAGATTTTGGAGCAAAGGAAATTATCAGGGACATAGAGTGACATTACATAATGTTAAAAACGTTAAGCCACCAAGCAGACATAGCTATCCTAAACCCACATACAGCCAACTAGTTTTTAACTAAGGTGCAGTTCAATAAAGGAAGGATAGTCTCTTTAACAAATGGTGCTGGAGCAATTCGATATCCATGGACAAAAAAAAAAATTATGTAACCTGAAACTTAACACCTTATAAAAATTAACTCAAAATTGATCATAGATTTAAAACATAAAATTATAGAACTTTTGAAATAAAACATAGAAAATTTTTAAGGCTTGGGGCTTTGTGGACAGCTCTTAGCTACGACACCAAAAGCATGATCCATAAAATAAAAAATTGATGATTTGGACTTCATCAAAATTAATAACTGTTGCTCTGTGAAAGACCCTGCCAAGGATGCTGAATAACTCAGACAAGGCTCACAAGCATGGACCAGCTCGGGGCACCAACCAGGAATGCATGCTGCAGCAAACCAGAAGACAGTTCAGGTAAAGGATGATGAACGCTGAAGAGGACCAAGTCAAGATTAAATGTCTTTTTAGCTACTACCATAACCAGAAATTCATTGATTCCTTATCACATATTCACATTAAGAAATAAAACTAGGAAATGGATTTCTGTCATCATACCATCAAGCATCATTTTCATTTCAAGAAGCCAAAGTAAGTTTAAGGTTTCAGTGCAGAAAAGAAGAAAGGAGGAAAAAAAATCCATTTGGCTTCTGAAGCAGAAGCAGACATGCACCATCATTCCTGCCCCTCAAGGTTTTCCCTGGAATGCAGGGTCCTGGGAGGAACTGAGTGCACAGATGATGTCTGAAATGAATCATTTAAATGAAAAACCTTCAGAAGTTGACTTTGTTAAAACCAGTTCAGAAGGTTGAGCAGAGAAAGCCTATAATTAGTTTTTCTATAGTAACAGACTCTTTCTATTTTCTGTAAATATCAGTTGCCATATTTATACATTTGTAATTAAGTTACATTTTAATCCTAAACTTACTCCCTGTTACATTTTAATCCTAAATGTACTCCCTGTACAGGAACTATTTAACTAGACCACTTCACACAAAACAAGGGTCCAACAGAAAGTAT
Organism: Rhinopithecus roxellana; assembly: GCF_007565055.1. Lineage (NCBI taxonomy): Eukaryota > Metazoa > Chordata > Mammalia > Primates > Cercopithecidae > Rhinopithecus > Rhinopithecus roxellana. The sequence continues at coordinate 100,289,496 of NC_044558.1, forward strand.
AAATGGATTTGAAGGAGGAGTAGGAGTGGGGAGGAGAGGAGAGTATAGAAAGTATAAAGCAGGGAATAGAAGATTGTGGTAGGGACTATTTTAACTCCAGTTAAACCCTTCCTTCCAACCAAAACATAAATTATTTAGCACCTATTATGTGGCAGTCACTAGAGATGTAAAGATGATACTATATTTCTTATCAAAAGAAAGTGAGATATTTTCCTTCAACTATGACCTGTTTTTAAAAAAGAAAAATGTTAGAGCTTTATGGTCAAGAATAATAATCAGTTACCTAACACTTGCTCTATGCCAGACAAAGTGTTAGCCCTTTCATTTGATCATCCAGTAGTGCATGCAAGGTAAAAATTATTTGGCCAGGCGACGCGGCTCACGCCTGCAATCCCAGCACTTTGGGAGGCCAAGGCGGGTGGATCACGAGGTCATGAGATCGAGACCATCCTGGCTAACATGGTGAAACCCCGTCTCTACTAAAAATACAGAAAATTAGCCAGGCGTGGTGGCGGGCACCTGTAGTCACAGCTACTTGGGAGGCTGAGGCAGGAGAATGGCGTGAACCTGGGAGGCGGAGCTTGCAGTGAGCCGAGATCGTGCCACAGCACTCCAGCCTGGGTGACAGAGCAAGACTCCATCTCAAAATAAATAAATAAATAAATAAATAAATATTCTCCCCATTTTACAGACAAGGAAATGGCAAATCAGGAAGGAAAAGTAGCCTGCCCAGACTTTGAAACCTAGGACTGTCTGAATGCAAAGCTCATACGAAGGGATCTTGTCTTGAGCTTTTCTGTATACCCCATAACTTGTAACATATACAACCATAAAGGCCTCCGTATTAGTCAGGGTTCCCTAGAGGGACAGAACTAACAGGATATATATGGCAGTTTATTAAGTATTATCTTACACAATCACAAGGTCCCACAGCAGGTTGTCTGTAAGCTTGAGGAGCAAAGAGAGCTAGTCTGAGTCTCAAAACTGAAGAACTTGGAGTCCTGTGTTTAAGGGCAGGAAGCATCTAGCACAGGAGAAAGATGCAGGTTGGGTGGTTAGACCAGTCTCGCCTTTTCACATTTTTCTGCCTGCTTAATATTCCCTGGCAGCTGATTAGATGGGGCCCACCTGATTAAGGGTGGGTCTGCCTTTCCCAGCCAGCTGACTCAAATGTTAATCTCCTTTGGCAAAACCTTCACAGATACACCCAGGATCAATACTTTGTATCCTTCAATCAAGTCAAGTTGACACTCAGTATTAACCATCACAAGTCCACCCCTTGTCAATGTGAACCCATGCACATCTCTTGAGATCATATATAGTCTTCAAATAAAGAAAAGAATAAGGTCATAATCATGCCTAACATAATACAACTTCCTTCCTACAGCCAGAAACACACCAATCTCCAACCCAAATACTATTACATAAAGTTAACGATACTTAAATGCTGATGTGAAGTCAATAAATCTTATGTCACATGATAAAGGAGAAAGGAAATAAAATAAAGATATTTTCTTAGTACAAGTATATACATGCACAAACATGTTTTTAACAAAAGAAAGAGAAAATACTCATGACAATCACAGTCCTCATTTCTGCAGCTGGTCACGTGGTCGTAGCTGGTATTGATGACTACCTTCTTCTACTACCCATTCTGTATTCCCTTTGCCTTCAGTAATCACCTCAGCAGGTTGTGGCTTCTTTCCTGGTGGAGTGACCCAAACCTTCATTCCTGAAGAGTCTGGGCCATTTTAGTCCTGCCTGGATTGGGCTATTGTAGTTTCCCATTGACCTCAATCACAAGGCATGGTAATGCTAAAAGATGCGCTAAATGGATCTCCTGTATTCCATGCATACTCTTCCTTACCTCCATTGTGGAATAGTAGACTGATTTCATCTTGATAGTCCAGGTCAGTCACCACAGTCAACATTGTAACTCCCTTCTTAGCCTGTTGACTTAAAGATAGGATGAGCCTGAAATGTCCAGGTGGCAATCTTAACTTCCAGTTTAACACAATCATTGTTGTATCTCCTTATTGCAGCATTCATCTCTCTGGAACTAAGACCTCTAGGCCAGCAGAACATAATGTCGCAGGAGCAGCAAGCAAAAATTTTGCTAGTGGATCACTAGGGGTGATGGTCCTTGGTGCCACTTCCACTTCCACCCCCTGATTCTTGGACCCATGAATCCTGGCTATGGGAGAAACAGTACCATATATCGGATGCTGATTCAGCACATACATGCCCTTCTGGAGAACTTTGCCTCAGCCCTGCAAAGTATTGTCACCTAGTTGGCATTGTAATCACGACTTCAAAAGGCCATTCCAGCATTCTATCAATCCAGCAGATTCAGGATGATGGGGAATATGGTAAGACCAGTGAATTCCATGAGCATGAGCCCACTGCTGCAATTCTTCAGCCATAAAGTGAGTGCCTTTGTCAGAAGCAATGCTATGTGGAATACCATGACAGTGGATAAGGCATTCCATGAGTCCATGGATGGTAGTCTTGGCAGAAGCATTGCATGCAGGATAGGCAAACCCATATCCGAAGTGAGTGTCTATTCCAGTGAGGACAAACCTCTACTCTTTTCATGATGGAAGAGGTCTAATATAATCAACTTGCTACCAGGTAGCTGGCTGATCACCCCGAGGAATGGCACCATATCGAGGGCTCAGTGTTGGTCTCTGCTGCTGGCAATTGTGCACTCAGCAGTGGCCATAGCCAGCTCAGCTTTGGTGAGTAGAAGTCAATGTTGCTGAACCCATGTGTAACCTCCATCCCTGCCACCATGGCCGTTTTGTTCATGGGCCCATTGGGCAATGACGGGTGGCTGGGGAAAGAGGCTGAGTGGTGTCCACAGAATGGGTCATCCTATTCACTTCATTATTAAAATCTTCCTCTGCTGAGGTCATGCATTGGTGAGCACTCACATGGGATACAAATATCTTCACAGCTTTTGACCAGTCAGAAAAGTTCACCTACATATGTCTTCCCCAAGTTTCTTTGTCACCAATTTTCCCATCATGCTTCTCCAAGTCCCTAGCCATCCAGGCAAACCATTGGCTACATTCCATGAATCAGTAGTATATAATTGCACATCTGGCCATTTCTCCTACCATGCAAAGTGTACAACCAGGTGCACTGCTCAAAGTTCTGCTCACTGGGAAGATTTCCCTTCACCACTGTCCTTCAGGAATGTCCTGGAAAGGGGCGGTAGTGCTACAGCTGTCCACCTTCTGGTGGTGACCGCATATTGTGTAGAACCATCTGTGAACCAGGCTCTAGTCTTCTCTTCCTCTGTCAACTGATTATAGGGAACTCCCCATGAGGCCATCGGTACAGGCTCAGGGAGAGAAGGCAGGGTGGTAGAAGTGGAGACATAGGCATTTGAGCCACTTCCTCATGTAACTTGCTTGTGCCTTCAGGACCTTTTCAAGCCCAATCACGTATATACCACTTCCATTGGATGATAGAATGCTTCTGTGCATGACCCACTTTATGGCTAGATGGGTCAGAAAGCACCCAGTTCATGACAGGCAGTTCAAGTCACATGGTGACTTGATGACTTATTGTCAAATGTTCAATTTCCACCAAAGCCCAGTAACAGGTCAAGAGTTGTCTCTTCTGCAGAAGATGGCAGGGCCTTGCTCCAAAATCCTATAGGCTTCTGCTGTGATTCACCTATAGGGGCCTGCCAAAGGCTCCAGACAGCATCTCTATCTTCCACTGACACGTCAGGCACCATTGGATCTGCTGGTTCATGTGGCCCAACTGGCAGAGCAGCTTGCACAGCAGCCTGGACCTGTTGTAGAGACTTCTTCTGTTCTGGACCCCGCTCAAAATTAGCAGCCTTTCAGGTCACTCGATAAATGAGAAATGTGTTGCCTCCAAATTCCAAATAGACCCACTAGGCATTGTGCCTTTTTCTTGGTTGTAGGAGGGGCCAAATGCAGCAGCTTATCCTTCAACTTAGAAGGAATATCTCAACAGGCCCCACACCATTGTACCCCTAAAAATTTTACTGAGGTAGAAGATGCCTGAATTTTAGTTAGATTTATTTCCCATTCTCTGGCACACAAATATCTCACCAATAAGTCCAGTGTGTTTGCTACTTCTTGCCACTGGTTCCAATAGCATAATGTCATCAATGTAATGGACCAAATGATACCTTGTGGAAGCAAAATATGATCAAATTCTCTCTGAATGAGATTATGACACAAAGTCATAGAATTGATATACCCCTAATGTAAGACAGTAAAGGTACATTGCTGGCCTTGCCAGCTGAAGGCAAATTGCATCTGGTGGGCCTTATGGACAGGAATGGAGAAAAAGGCATCTATCAAGTCAATGGCTGCATACCAGGTACCAGGAGATGAGTTAATTTGCTCACGTAATGAAACCACATCTGGTACAGCTGCAGCTGAAGTTGCCACTTGGTTAAGCTTACAATAATCCACTGTTATTCTCCGAGATCCACCTGTCTTTCGCACAGCCAAGTGGGAGAGTTGAACGGGGATGTGGTGGGAATCACCACCCCTGAGTCTTTCAAGTCCTTGATGGTGGTGCCAGTCTCCGCAGTCCCTCCAGGGATACGATATTGTTTTTGATTTACTATTTTTCTAGGTAGAGGCCATTCTAATAGCTTCCATTTGGCCTCTCCCACCATAATAGCCCTCACACTACCAGTCAGGGAGCCAATTTGGGGGTTATGCCAGCTGCTAAGTATGTATCTTGCAATTATGCATTCTGGCACTGGAGAAATAACCACAAGATGAGTCCAGGGACCCACTGAACCTACTGTAAATAGGACCTGAGCTAAAACTCAGTTAATTACCTGACCTCCATAAGCCCCTATTTTAACTGGAGGATGACAATGATGTTTTGGGTCCCCTGCAATAAACATCAGCTCAGAGTCAGTGTCCAGTAATCCCTGAAATCGCTGACCATTTCTCTTTTCTCAATGCACGGTTACCCTGGTGATAGGCTGGAGGTCTCCTTGAGAAAAGATGGGAGAAAGATTCACTGCATAAATTGTCAGTAATGTAGTGAGGTCCTTCCTCAAGGGACCCCAGCCTCCCCTTCATTCAAGGGGGTTCTGGGTCTGTAAACTGGCTCAAGTCTGGAAATTGAGGGGCCATGATTCTCTGTTTTTATAATCCAAATTAGTCTTTTGTCCATTCAACCTAGAAGTCTTCTGCTTGTATAAATTAAGTAGGAATTCAGTAGGCTTCCTATCAATTTCACTTCTAGGAACACCATGAATGATTAGTCAATGCCAGAACTCTACACGAGGTAGACTATTCTGATTGCCACTTTGCCTCTGCTGTCCGTTATGGTAGCTATGCCTACCTTGCCTTTGATGGTTGAGTGCCACCACTTGGCCCCTGCCACCTTGGGACCCAATTATTCCCATTGTATTTAAATTTTGTAGTTTGAGTGACTATGGTTCCCACGGTTAGATCTGACATACAGAGAAGAACAATTACAGGGCTCTTCAAAGATGCAAGTGCTGTCCTCACAAATCTATTTCACAAGGCATCGATCAAGGGCATATCTTCTGGACCCTCCCAGCTGGGATGAGTAGGTCTAAAGCGACTAATCCACTCCATCATCCTAATCTCCCTAAGCCTTTTGATCCCTTCCTCTACATTAAACCAAGGGAGATCAGGCATTCCCAGCTCACTCACAGTGGGCCGTCTTCTAATCCATCTAGCTCATATTTCAGCTAACCAAGTAAATAAACTATTAGAAGCTTTTTTGACTTGCTGAGCTGCAACATTAAATGCAGAGTCCTTACTTACTGGGTCCAAATCAATAAATTCAGCCTGATCCAACTCTATGTTCCTTCCACTATTATCCCACACCCTTAGTATCCATTCCCATGCCTGTTCTCCAGATTTCTGTGTATATAAATTAGAAAACTCAAGAAGTTCTTTTGGAGTGTAGTGCACCTCCTCATGGGTCATACTCTCAACCTCACCTCTACGGGCCTGCTGGAACTTTAGTCTAGTTATAAGTCTAGAAGCAAACAGGGGTGTTGGCACATTTTTTTGCCTGGCAACTCCCTCAGGGGAGGCCAGCACTGTTGCCTCAGACAGCACAGAGTTTATCTCCTCAGACAAAGGTGGAAAGGCTGACGGCAGCGTGGGTCGGGGAGGGGATATTGCCATTACTGGGAATGGGGAAGTTGTTCCTTCTGGCAAAAAAGATTCATCAGCATTTACAAATTTAGTGTCTTCAGCTTCATCAGGGTCCTCCCACATGTCCCCATTCCAAGTTGCAGGGTCCCATTCTTTTCCATTCAGTGCCCTCACTTTAACAGTAGATACCTGGCAAGGCTGTGCATGCACCTTTTGTTGCAGGTCAGTCACTTGCATGGTAAGAGCTTGTGTCTGTTTTTCCACAATCTCAACTCTTTCTCTATAGGCAATAGACTCTCACTTAGGGCAATCTTAGCGTATTTGAGGCTCAGTATCTGCTTCTGAAGCTGGTAGAAAGAATCCCTGAGTTCATCATTTTCTTTTATCACTTTGTCCACTGAACCTAGGAGTAACCGACAAGCTTCATTATGTTCCTTGGTTCTCCACATATGGTCAAAAGTATTATGTATAGTCAGTAAACTTCTTGCCTCTCATGAGCATCAAATGCATTTATTTTGCATAACTCTCTAAACAGTTCATGCCAAGGACTATCAGTGTTCTCCATATTATTAGAAGTCAAGTCCTTAGCATTTTGGGGTCTAATCATATTAAGAAGCCAACTCCAGAAACCCCAAAACCAATCAGAGAACTCCATCCTTAATATTCTGTTCCTCTAAAACCACTCCTGGTACCAAAATCTGTTTTAGTAAGGGTTCCCTAGGAGGGTAGAACTAACAGGATACACACACGCACACACACACACACACATATATATATATACATACACACACACACACATATATATATATCCTATTCATTTATTGAGTATTAACTTACACAATCACAAGTTCCCACAATAGGCTGTCTGCAAGCTTGAGGAGCAAGGAGAGTCAGTCCAAGTCTCAAAACTGAAGAACTTGGAGTCCTATGCTTAAGGGCAGGAAGCATCCAGCACGGGAGAAAGATGTAGGCTGGGAGGCTAGGCCAGTCTCGCTTTTTCACATTTTTCTGCCTGCTTTATATTCCCTGGAAGCTGATTAGGTGGGGCCCACCAGATTAAGGGTGCATCTGCCTTTCCCAGCCCATTGACTCAAATGTTAATCTTTGGCAACACCCTCAGAGACACACCCAGGATCAATACTTTGCATCCTTTAATCCAATCAAGTTGACACTCAGTATTAACCATCACAATAGCCTCTTAAAACTCTACACTAGTGAAATCTTCCAAATTCCATGAGCAGCCATATTTGCTGAGTGATGGGGACTTATTAAGGTTCCAGCCTGAATGGAAAATTGCAAAGGGCAAGAGAGTCAGGGTTGAGAGAAGCCACCCTCCTTCCTAGTGGTCACCTCCTTTGTAATCTCAATGGCTACTGAGAGTCTCCCCTGCATCAGTTCACCCAATCTTCCCAGCAGTCCTATGTGGTAGGTGCTGCTATTTCCATTTTACGAACAAGGGAACCAAGGTCCAGGGACCTTGGCTAACTTGCTGAAGTTGCTCAAAGAGTAAGTATCAAAGTCTGGGCTTAAAAAGAGAGAGTATGGTTCAGCGCTTAAGTTCTTTACCCTGATGTTAACGTTGCTTCACATTTAACCATTCACCTGACTACAGGGTGCAAGCCTTCACCAGCACGATCTCATTAATCCTGACAACAACCCTAAAACAGTCAGTTCTACATTTCTTCCTTTTTATAGTAGAAAATTAAAGCTGACTAAGGTCAGGCGATAAGCTGGAGGTTCCAAGGCAGCAAGTGTCAAAACCAAAATGTGAAGCCACATTTGTCATCTGAGCCTGGCATTTAGACCACTTCAAAATCCTACTTCCCCATGTATAGAGATTATCCCAGAGCCGTTAGGTGACTCAAGTGCTTAAGACTTAGTTAATTTGCAAGGAACAAGAGGCAATAATGTCTTCCTTGACATGTTTACTTGTTAGGATCCTGATGTGGGGTACTATTGCCTGGCTATGTCCTGGCACTTAGGAAAGGGGCCACCTGTTCAGCTCAGCATATTATGTGTTGTACGATCACCCCCTTTCTGCTATGTGTAAGCCATGTACATGACCCCTCCCACTAAGCCTGAAAGGCAATCTGGCTTGGTGGAAAGTACATGATACTTGGAGTTGATCACTCAAATTTAAGAACAAAGCTAGATTTCTTTTGCTCACTGCTGTAAATCATAATAGATAAACCCTTATATTCTAGAACCAGACTGCCTCGGTTCAAATCTGCTCACAACTTACTCCCTTTCCACTTTGCCTCTCTGTGACTCAGTTTCTTCATCTGTAAAAAGTGGTTGATAATAATAGCATGTTTACCTCATGGCTGTGAAAATGTAAGCAAAACATGTGTGCAAAGCCCTGGGGACAACCCTGGCCCGGGGGAACCACTGGCACTGAATGCCCCTCCAGCCTTTATATGGCCCCTGGAAAGTAGTGCTTGCTCAGTGCATATTTCTAAAATGTGGGAATTAACCAGAGCCTGTTTCCTCAGCTATAGAGGAGAAGCTACTTCTACCTTCCTCCTGCAGTTGGCTTTTGAAGATTGCCCCAGTGAAGCATTAGAAAAGCAGCTGGGACCTTACCTGACGTGTAGTTGGTGCCCAGCAAGCTTTCAATGACCCACTTATGATTTCAGCCTCAACTTACTTTTCAGCAAAGTGGGCAGCCTCATGAATCCTCCCTGGTATAATAATGGAGGTCAAAATGGCTGTGTAAGCAATGAAATTTTGTACAAATGTAACTAACATCCCCCACCCCTTCCTTCTCCACTAGCACCACTCCCCTCCGATCACTCCCTCCCTCCCTTTCTGGTTGGAAACTGCCCTTCCGTTTCCTGCTGCTTCCTTGCTTCTCCCACCCTCTGTTATTCCCTAGCTGCTCCCGGCCCCTCCTGCCCCCCAGGACAGATCCTCCAGGCCCAAGAAACCTTCCAACTCCTCTCCCCTTGCCCACTGGGCTGCTGGCAGGAAGCCCTTCCCTTCTCTCTCCCCACCCTGTTCCCTTTGGTAACACCCTGTACACATGGGGATTATTGCTCTTGGCAGCAGGTGTCCAGTTGTCAAAGAGATAGATTGGTCTTGGCCAGGAGGAGGTGGGAAGGCAGGTAAGGAAATGAGACCCAAATGAAAAAGGTCCCTTGGCCAGGAACTTTAAGAAATGAGGAGGGTGTGAATGGAAGCCACTGAACCCAGAAGGGTGGGAGAAAGCAAATTACAGATATTTATCTGGGGTAATCTAGATTGACCAAGGCCCAACTTTTTACCCAGACCACCAACTACAAACAGGATCAAAAAAGGTGCCAAGCTAGAGAGTAAGGAGGAAAAGCAAAGGTAAAAGAATCACCTACCCAGAAGACTCATTTCTAATTACTTTTGCATTTGCATTTTCTGCCTGCAAAATATAGCGTAGGATGGTCATGAAGATTAAATTAGTTAATTACTGTAAGCATAAGGACAGTGCCTGGCACAAAGTAAGTACCACGCAAGTACTAACTAATTGTATTGTTTTTATCATCAGTCATGATAATAATGCATCAAAAGTTCTGAACATGGAGATCACAGATTTTGAAGTCAGAGAGACTGGGTCTTAAATTCTACCTTGTCTACTTCTTGGCTCTGAAAGGTTGGCCCAAGGACAACTTCTCTGTGCCTCAGTTACCTGGTCTTTGACATTATAGCAATAATACCTTCTTTGCCTTGCCTTGGATGGCCCCTGAGAGCTATTTCCTCTCTACCTGCGTCTAAGTTGGAGAAATACAATTAGAGGAGACATGACCTTGTACAGTAACATTCCTGCCCATTGTCCAGAGTCTGTGGGAGTCCAGGGCAGCTTCCAGGACATGAGCCATCTCTCCCTGACAGAGGGGGTGAGGGAAGAGTAAGATTGCCAGAAAGATGAGTAGGAAGGGGTCAGTAAGCATGCAGTGTGGCTCTGGGTTCTGGAAAGAACAGAATTTGGAACCAGAATATCCAGGTCAAATGGCTCTGCCATTCACCAGTTGTATGGTTTTGGGCAGATGATTTGGTCTTCTTGAGCCCCAGCATTTTGGAGGGAATCAAATGAAGAAGTATATATAAGCCTGGAGAATTAGTCAGGACTCTCTTGTGGGCAGGGGACAGAAATAATCTCAAACTAGGTTAAACAAAATAAGGGATTACACTGACCCAAGCAAGAGTCTGACTGAGGCCGAGTTGCCAAGTCCAAATCACCAGGTTCCCTGCCCCCTCTGCTGAGCCCTTCCTCTAACTTACTCTCCTACAGTCCTGAGTTCACTCTCCCTCACTCCGTTTTATTCTATGTCAGTCCTCAGTTGTTGCCTTCACAGAGTTTATTCAATTTCCTTTCGCTGAAGCACTGTTTACTTTTGAAGATGCATGCTTTCATTCCACACACCCCACGTCCACCCTCCATAAACTTGGTTCCATGGAAAAGGCAAACCATGGAAATAGAAACCTCATAAACCCCTTGGCCAATACTTTGGCAGATTTTCTTAGAGTTTTCAAACCCTAACCTCTGGTCATTTGCAAAGTTTATTCTTCCAGGAGGTCAAGCTACACACAGTGGATGTATATTTTGAGTCCAAATTCCTGAGGGCACCTTTTAGTAACTAACATTTAAACATCATCTTTTTAGGAAGTTTCTGGAAGGACAATCAGATGCAGGCTAAGAGATATGACATACCACTCGTGACCCCAGATTCCACTCTGGAAACTTGACCTCAGTCTCCCTGTTGAGCCTTTTACACTTTTACTTCCTAGTCCATGCCTAACCCACTCCTACCCCAAAAAGCACACTATGCAAATAAATCCTGTGTTTCTAGCCATGAAAAGCTATTCCAGGTTCTCCAAACATAGCATGTGCCCTCACCCCTATCCCAATGGGAAACTGATTCATCCTTCAACTCCTAGCTCAAGCACGTCCCCCAGGAACATTTGTCCTTTTTGTCTGGTCTCATGACACTTTGACTAAACATATTATACTGTGGCCATTTGTTTGTGTGCTTTTCTTTGTGATTATGAACCTTCAAGGTCAGAAACTATCTTAGTCATCTACTTCCCGCAGCACCTGGTGGAGTACCTGGTACACAACAGATGCTCAAGGAATGTGTGAAAAATGAAATGCTGGAATGTCTGGGAGGTTATTTCATGTGAATGGGCCTCATATCTCATTTAAGAGCTCCTGGTGGAGCTGTCATATTCTTCTTATCTACTGCTGTATAACAAAACTCCCCAATATGCAGTCACTTAAAACAACAATCATTTTATTATCCCTTTCAGTGTCTGTGAGTTAGGAATTCAGGAAAGCCTTGGCTGGGGGCTCTGGCTCACGGTCTCTTCCTTCAGTTACAGACTGACAGTGGGTGAAGCCGGAACAGGGCCATGCCAGAGCAGCTGGTAGGTAGAGAGGCTGCAGCATAGGTTAGCATCCCTCTTTGTGGAGTCTCCAGTCCTCTCCATATTGTCTCTCTCCATTGGCTACTTGGCTTCCTGGCAGCATGGCGGTCTCAGGGCAGTTGGCCTTCTTATATGAAGACTGGAGACTTCAAGGGTGAATGTTTCAGTGAGCAAGGCAGAATCTGAACCACCATGTATGGCCTAGATGCAGAAGTCACCTAGTGTCACTTCCACTGCTCTCTGTTGGTCAAAACAGTCACCAAAGCCTGTCTAGTTTCAAGGCAAGGGAACATAGACCTCACTCTCTCTGGGAAGAGTGTTACAGAATTTGCAGATGTATTTTAAAACTGCTGCACTTAAATGCAATGTGGACAACAAAAGGACATCAATGGAAAAACTGGTGAAACTGAATAAAGTCTAGAATTCAGTTAGCAGTAGTGTATAAATGCTAATTTCTTAGTTTTGATAAATACACCATGGCAGTGTAAACGATTATGGGAAATTGGACACTAGGTATGTGAGAATGATTTGTTCTATCTTTGCAACTTTTCTATAAGCTTAAAATTATTAGGAAAAAATTTAATTTAGGCCAGGTACAGTGGCTCATGCCTGTAATCCCAGCCAAGGATTTAGGAGGCCAAGGCAGGAGGATTGCTTGAGCCCAGGATGTACAGGCTACAGTGAGCTATGATTGCACCACTGCACTTCAGCCTGGGTGACAGTGAGACCCTGTCTCATAAAAAAATAATAATTTTAAAAGAGAATGCTGGTCAGGTGCGGTGGCTCCTACCTGTAATCCCAGCACTTTGGGAGGCCGACGGGGGTGGATCACGAGGTCAGGAGATCGAGATCATCCTGGCTAACAAAGTGAAACCCCATCTGTACTCAAAATACAAAAAGAAATTACCTGGGCGTGGTGGCGGGCGCCTGTAGTCCCAGCTACTGGGGAGGCTGAGGCAGGAGAATGGCGTGAACCCAGGAGGCGGAGCTTGCAGTGAGCCGAGATTGTGCCACTGCACTCCAGCCTGGGTGACAGAGTGAGACTCCATCTCAAAAAAAAAAAAAGAAGAGAATGCTATATTTCTCCTACTTCCTACTCTAAGTACTAATAGAGAGTTAAGTGGTCTTAAAGAAACTGTGTACGTGCTGTCACTAAGAACCAATTCTGGTAAGCTCTCCTATTTCACTCAAGCAGGATTTGACACTGCTTTCTTTCTGCCACTGGTATATACCTCTACATTTGCACTAACCACAGTGTTCTATAATCGTCTACCTACACTCCCATCTCCCTACTAGATGCTGTGTTCTCTGAAAGACATTTTCTTACATGTACTTCTTGTCCACAGTGCCCAGGACACTGTCAAAATAATATAGTAGTTTGAACCACGTGAAAAAAATGCCAGTTTTGTGGCTCAAAAAGAGTTGCATAGTAGCAATTAATCTATAAACAAAATGGAATGGAATGGAATTTATTTATATTATTCCATGCTTTTGCTCAAAGGAAATAGCAGAGTCCAACATCCCTGAAAAAAGAACTCTTCCAAAACAATAAATATTGACCCACGTTTTTCACTGGGAATTCCACAAAGACCTTAGGGTTTCTTACCCATTGGCTTCTGGAGTCCTCTCTAGTGTCGTTTCCGGAGCCAATGCCTGTGCTGGACTGAGAAAGCCTGTCTTGCTCTAGTAGGCCAACAGCCAGAGGCTGTGGGGGCCTCCAGACTCAGACACAAACATGCAGGGTGGGTCCCTGATAGCAGGGTATCCAGGCCCAGCAGGAAGGCAGCCAGGGCACTGCTGAACAAGGGGCTGCAGGAAGAGGAGGAAGGAGGAAGTCCTCTTGGCAACAAGCCCCACCCCTTTTCCATGTTCCAGGAGGTTAAGCAGATGTCATCAGATAAATTTTTCCAAGCCTGAATGGAGGCTCTAATTGAATTCAAACAGGATCTTATCACTGCCACTTTCTTTCTTCTCTTTTCTCTTTGTAAACTTAACCTTAAGAGTCATGGCAGCAGCCCTGGAATAGTTTCAGGTTGTGTGTCAGCCTGCAAAGCCCATGTGAACAAGAAATGGCCACCAAAAGGACCAAGGCAATTCAACAGACTCAAGCCTGCTGCATGAATTCTTCAAGGATGGGACTGAGACATGGCCTCAGGCACATCCGAGGGGAGAAGGTGGGGATCGGGGCTTGGTGGCCAAAGGAGTCCTGCCAGCATGATGGTTTCCAACTTGTTGCTGAACCAGATCCAGAAATGTGTTGCCTGTTTCTCTGTTTATGAATTATCCTTCCCTGAACAGAACAGCTGGGGTATTTTGTTTTCCATTCTTTAAACATGGCTGGGTTTAGTCCTTTCCAATTTCTTGTTCTCCATAGTTTAACACACAAGGCAATAAAATACAGAGCCATTTTCTGTGGTATTTAGTTAATGATGCAGTATCTGGCAGCCTCTCCTCCCTCACCAAAGCCATCCTTGGGAAAAGTTCTCATTCAAACACTTAAGAAGTTGTTTTTAAGCAGTGAATCCCAAGACTTAAACATTTTTGGGCAATCTGGTTCTTATTTTAGCTGAAACTGGTTTATTCTCCTCAGAACAAAAGAATGCCAACAATTCGGCGGTCCTTCACGCTGCTACGTCACCAGCCAGAGCCTTTCTGAGCTCTGAGAAACAGCGCGGTGTGGCTTCTGGAGATTGGAAATAGAGAGGACTCCTGATGGTTTTTTCTAGGCATATGTTTTTAATTGATCTCATTCTTTATTCTATGGAACATCCAGCCAGGAGTATATTGAGCTCAACATACATCACTGCTGAGAGCCTCTGGGGCCAGATGCAATCCCAGAGCTGCGAGCCACCTTCCAAAGGCAACAGGGATGTGGTCAATACAAGGTGAACAGGGAAGGCTTTTTTGTTCAATATGAGGAATGCAAGATTGGATCAAGGGTTTAGATGCAAAAGAACCTACTTGAAGAGCAGCCCTATAGTCTGTCCTTATCTGGAGACCACAGGCATCACATGTGATCGGTAACATCACTGAGAAATCTACCTGATGACCAACTAAAAAAAGTGGGAGTCCCCAAGACTTCTGGATTTTATCACAAACCCCAAATGGGCCTGCCCTTTATCATGATATCTCAGTCTTTGGGAAGTATATCTCTAGACCGAAGAATTCTTACTGTTTTAGACCCCTGTCCTGCAGAAGATGACCCATTGTGAGTCACTTTATTTAGCCTCATCCTAACTTTGACTTTTTTCCTTCCCTCTTCTTCCCACCTTTCTTTTCTTCTTTCCCTCATTCAGTTGGCTGACACATAATTATGTTGTACTTAGATATGTGCCTGATTATTTTGGGGTGCTGGAGGATACAGCAATGTATCTGTCAGGATGTGCTAAGTTATGTTGCAGTAACAAACAATGTCAGGAACTTAATGTCTTAAAACAACAAAGGTTTATTCTCCTTGAGAGTTTTTGGAGGGCTCTGATCTCACAAAATCCTTAGGCAGAAAACCAGGCTGATAGAACGTCCAGAATTTCTGGAATGTCAGTAGCTGCCGTTGAGGGCAGGAGAATTTCAGGCAGTCAAAAGGCATGAGCACGTGAGGGAGTTCCTGGGAGAGGTTCCTCTAATTGTGTGGTCAGTTAGGCCTCTCAGAGGGGGTGACTGTGAATTAAGCCATGGAGTATGAGAAGGAGGTAGGCTTGGGAGGATCTGGTGGAAGAGCATTCCAAGAGGGAGCATCAGTGTCAAGGCCTTGTATTAGAAGCAGGCTTGTTCACAACCTGTGAACACGGCCAGTGTAGCTGGACCATGGTGAGTGATGGAGAAAGCAATGGAGGATGTAGCCTGCAAGGTGACCAGAGACCAGACTCTGCTGGACCTCACAGACCAGGGCAGGGAGTTAGAGCTGTTTTCAAACCTTTATTTTGTCTGTATATTTAATCTTAGCAAACGAAGGCCACCCTAGCTTCTAGGGAGATCAAGCCCTTGCAGAGCTTGGCCCTCTGCTGAAATGTCCTCCCCCATCCTTCCTCACTCAACTCACTCCAGTGTCACTCGCTCCAGGAATCTTCCCTAACACCTCAGTCTGATGAAATGCCTCAGTGCACAGGTACTATTAATTATGTATTTGCTCTGCACAACTCCCCACTCCATGACACAAATTCCTTGGGGGCAGAAACCAAGTCCCTAGCTATAGTGCTGGACTATGGTAGGTCCTGAACTGATGGTTATGAAAGAAAGAAAGAAAGAATGAATGAAGGAATGAATGAATGAATGTATGCATGAATGATTATGCTCTTGCACCTTGTGACATTAGGCAGTATATGGAATACAGGTAAGTGGTAAAATGTTACATACCTATCATCATTACCACTGCATGACCTAGGGTACCTTAGAGAGAGTTTGATGAAGACTCTGGAAATTGATTCAGAAGAGGCCTAGCTTACTTCAAGAAAACACAGAAGACATCTAAAAGCAGGAAGGTAAAGAGGATGTGTTGATATATATTCTATATACCAATAGGCATAATCTGTTCTGCTCACATTGTCTCATTTAATTTTCACAATACCCCTACAAGGTAGAAAACTAAGACTCAGAAAAAAATTAGTAACATACTAGAGACCCACATAGTAGATGCTCTATAAACATTTGCTGCTATTATTATAATCAGCATTATTATTATTATTACTGAAAGAGGGGAGGAGTTTAGGGCAGTATATTCCACACAAGGGGAACAATATGTTCAAAGCAGAGAGCCCAAGTCAGGAGTGCTCCAAAAACAGGAGGAGAGCCCCTCGTACAGAAACCTTTCGGCTCTTAGGAAGTCTGGGATCCTTCTAAGAGATGCTGATGAATACCACAGACCTACTCCCCAGAAATGTGTACATACACACAAAGCTCATACAGTTCTTCAAATTTAAGGACACACAAAAGCTCATCCATGAATTCCAGAATAATGAATATTAGTAATTTCATACGACTTATCTCATTTAATCCTTAGAGCAACCCTAAGAGTTAACCACTACTGTAATTTCCTCCTTTACAGAGCAGGAAACTAAGCTTGAGGAGTTAGGTAACCTGCCATAGATCACACAAAGTAAGAGAGTAAGAAGTAGTGCCAGGATTTGAACCACACTGGCTCTAGAGGAAGTACACCACCCCCCACCACACCAATTGCCTCAAAAGGCCCAGCCTCCCTGCAGTCTACTGAGCTCCCCTCCCTCCTGCATCCAAAGAAGAGACTTGCTCTTTCAAGAACAGATTCTGACCAATCAACAAGTGTGGGCCACCAATATGGTTTGGTTCTGTGTCCCACCCAAATCTTACCTTGAATTTAATAACCCCCACATGTCATGGGAGGGAGCCAGTGGGAGGTCATTGAATCATGGGGGTGGGTCATTCCAGTGCTGCTCTCCTGATAGTGGATAAGTGTCATGAGATCTGATGGTTTTATAAAGGGGAGTTCCCCTGCACATGTTGTAAGATGTGCCTGCCACCATGTAAGATGTCCCTTTGCTCTTCCTTCCTCCCCAGCCATGTGGAACTGTAGTCCATTAAACCTCTTTCCTTTATAAATTACCCACTCTTGGTTATGTCTTATTAGCAGTGTGAGAACAGACTATGATAGCCACCTATTCCTCTCACCTGGCATCTTCAAACCAAGGTTTCTTCCCAGCATGACTGTGAAAACACAAACCACTTGATCATACAAACATCCTGGCTCAGAAGCAATCTGTTCCAGAGGTAAAACCCATGCAAACCCTTTGGAAGAATGAGCTGCCTCATTCAAGCAGAAACTTCCTCTCCATCAGCCTCCTCACCCCCTCTTTGGAGGAATGTGCAGAAATTCCTTTTCCACCTCAGGATATCAGATATACCCAGGGCTTAAGCCCTCACCCACACTACACATTCAGTTATGCTCCCAATCCTTCTCCATTAAGCCCCGCAGTATAACAGAATGATGGAGAGGAGAGGCTGAGAACTCAAGGAAGGTCTTACACTAGCAGAGATAGGTAGCATGCTCACAATTAATTATATACATTTATTGGAGAGCTGGTAAGCAAATCAATGTCATTGATGATTTATTTTCTAATTTGCTTTGAGTATGCACCTCATTAATCAATAACAGAAAATGGCATTAAAGCATTGGTGTTAACTGTCAGCAAAAGGCAGCGTACCAATTCTTTTAATTAAAAGAATGTGTGTGGTGAATAAGTCCATGTATTATATTAGATATGGTACGTTCTAAAATTGCTTTTTCACATCAAAAGCAATGCTAGGAGTTTGGAAGAAAACAAAGAACTGTAAATTCACAGTAAGCAGCAAGAGTCCTGGCATTCCTGGGTAATGTATGGTAATTTGACATGTAGCCTCACCCAACAGCATTCTGGGAACAGAGATGATAATGTTCTCTGGTTCCAGGCCAGACTGAATGAATTCAGAATAAGAGCCATGGCTGGCACTCCATCAGAAAGACATAGAAAACAATGAGATGAGGCATCTTACCCTTTTAGGTACCAGACAAAATTGATTCTATCTTTCCCAAGGAAGAATATATGGGACGTAGAAATTAAGCGTTTACCCAAAATTAAGACAGTCATGGTTAGCAATGTTTTCCCTCTCCCCCAAAGTTCTGAGGATTAGATCATTTTCCTAGGTAAGAAGTCAACAAAAATTAGTATTAAAAATTACACTGCTTACCTGGATGAGGAAAAGAGAAGCCATTGCAATATAGGATGAATTTTTATTTCAGACTTGCCTGCGAATACCATGTTATTAAAATGTATGGCAAAGGGAAGAAATATACTTTTAAAAGAGGAAGCTTATTATGTTTTTGTAGGGACATCCATGTCTCAAGGAGAATATAGACTGCTAGTCAATTAGTACTTCCAGCCTACACATAATCAAGCTTCCACGAAGAAGCTGTGGGTGAGAGACTCCATGGGTGACTGGATGTGAATACAGGCTTCGTCAGGTAAATAAGGGATGAAATTCTGGCTCCACTAAATAGCAGTTGTGTGAACTGGGCCTGAGCACTGTACTGTAATCTCCCGCTGTCTCAGTTTTTGTAACTGCGAAAGATGCAAAGGGCATAAGAAAAGCTGTAATTTATAGGACAGTTATAGGATGATAAAAGATGTTGCTTGCAAATAAATTAGCAGGCATGGTTATGCCTTGATCCATATTTATGCCCATTAAATGGTAAAAACAAAAGAAAATACAAGAAAACAAACCTACAAAAATCAAGATGGGGGCAGGGAAGGGAGAACTGATCCACCTTGCAAAGCTACACCAGAGGTAATAAATTAGTGGGTATGCCTGAAGATAGAGAAATTTATTGGAGTTGTTGGATTGGAAGAAAGTGGGATGGTAGAGGTAGGGAGTGGTGACTAAGGGAAAGAGACCAGGGGAGGGAATGAAATTGCTGCATAGTGGCTGTGTGACCTTGGGCTGGTCGCATCCCATCTCAAGCCTCAGTTTCTAGGCAGTAAAAAGGAAGTTTTGGGCTAGATCATCCCTGTGTCATTTCTGTGTCCCTCCTAGTTCCAAAGGTCTAGGAGTTTGTCAGCCAGAGATCACAGTAAGTGGAGAACTTCCTGGCCTTCCAAGATAATGTGTTTGTGGTGCCCCCGTGTTTAGGTCAGTGTTAGCCACTCATTTCTTAGACTAGATTCCTTTCTCACTCCTCAAATCAACACTATAAATGGGCCAGGAGGACCAGAAACATGCTATTCTCGAGTTAGAGTAGATGCTGTGTTTGGTTTCTTTACTGATCAAGGCATCTGAGACCCATTTGTGTGTGTTGTGTGTGGTAGAGTAGGGGGCACAGAGGGAAAGGAGAAAGTCCACAGTCAGTCTTGCAGGGTTGTCTCATTACTCTCAGAGTTTCGGGGGTCATATGTCCTACTTCCATGTCAGACAGTCCTGCGAGGTGTGTGACCTCGGATAAGGTATGTAGCCCTTCTGTGTCTGTTTCCTCATCTGTAAAAGAAGGTTACCAATCCCTATGTCATAAATTATATGGAGCATAGAGGATGTCTATTGTGCAATATATCCAGTACCCCCCTTTATAGGACTTCCTCCAGCATTTCATCTATCTGGTTAGTAGGAAAACTACCTTGTTTAAGGTGACATGCCCCTGCTACACAGCAATGCGTCCGTTCAGGTTAGCCCCCAACCCAAATTGGGCCACTCACAGCTCTTCTCCTGGGATTTAGAAACTGTAACGATGATTTGTAAATCCTGAGTGATGCTGGCTATTGGTTTCTGGCCACATGGCCTAGAGAAGCAAAGGAGATTAGTCTGCTGAGACTGAAACAGATGCATGACCATACAGAGAGGACTAGGGACAAGAGATAGAGACCTAAACTGGCATTAAGTCTTTTACTCCAGTCATTCTTGAAGCTTAGCAGTTTTCCTCACCTTAGGTTTCATGAGTTATTCAGTAGCATTATGTCCTTTTTTTTTTTTTTATTATACTTTAAGTTCTAGGGTACATGTGCATAACATGCAGGTTTGTTACATATGTATACTTGTGCCATGTTGGTATGCTGCACCCATCAGCTCGTCAGCACCCATCAATTCATTATTCATATCATGTATAACTCCCAATGCAATCCCTCCCCCCTCCCCCCTCCCCATGATAGGCCCCAGTGTATGATGTTCCCCTTCCCGAGTCCAAGTGATCTCATTGTTCCATTCCCACCTATGAGTGAGAACATGCGGTGTTTGGTTTTCTGTTCTTGTGACAGTTTGCTAAGAATGATGGTTTCCAGCTGCATCCATGTCCCTACAAAGGACGCAAACTCATCCTTTTTTATGGCTGCATAGTATTCCATGGTGTATATGTGCCACATTTTCTTAATCCAGTCTGTCACAGATGGACATTTGGGTTGATTCCAAGTCTTTGCTATTGTGAATAGTGCCGCAATAAACATACGTGTACATGTGTCTTTGTAGTAGAATAATTTATAATCCTTTGGGTATATACCCAGTAGTGGGATGGCTGGGTCATATGGTACATCTAGTTCTAGATCCTTGAGGAATTGCCATACTGTTTTCCATAATGGTTGAACTAGTTTACAATCCCACCAACAGTGTAAAAGTGTTCCTATTTCTCCACATCCTCTCCAACAACTGTTGTTTCCTGACTTTTTAATGATTGCCATTCTAACTGGTGTGAGATGGTATCTCATTGTGGTTTTGATTTGCATTTCTCTGATGGCGAGTGATGATGAGCATTTTTTCATGTGTCTGTTGGCTGTATGAATGTCTTCTTTTGAGAAATGTCTGTTCATATCCTTTCCCCACTTTTTGATGGGGTTGTTTGTTTTTTTCTTGTAAATTTGTTTGAGTTCTTTGTAGATTCTGGATATTAGCCCTTTGTCAGATGAGTAGATTGCAAAAATTTTCTCCCATTCTGTAGGTTGCCTGTTCACTCTGATGGTAGTTTCTTTTGCTGTGCAGAAGCTCTTTAGTTTAATTAGATCCCATTTGTCAATTGTGGCTTTTGCTGCCGTTGCTTTGGTGTTTTAGACATGAAGTCCTTGCCCATGCCTATGTCCTGAATGGTACTACCTAGATTTTCTTCTACGGTTTTTATGGTATTAGGTCTAACATTTAAGTCTCTAATCCATCTTGAATTAATCTTCGTATAAGGAGTAAGGAAAGGATCCAGTTTCAGCTTTCTACTTATGGCTAGCCAATTTTCCCAGCACCATTTATTAAATAGGGAATCCTTTCCCCATTTCTTGTTTCTCTCAGGTTTGTCAAAGATCAGATGGCTGTAGCTGTGTGGTATTATTTCTGAGGACTCTGTTCTGTTCCATTGGTCTATAGCTCTGTTTTGGTACCAGTACCATGCTGTTTTGGTTACTGTAGCCTTGTAGTATAGTTTGAAGTCAGGTAGCGTGACGCCTCCAGCTTTGTCCTTTTGACTTAGGATTGTCTTGGCAATGCGGGCTCTTTTTTGATTCCATATGAACTTTAAAGCAGTTTTTTCCAATTCTGTGAAGAAATTCATTGGTAGCTTGATGGGGATGGCATTGAATCTATAAATAACCTTGGGGAGTATGGCCATTTTCATGATATTGATTCTTCCTATCCATGAGCATGGTATGTTCTTCCATTTGTTTGCATTCTCTTTTATTTCACTGAGCAGTGGTTTGTAGTTCTCCTTGAAGAGGTCCTTTACATCTCTTGTAAGTTGGATTCCTAGGTATTTTATTCTCTTTGAAGCAATTGTGAATGGAAGTTCATTCATGATTTGGCTCTCTGTTTGTCTGTTACTGATGTATAAGAATGCTTGTGATTTTTGCACATTAATTTTGTATCCTGAGACTTTGCTGAAGTTGCTTATCAGCTTAAGGAGATTTTGGGCTGAGACAATGGGGTTTTCTAAATATACAATCATGTCATCTGCAAACAGGGACAATTTGACTTCTTCTTTTCCTAACTGAATACCCTTGATTTCTTCCTCTTGCCTGATTGCCCTAGCCAGAACTTCCAACACTATGTTGAATAGGAGTGGTGAGAGAGGGTATCCCTGTCTTGTGCCAGTTTTCAAAGGGAATTTTTCCAGTTTTTGCCCATTCACTATGATATTAGCTGTGGGTTTGTCATAAATGGCTCTTATTATTTTGAGGTACATTCCATCAATACTGAATTTATTGAGCGTTTTTAGCATGAAGGGCTGTTGAATTTTGTCCAAAGCCTTTCCTGCATCTATTGAGATAATCATGTGGTTCTTGTCTTTGGTTCTGTTTATATGCTGGATTACATTTATTGATTTGTGAATGCTGAACCAGCCTTGCATCCTGGGGATGAAGCCTACTTGATCATGGTGGATAAGCTTTTTGATGTGCTGCTGAATCCGGTTTGCCAGTATTTTATTGAGGATTTTTGCATCGATGTTCATCAGGGATATTGGTCTAAAATTCTCTTTTTTTGTTGTGTCTCTGCCAGGCTTTGGTATCAGGATGATGTTGGCCCATAAAAAGAGTTAGGGAGGATTCCTTCTTTTTCTATTGATTGGAATAGTTTCAGAAGGAATGGTACCAGCTCCTCCTTGTACCTCTGGTAGAATTCAGCTGTGAATCCATCTGGTCCTGGACTTTTTTTGGTTGGTAGGCTATTAATTATTGCCTCAATTTCAGAGCCTGCTATTGGTCTATTCAGGCATTCAACTTCTTCCTGGTTTATTCTTGGGAGAGTGTAAGTGTCCGGGAAGTTATCCATTTCTTCTAGATTTTCTAGTTGATTTGCGTAGAGGTGTTTATAGTATTCTCTGATGGTAGTTTGTATTTCTGTGGGGTCAGTGGTGATATCCCCTTTATCATTTTTTATTGCGTCTATTTGATTCCTCTCTCTTTTCTTCTTTATTAGTCTTGCTAGCGGTCTGTCAATTTTGTTGATCTTTTCAAAAAACCAACTCCTGGATTCATTGATTTTTTGGAGGGTTTTTTGTGTCTCTATCTCCTTCAGTTCTGCTCTGATCTTAGTTATTTCTTGCCTTCTGCTAGCTTTTGAATGTGTTTGCTCTTGCCTCTCTAGTTCTTTTAATTGTGATGTTAGAGTGTCAAATTTAGATCTTTCCAGCTTTCTCTTGTGGGCATTTAGTGCTATAAATTTCCCTCTACACACTGCTTTAAATGTGTCCCAGAGATTCTGGTATGTTGTATCTTTGTTCTCATTGGTTTCAAAGAACATCTTTATTTCTGCTTTCATTTCGTTATGTACCCAGTAGTCATTCAGGAGCAGGTTGTTCAGTTTCCATGTAGTTGAGCGGTTTGGGTTGAGTTTCTTAGTCCTCAGTTCTAGTTTGATTGCACTGTGGTCTGAGAGAGAGTTTGTTATAATTTCTGTTCTTTTACATTTGCTGAGGAGTGCTTTACTTCCAATTATGTGGTCAATTTTGGAATAAGTGCGATGTGGTGCTGAGAAGAATGTATATTCTGTTGATTTGGGGTGGAGAGTTCTATAGATGTCTATTAGGTCCGCTTGGTGCAGAGATGAGTTCAATTCCTGGATATCCTTGTTAACTTTCTGTCTCGTTGATCTGTCTAATGTTGACAGTGGAGTGTTGAAGTCTCCCATTATTATTGTATGGGAGTCTCAGTCTCTTTGTAAGTCTCTAAGGACTTGCTTTATGAATCTGGGTGCTCCTGTATTGGGTGCATATATATTTAGGATAGTTAGCTCTTCCTGTTGAATTGATCCCTTTACCATTATGTAATGGCCTTCTTTGTCTCTTTTGATCTTTGATGGTTTAAAGTCTGTTTTATCAGAGACTAGGATTGCAACCCCTGCTTTTTTTTTGTTCTCCATTTGCTTGGTAGATCTTCCTCCATCCCTTTATTTTGAGCCTATGTATGTCTCTGCATGTGAGATGGGTCTCCTGAATACAGCAGACTGATGGGTCTTGACTCTTTATCCAGTTTGCCAGTCTGTGTCTTTTAATTGGAGCATTTAGTCCATTTACATTTAAGGTTAATATTGTTATGTGTGAACTTGATCCTGCCATTATAATATTAACTGGTTATTTTGCTCGTTAGTTGATGTAGTTTCTTCCTAGCCTCGATGGTCTTTACATTTTGGCATGTTTTTGCAATGGCTGGTACCGGTTGTTCCTTTCCATGTTTAGGGCTTCCTTCAGGGTCTCTTGTAGGGCAGGCCTGGTGGTGACAAAATCTCTAAGCATTTGCTTATCTGTAAAGGATTTTATTTCTCCTTCACTTATGAAACTTAGTTTGGCTGGATATGAAATTCTGGGTTTAAAATTCTTTCCTTTAAGAACGTTGAATATTGGCCCCCACTCTCTTCTGGCTTGTAGAGTTTCTGCCAAGAGATCTGCTGTTAGTCTGATGGGCTTCCCTTTGTGGGTAACCCGACCTTTCTCTCTGGCTGCCCTTAAGATTTTTTCCTTCATTTCAACTTTGGTGAATCTGGCAATTATGTGTCTTGGAGTTGCTCTTCTGGAGGAGTATCTTTGTGGCGTTCTCTGTATTTCCTGAATTTGAATGTTGGCCTGCCCTACTAGGTTGGGGAAGTTCTCCTGGATGATATCCTGAAGAGTGTTTTCCAACTTGGTTCCATTTTCCCCCTCACTTTCAGGCACCCCAATCAGACGTAGATTTGGTCTTTTTACATAATCCCATACTTCTTGCAGGCTTTGTTCATTTCTTTTTCTTCTTTTTTCTTTTGGTTTCTCTTCTCATTTCATTTCATTCATTTGATCCTCAATCACTGATACTCTTTCTTCCAGTTGATCGAGTCGGTTACTGAAGCTTGTGCATTTGTCATGTATTTCTCGTGTCATGGTTTTCATCTCTGTCATTTCGTTTATGACCTTCTCTGCATTAATTAGTCTAGCTGTCAATTCTTCCACTCTTTTTTCAAGATTTTTAGTTTCTTTGCACTGGGTATGTAATTCCTCCTTTAGCTCTGAGAAGTTTGATGGACTGAAGCCTTCTTCTCTCATCTCGTCAAAGTCATTCTCTGACCAGCTTTGATCCGTTGCTGGAGATGGGCTGCACTCCTTTGCAGGGGGAGATGCGCTCTTATTTTTTGAATTTCCAGCTTTTCTGCCCTGCTTTTTCCCCATCTTTGTGGTTGTATCTCTCTCTGGTCTTTGATGATGGTGACGTACTGATGGGGTTTTGGTATAGGTGTCCTTCCTGTTTGATAGTTTTCCTTCTGACAGTCAGGACCCTCAGCTGTAGGTCTGTTGGAGATTGCTTGAGGTCCACTCCAGACCCTGTTTGCCTGGGTATCAGCAGCAGAGGTTGCGGAAGATAGAATATTGCTGAACAGCGAGTGTACCTGTCTGATTCTTCCTTTGGAAGCTTCCTCTCAGGGGTGTACTCCACCCTGTGAGGTGTGGGGTGTCAGACTGCCCCTGGTGGGGGATGTCTCCCAGTTAGGCTACTCAGGGGTCAGGGACCCGCTTGAGCAGGCAGTCTGTCCCTTCTCAGATCTCAGCCTCCGTGTTGGGAGATCCACTGCTCTCTTCAAAGCTGTCAGACAGAGTCGTTTGCATCTGCAGAGGTTCTGCTGCTTTTTTGTTGTTGTTTTTTATCTGTGCCCTGTCCCCAGAGGTGGAGTCTACAGAGACAGGCAGGTTTCCTTGAGCTGCTGTGAGCTCCACCCAGTTGGAGCTTCCCAGCGGCTTTGTTTACCTACTTAAGCCTCAGCAATGGCGGGCGCCCCTCCCCCAGCCTCGCTGCTGCCGTTTCGGTTAGATCGCAGACTGCTGTGTTAGCAATGAGGGAGGCTCTGTGGGCGTGGGACCCTCCCGGCCAGGTGTGGGATATATTCTGGTGTGCCCGTTTGCTTAAAGCGCAGTATTGGGGTGGGAGTTACCCGATTTTCCATATGTTGTGTGTCTCAGTTCCCCTGGCTAGGAAAAGGGATTCCCTTCCCCCTTGTGCTTCCCAGGTGCGGCGATGCCTCACCCTGCTTCAGCTCTCGCTGGTCGGGCTGCAGCAGCTGACCAGCACCGATTGTCCGGCACTCCCTAGTGAGATGACCCCAGTACCTCAGTTGAAAATGCAGAAATCACCAGTCTTCTGTGTCGCTCGTGCTGGGAGTTGGAGACTGGAGCTGTTCCTATTCGGCCATCTTGCTCCGCCTGCATTATGTCCTTTGTATGCTAGTTCAAATTGGATATCTGTCATTTTTAACTAAATTGTCCTTAATCTGAGGATGAAATGAAATAACACAGGAACGCACCTAGTATACAGTAGGGTTCCACTAATGTTAGTTCCTTTTCCCTCCTCTCTTCTGGTTACTCCATGGGTTGTAGAAATGGGAGGCCCTAATAAATATTCAGCAACTAGCTATACTTCTGTTCCCTCACACATTCTTTGCACCAGGTGCTGTTGAGAATGGCAAGAGGAAGAAGAAAAAAGAGAATGACATGAAAAAATAGGTAAGGCATGAGAGGTAGCCGGCAGGGTCCTCTTAAGAAACCACCTTGCCTCCCCTAACTCCTTGTTCACACTCTTCTCTCTGATTGGAATGCCCTCATTACCTTCTATCACTCTCTGTCTAGGGAAGATGTCTCATCTTTCTGAGGAACATGGCACCCTCCCCAAGAAGTGATTTATGTTTCCTTCGATAGATGTGCTTCCTCTCTGATTTTCCCCCACAGCAGGTTGCATTTCTCTTCTGGCACTTGCTTCATCCTAACTTGTGCTATAACCCTGCCCTCTAGACAGCCCCTCTAGGGTCCAAGCCAATTTATCCAATCGCTGGCTCCATGGCAAACCTGGAACTTGTGATGTTCCCTGCAGAGTATAGTGGTTAATTACTGGAGAGAGACAATCTGCTCCATCATGCACCATCATGGATGAACTTGGGCAAGTTACATAATTCCTCTCTGCTTCTGTTTTCTCTTTATGTTAGAGATGGAGATAATAGTATTCCCAGTTGGATCAGTCCCCTAATAAGGCTCTGGTGATGCTCTAACTCTTTCCTCTGTGGCACATAGAACAAAAGTAATGAAGTCGTTAACTAGAATTAACATTTTAGTACATACTTCTCTGTTAGAATATGAGCTCCACTGAAACAGACACCTCATCTACATTATTTGCTGCTTTATTCCAAGTTTCTAGGACTTTGCTGTGTGGGTGGAGAAATGAATGAATCAATGAACACATGAATGAATTAAATACTATCATAGTCTCCTGATAGATGGTTATTCCCTGGAGGAAGAATTGCATCTTTCTTATCTTTCTGTCTCTCACAGTGCCTAATGTGAAATAGGTGTTGGACATTAAAGAGCGTCAAGTCGATAGGCCAGCTCCCTAGAAGGGCATGTACACCAGGGAGACCTCTCTCCATAAATCCTCAGTGTGCTTCAAAGGTAGATCAATTGTCTTTCTGTTGCTTTTGTCTCAGCTTCTGCACCCATGGAAGCAGAGTTCATTGTCCTGCGACATGCCAATACTACATCACCAGACCTCAGGCTGTCAGTTTAGTACCTGGGGCAAACCTTGTCTAGTTCCTATGACCTCACTGAGCAAAATGATGGGGCAGGGTGGACCCCACCCTCAGTTTACCTCACTGGTATGAACACACAGCAGACCTCAGAGTTTGGATCGTCCTTGCTAATTCAGTGGAGTTGCTGCCTCAGCCACACTCACGGGGTTTTATAAAAGATATTTGTGTTGACTTACACTATAGGCCAATGCTTCCAGCAAACCCACTCCAGGCATACTGAATCTGGGAAAAAATTTGAGGTCTCTTAAAATTTTGAATCTGCCAGATCCAAAGGATTTGGAAGTAAGTTGCTGTTGATTATTCTCTTATATAACTGTATAAAACACTGAACTTGAGACCTGCAGAAAGCTTAAAAGATTTCATAAGTACAAAAGTATAAATACATGACTGTAGATACACTTCCATTGAAATATGCATTCATTGTCTATCAATATAAAACATGGGGCTACATGTGACCAGGAACACAAATACAGATGAATATGAAACAAACCCAACTCCCAGTGATCCTGCTGACAAACAGCAGAAACAGTATCATAATAACTTTTATCAATCAAAGTGTTTCTCCATGCATATGACAGAAAACACTAATTCACATTGGCTTTAGTAATTTGGAACCATAGGAGCAAGTCCAAAGGTGGGGTAAATTTCAGGTTGGGGTGATTTTGTGGCTGACAATATCATGGAAAACCCAGCTCCCTTCTATCGCTCTACTCTGCATCTTCAGTGTTGGCTCTGTCCTTAGTCTGGGAAGTTATCTAAGTTCTCTCTGCCAGTTCCAGATGGAACATGTCAGGACATGACAATTTCCAGAGGCAAAAATGAGGCTATCTCTTCTGTTTTCTCCTCATAGAAGAAAGGATACCTTTCCCATCTATTTCTTTTAGAAAGTCTCCTTTCCCATCTATTGTCCATATCTGGATGACATTCCCCTCCCTACATCATCGACTGATAAAATGGTTATGGGACAACTGTGGTGAGGATGAGGATTTATTCCTGGGGCTATAGATGTGGTCAGTGTTCCCAGAATCATGTGGGAGAGACAGAGATCAAAACACAATCGAGGGTCTGGAAGTCAGCAACAACAGGGTGCATAGATGGCAAGAGGGCAACCAGCAATATCTGCTAAAATATTTAACACTAGCCTGGCAATGAACAGTATACAAATCATTTTCATACACATGATCACTTGAATATAAATTCCATAAGCTCAGGAATTTTTGTATGTTTTGTTGTAGGAAGTATCTCAAATATATACAAAGTCCTTGGCACATAGTAGGTACTCAAGAAACATTTGTTGAATGAATGAAATCCTAGCTACATCATTGCACCCTCATTTTACAAATGTGGAAACAGAAGTGGAGAACAGTTATGAGAATTAGCCAGTCACCTAGCTATCAAGTGTGAAAGAAAGATTTGAACTTGTATTTGCCAGGCTCCAAATCCAATGCTTATTTGAATCACTTTGGCCTAGCTCTCTTATTTAATAAGAGGTATAGATAAAGTGTTTTGGAATTTCCAAAGACATGGGTATTAATTCTTACTGGGAAAGTGTTTAGATTGGTGCAAATGTAATTGTGGTTTTTGCCATTAAGAGTAATGGTAAAACCCGCAATTACGTTTCCACCAACCTAATAGAAGACTTCATGGAGAAGGCATGAGTAATTTCTACATGGAGTTCTAAATGCCCGTTCATATGGATAATAACAACACAACTCTTCCCAAATAGGATCAAATCCAAAACTCTAACTTTCAATGTAATGACTACAAGCACATAACTTGTATATGAGCATAATATAAGAATTTTTCATATTTTTATTTTAAATCTTTGTGCTGTTTTTGGCTACTATATTTAATAGAAACTGCTGGATTTCATCAGCTTCCACCTTGGTATGTCAATATTTACCTGAAGTTATAATGTGAAATTGGCCTCATCATCTGGAATGGTGTGCCTGGGCCATTTCATTCATGAATACAGTATTCAGCAACTATTTACTGAGCATGCTGTGGGCCATGCAACATTCTAAATGCAAAGACATAGCAGAAAACAACACTGTCCAAGCATCTGCTTACATACTATGACAGGTGGTGGTGTGAGCGCTGAAGGGAAATGAAGCAGTGGAAAGGGATAGAGTTCCAGATCAATGAAATGGGGAATCAGAGGAGAGGATGCTTTTTTATACACAATGATTACAGACTTACAGCCTTTCAGCTAAGGTAGCATTTAGCAGATCTGAGTGAAGTCAGGGAGTGAACTCAGCAGACAGTGGGGTGAAGAACATTCCAGAATGAAAGAACAGGAAGCGCTAAGTTCCTAAGGCAGGAGAATGCTTGATGTGTTTGAGGAAGAATGAAGAGGTCAGTGAGGACAGAAGGGACAAGGGGGTAGAATGACAGCAGAAGGTGAGAGGCTCCCAAAGCACACGGATGAAGTTTCACAGGCCTTGCAGGCAGGTCTGTGAGAGGGATGGTGGAGGAGTGTACATGCTCCCGCAAAGCTGCTTCACTGAATTCCATCTAGGGGAAGAGACACAGCAGCAAAGGCCATCACATAATATCCACATACACGAATGAAGTTACCCCCAGCTCAGCACATGAGAGAAGTCATGGGACATAGTGGTTACAAGGCTGAACTTGGGGTCAGAATGGCCTGCTATGGAATCCAGTTTTCATCATGTACTTGCTATCACATACTGGTATGGTCTGAATCTTTTCCCAAATTTCATGTGTTAAAAACTTAATCCCCAATGCAACAGTATGTAAAGGTGAGGCTTTTGCAGAACTGTTTAGGTCATGGGGGCTCCAACCACATGAATGGATTAATACTGCCATAAAAA
This sequence comes from Rhinopithecus roxellana, assembly GCF_007565055.1. NCBI lineage: Eukaryota > Metazoa > Chordata > Mammalia > Primates > Cercopithecidae > Rhinopithecus > Rhinopithecus roxellana. Next base: position 100,319,863 of record NC_044558.1, read on the forward strand.
GGGCTTGCAACAGTGGGGTTCTCCCTCCCTTGCTGTTCTGCCATGTGAGGACACCGAGTTCACCCCTTTTTGACCCTTCTACCTTCCACCATGAGATGACACAGCAAGAAAGTTCCCATCAAATGCAGAGGACTTGATCATGGACTTCTCAGACACCAGAACTGTAAGAGAATAAGTTTCTGGTCTTTATAAATTATCCAGTCTGTGGTATTCTGTTATAGCAACACCAAATGGACTAAGATACACACTTTGTCCCTGGGAAAATTATGTTAACTCTCTGAGTCTCAAGTTTTTCATCTTAAAATGCAATTGTCGTACCTACCTTACCTTGTTGCGAGGACTCAGCAAAATAATGCATGCAAGCAATTAAAAGAATGTCTGGCACTTAGTAATTGTTCAATTAAAGCTCATTGTTGCACTGCTATTACCATTATTATTATTGTCATTATTTATTTGTTTTTATTCGGCATAACAGACACACTCACTAGGTTAGGATCTCCCCAAGCCAGGCTAAATATTCAAAACCAAAAGCAGTCTTCTCAGCAACCTAAACCACTTGCACTTGCAGAAACAGCAACTATATTCTTTAGTGAAGGTCTGGCAGCTGCACAAGGCAGCTGAGAATCTGGCATCCCTTCATGTCAAATAGCACAGACCAGTCTGCCAGAGGCTGGGGTGGAGGGGGAAGAAGAACAAAGCATCCTCTTTCACAGCCCTTAGATACTGCCTGGGAGGCCACACCTAATAAGTGCTTTCAGGTCTCTCTTTCTCAGCATCCTGAGAGCAGACTGTTTTCCCTACTTGTTCTTCAAGGAGCCAAATATGACTCATCCAGACTGTATACCTGGGCCTGTGGTTTGGGCCATGGCAGAGGGCAAAGGAGGGGAGAGCTGCTGTCAAGCCTGGGATGGGTGTGGAAAACCTTGATCTGAGTCAAGGGACACTACAGCCCCAAGGCTACATGACTGCAAAGTCCTCTTGCCTCCCTACCACAACGAAGGGGGAGCCATTTGCCTTTCTTAAACTGGCTCCAACAAGCTTCATGTGGGGGAGGAAAATGACCATGTCCCCGGAGCAATCAGGGTATCAGGCAGTAGGGAACAGAGCATGGGGCAGGTATTACAGACACAGAAGGGCTGGGCTCTGAAGGATTGCTGTTTGGCAACATGTTGAGGCAACATGGAGGCACAGAAAGGTGTCTGTATTACTTCCTCCATGACTGAAATAAATGAAAGCAAACATATTTTGTTGCCATTGCACCACACAGTTTAAAAGCACATTTCTTGGGCAGTCTTTTATTAAAACCTTACTTACTGTGCATCAGACAACCCAAATAATTCCTCTACTCTTCTCCCCAGTGGGGATTACCATTCCTGCTACATAAAGGCTCAGTCCTTCCCTGGTCTGAAGCCAATCCTGACTCCTGGTGGTTTCCTTTTAATCAATTTTAACAAATATCTGAGACCTCCTGTGATAGCCAGGCACAGGCCAGGCAGCAGGGATTCAAACGTGCAGAAAATATGAGCCTCTGTTTTCAAATATTTTGTAGTCTATCCTCACTCCTTACAGCTGCACTCCTCCAACCCCGCAAACCCACACCTCCCCATCCAGTGGAGTATAATATTAAGCTCTGAAGTCAACTTTAACACTACCACTCATCAGTCATGTGACCTTAGGCAGGAAATGTGTTCTCTGAGAAACTGTTTTATCATCTGTGAAGTGGGAATAATGACTCTTGGCCTGCCTACCTCAGCATGGTTGCTGTGGATTCTTTGAGACAATAATCACCAAATACTTTAAAGAGAAATATTATACAAAAGCCAGATACTAAAAAGGGCTTACAGTTCCTCAGGTGGCATGAATAGCAAACACGTGGAGGTTTCAGGCATGATGGAATGCCCTCTCCATTTGAAGGCACCAATGTGAAGGCTCTAGAAACCCACAGGATCCTTCTCAGCTTTATACAAAAGTTAAAATTAAATTCTCTGGCCACACTCAATGGACTAAAAGACCATCTAGAACCAAAGCTAGTAGCCCCAAACACCCACATGGCTTCCTTCCTGGCTCTCCTCAAGTGGCTTGTTTTTACTGGAACTCAGTTTCCTCTTCCTGCCTGGAAAACTTTGTTTATAGAAATTAGCTCCTAAAGGAAAGCAAAAAAGAAACTTTTTTCCACAAACCAATCTTGGATTTTCACCAGGTTGCAGTTCTAACCTTAACCAAAACAGACTGTGACTGAACATTTGTGCTTGGGGGACTCCATTCCCCATTTGTCTCCCCAGGAGATAACGTGCTTCGTGATTATCAGCAAAAAGCAAGCTGCATGGATGTCTCCACAGGAAAAAAAATAGAGAAAAATTATTTTTGGAAACTCCACCCTCACTACACTTATCTTTTACTACTAAGTTCCCCCAGGCTATTCTCTGCCATCTTATCCTTGTCTAGAAGTTTGGAGATCTCTCCATTGCTTCTGCTCATCCAAATCAAACATTCCTTCAATCCTTACCCTTTTACCTCAAATTGACCCATCCCTACCTTATGGTCCTCGAAATAGATCTTCAGCCTTTAATTTCCTCACATGTAGTATGGGCATAGCAAAAGCAGCACTAGCCTGTACTGCCAGAGCACTATTTGCCATATCCTAATTCATTTCATCCTTGAAAGGAGGGGCAGGAATGCCTATCTTCGTTTTACAGATGAAGACACTGAGTCACATGGACATGGAGCAGCAAGAACTCTCATTGATTGCTGGTGAAAATGCAAAATGGTACAGCTACTTTGGAAAACAGTTGGAAAGTGTATTAGTCTGCCATAAAAAACTGCCTGAGACTGAGTAATTTATGAAGGAAAGAGGTTTAATTAAGGAAAGATGTATAACAGTTCTGCATGGTTTGGGAGGCCACATGAAACTTACAATCATGGTGGAAGGTGAAGGGGAAACAACGCACCATCTTCACAAGGCAGCAGGAAGAAGAAGTGCTGAGCCAAGGGGGAAGAGCCCCTTATAAAACCATCAGATCTCATGAGAACTCACTCACTATCATGAGAACAGCATGGGGAAAATTACCTATGATTCAATTACCTCCACCTGGTGTCTCCCTTGACACATGGGGATTATGGGGATTACAATTCAAGATGAGATTTGGGTGGGGACACAAAGCCTAACCATATCAGTTTCTTACAAAACTAACTATACTCTCACTATACAACCCAGAAATTATCTCTTTGATATATACCTAAATGAATCAAAAATTTATGTCCACACAAAAATATGCACAGGTATGTTTATATTCACTTTATTCATAATTGTCAAAACCCAGAAGCAACCAAGATGTCTTCAGTGGGTGAATGGATAAACTGTCATCCATCCAGACAATGGAATGTTATTCAGCACTAAAAAGAAATGAGCTATCAAGCCATGAAAAGACATGGATAAAATTTAGATGTCTATTACTAACTGAAAGAAGCCAATCTGGAAAGTCTACATGCTGTATGAGTCCAACTCCATGACATTCTGGAAAAGGCAAAACTTCTGTCATGGCAACTAGGAATGTTTAAAATGGTAGTTGCTCTATTAGCTGGGTCCTTGGGCAGAGCCTCCCTTCAAGCCATAATAAACACGCAGCATGAGCAAAGAAATGACATGTTAGTGTGTTTCAAGCCAGTTTAGAAAAGAGCTTGACAATTTGTTAAATATTAAGCACACACTTACCATACAATTTTGCTTATCCACACACATATGTGTACTTTTTTTTTTTTTTTTTTTTTTTTTTTTTTTGAGACGGAGTCTCGCTCTGTCTCTCAGGCTGGAGTGCAGTGGCGCGATCTTGGCTCACTGCAAGCTCTGCCTCCCAGGTTCACGCCATTCTCCTACCTCAGCCTCCCGAGTAGCTGGGACTACAGGTGCCCACCACCACACCTGGCTAATTTTTTGTATGTTTAGTAGACACAGGGTTTCACCGTGTTAGCCAAGATGGATTAATCCAAGAGAAATGGAAATACATGTCTATGAAATGTGTTGTATACAAATGTTCATAACTGCTTTATTTGTGATATGGTTTGGCTCTGTGTCCCCACCCAAATCACATGTTGAACTGTAAGTCCTAGTGTTGGGGAGGAACCTGGCAGGAGGGGATTGAATCATGGGGGCAGACTTCCCCCTTGCTGTTCTTGTGATAAGAGTTCTCACGAGATCTGGTTGTTTTGAAAGTGTGTATCACATTCTCCTTTATGCTCTCTGTCTCCTGCTCCACCATGGTAAGATGTGTTTGCTTCTCCTTTGCCTTCCACCATGATTGTAAGTTTTCTGAGGCCCCCCAACCATACTTCCCATACAACCTGTGTAACTGTGAGTCAATTAAACTCCTTTTCTTCATAAATTACCCAGTCTCAGGTAGTTCTTTATAGCAGTGTGAGAACAGACTAATACAATTTGTAATATCCAAAAACTGGGAACAACTTAAAATGTTCATCAACAGGTGAACAGATAAATGAATATTGGTATAGCCATACAATGGAATGTACTACTTAGCAGTAAAAATGAAGGAACTACTGATACACCCTCCAACATGAATGAATTATACTGAGTGAAAGAAAACAGACAACAGGAGTATATACTGTATGATTTCATTTATGTAAAATTTGAAACAATGTGAACTAATGTATAATGGCAGAAAATGGATCAGTGATTGCTTGGGAAAGGGGGGATGAGTGTTGGGGGGCCTACAAAGAGGGACAAGGAAACTTGTGCGGCTATGGGTTTGTTTATTTTTTTTTCTTTGTTCCCTTGAATAATATGTGGTTTGCTGTATTATGTCAATTATACCTCAGTGAAACTTGGGGGAAAATCAGGAAACTAACTAAACAGGCAGCGCTGAAATGATTAACATAGATTTTCAAATAACTTGGGCTGAAATTAGAGCCCTACCATCACCTTGAGAAGATTTTGTCCTCCTCTACCACCCTTCTAAATTCCCCTCATTCTCACCACCACCTTTTCTGGCTGTGGTATCTTAGTGGTGTCATGACTTCGGTACTCGTTCCCAAGGCTTCCTTAGTCCTAGTCACTATGCACCTTTCAGGCCTGAGTTGTTGTAACATCAATTTACCATTCAGGACAAGCTACATAACTTGAAGGGCTCAGTGAAAAATAAAAAGATGGGTCTATCTTAGTCCACTAGGGAGGGATGCTATAACAAAATACCGTAAACTGGGTGGATTACAAACTCCAGAAATGTGTATTTTACAGTTATGGAGGCTGAGAAGTCCAAGATTAAGGTGCATCTTAGTCTGTTTTGTGCTGCTACAACAGAATACCATGGACTGGGTAATTTATAATAAACAGAAATTTATTAGCTCACCATTCTGGAGACTAGGAAGTCTACATCAAGGTGCCAGCATCTGGCAAGGGACTTCTTGCTATGTCATCCTATGGCAAAAGGTCCAAGAAACACAAAAGGGCCAAACTTACCCTTTATCATGGCCATAATCCCACCCATGAGAGTTCTGCCTCATGGCCCAATCACACTTTCAACAGTGTTATAATGGCAACTAAATTTCAGCATGAGTTTTGGAAGACACAAACATCCAAACCATAGCAAGGTGCCAACAGGTTTGGTGTCTGATGAAGGCTTGCTTCCTGGTTCATAAATGTCACTGTAACTCACATGGCAGGGATGAGGAAGCTCTTTCAAGTCTTTTATATCAGGGCACTAACAACATTCATGAGGAATTTGCCCTCATGACCTAATCACTTCCCCAAGGCCTACTTCCTAATACCTTCACCTTGGGGATTAGAATTTCAACACATGAATTTTTGAGAGACACAAACATTCAGACCATAGCTGAACTCCTTGGAAAAAAGAAAACCTAAGAATCTCAAGATGGCTGGAGCAGAACATTAAACCAAGTGTGAGGCCCTTTCAAGCATGGGGTCCCATGTAACTGCACTGGCCACAGGCTCCTGAAGTCAGCTCTATTTATAGTTACAATTCTGCAAGGGAGGACAAAGAGACACCCACACTGATCTGGGTTCCCCGTGTATTCTTTCCCATTCCTATTACTTAAGAGCAGCCCCACCTTCTCCTAATGATTAGGGTCAATAGCCTTGCAAAACAGTGACCTCTCTTTTCACTTGCTGGGACTCATACTCAAGGAGCTCAAAGTGCCCAGGTGAAAAGCCATAACTAATAATTCAGTGGGGCTCTTGCTCTGTCTTCTAGTGAAAGTCCACCGTTTTGGGGACTATAATCTTCAACCCTGAAAAGCCCAAAGCTAAAGAGGTAAGAAGCACAAAGTCCCCCAGTGGGTTGTTGGATGTAATGGTAAGTGGGAACACTCATGATCTTCCCATGGTTCTCACTTGTTCTTCCTGTTGGGAAGATGGTGATATATAAAGTTCATTGAGTCAAAGAGTGTGCTGCATCCAAGAGGATGGACCACATCTTCGCAGATAATTGACTCTTGGCTGGCCCTTTAGCTCTCCTTTTAGCAGGTGGTCCCAGTGCTCAACTACGCTAACAGCCTTCCTGTGGTGGGTGTGTGTGGTTAGCGGCCTACTACCATATTTCTTCTGTTGTAAAGTAGATCTTACAGGCTTGAGGGACTGCCAAATGGTAGATCAAAATCTGTGCTTAAACCTAGATAGTGGTGATGAGTAAGGCTTTGCCAGGTGGAAAGACAAACTCATACCAAGAATACACATCCATTTCTATGAGAAGAAACCAGTGGTCCTTCAACATAGGTTTGAAGGGGGCCAAACCAATGTTCTCAACTTGCCACCATATGGTCAGTTTGTCCCCTCAAAAAATAGCTCTACATGGGACTTTGCCTGGCCATTTTGCCTACCTGTCTATTTAGCGTTCTTCCATGGGGAATGCTTTCTGATGATGTTAATCTGTGACACAAAGACCTTCGCACTTCGTGCTCACCTCCATGTTTTCTTCCATATGCCTCTATGCCAGGCCTCCTTGTCCCCAATCTTTCAATTGTTTTCCCTTCAGGCTCCTGACCACCCAGCCAGGCAATTTGCCAGTCTCCATGAGTTCATCTATTTTATAACCTCTGGCCATTTCTCTTTCCATACAAAGTGGATGAACATGTTTGCCCCCTACAAAGCTCTGCCTATTGGGAAATTTCTCCTCTCTCCACAGTCTTTTAGGGCAGGGGTCCCCAGCCCCAGGGCCACAGACCAGTACCGGGCTGCACAGCAAGGAGTGAGTGGTGGGCAAGAGAGTGAAGCTGCATCTGTATTTATAAGTGCTCCCCATCGCTCGTATTACTGCCTGAGCTCCACCTCCTGTCAGATCAGCAGTGGTATTAGATTCTCATAGGAGAGTGAATCCTATTGTGAACTGCACATGTGAGGGATCTAGGTTGCATGCTCCTTATGAGAATCTAATGCCTAATGATCTATCACTGTCTCCCATCACCCCAAGATGGGACCATCTAGTTGCAGGAAAACCAGCTCAGGGTTCCCACTGATTCTACATTATGGTGAGTGGTATAATTATTTTATTATATATTACAATGTAATAATTATAGAAATAAAGTGCACAATAAAGGTTATGCACTTAAATCACCCCCAAACCATCGGAAAATGGAAAAACTGTCTTCCACTAAACTGGTGCCAAAAAGTTTGGGGACCGCTGTTTGAAGGCCACCCCTGAGTAAGGCTATAGTGTAGTGACATGCGCTTTTGCTTTTTCACACATGCTGAGCCAATCTCACTAATAACTCAACTTGGGTTCTTCCCTCCTCCTTCAGCTGATTAAAGCCTTTCCCCACCCAATCATGGCCTTGAGGTAACAGAGAGGACATTGTTACAACGGTGGTCCATGCCATGGGGGTCTGGACTACCTGTTCCTACAACTTGCTTATGCCATCTACCCTTCTTTGTGCTCTACCTTGACTTTACAACTTCCATCTTATGATGGATCATTGCTAGGCTCACTCACAATTATGACTTGGTACATCTGACAAGACCCAACTCATGATAGACAATTGAAGCCTCATGATCACCCGGCGTTCCATATGATCCAACATTCTGTTTCTATGAGTGTTGAGTGGCATACCAGAAGTTGTTTCTTCAAAAACTACATGATTATCTGCTGCAGATGGCATGGCCTTGCTCCATAACCCCAGATACCTGTGTTGTAGTTCCATCAATAGGGTTTGGTATAAATTCTACATTGTAACTTTTCCCTCCATGGATACTTAAAAAACTCTGGAGTCTACTGGATCATAGGTCCCAAGGGTAGGGATTCTCACACCATAGCCTGGACCTATTGCCAAGCCTTCTTCTATCCACAGTCCATTCAAAGCCTTTGGCATCAGCCAGTATATGGACCAGAGCAGCATCCCTAAGTATAGAATATGCTGCCTCCAAAACCCAAAGAGATTCACTAGGCTTTGTGCTCTCTTCTTTGTAATAAGAGGTTCAGTGTGCAACAATGTGTCTTTTACTTTGAAAAGGATGTCCCAGCGTATATAATACACAGGATATCTAAAAACTGTATGGATGTATCAGACCCTGGAGCTGAGCAGGGTTTATCTACCACCTCCAGGAGCACATGGATCTTACCAAAGTCTCTGGTGCTCAGCCACCTCTTGCTCCTACAGCCCAATCAACATAATGTCATGGATGTAACAGATCAATTTATGACCTGGCCTCTGTATGCCCAACCCTAATACAGAGGCTGTGATGACCCTTCAGTCACAAAGTGTTCAGACACTCTGTTCAATCCTCCTCCAACGTCTTAGTGGCACCCTCTCCCCAGTGCTATGGGTTGAACTGCATTCCCCAAAAAGATATATTGAAGTCCTACCCCCAGTACTTCAGAATATGACCTTATTTAGAAATAGGTTCACTGCAGATGTAATTAGTTATGATGAGGTCACACTGGAGTAGAGTGGACCTTTAATCTGATGTGACAGGCATCCTTATAAGGAGGAAAAATTGGGCACAGACACAGAGGAAAGACAGTCACTTGAAGATGGAGAAAGAAATTGGAGCAATGCTGCCACAATCCGAAGAATACCTGGGGCAACCAAAGCTAGAGGAGGCAAGGAAGGATCCTCCTAAGGAGAGTTCAAAGGGAGCATGGCCTTGCTAACAACTTAATTTTGGACTTCTAGCCTCCAGAACTATGAAACAATAAATTTCTATTGTTTTAAGCCATCCAGTTTGTAGTACTTTGTTCCAGTAGCTCTAGGAAAGTAATATACCAACTAAAGGCTCACAAATGCCTTTAGGCAATAAATGATGAATCATTATCACTTCATGTTGTTTCAGGACCTATCCTCTTCGGTACATGTTTCAGATTCTACCACTGTCAGATTGCAATCACATGAGTCCCCAAGATGGAACCACTTAGGCTTTCCTGAATTCCTGAACTCCTCAAAATCTTATTCCTATCACTGCTGGGGCTGGCTCTTCAGTCAATGTGTGCTGGATCTGAAACTGGCTAAGTTCTAAAAACTGGATGAGGGATCGATTTCATTTAACTCTACTTACAAGCCTAGTAGCCAGAAATTGAGGTAGAGAGTGATCCTGAGGGGTGACTTTCAAGGAAGATGCATCCGTATCATGTCCCAGCATGAGGCATAGGAGTGCTAGCTCTTAATAGGGTAAGGTAATGGCCTACTTCTGCAGGTTTAGAAGGTTCAGCGAAGTCCAGGAAGTACAAATCCTGAGAGGAATCCACTCAGTTGTCTCCCCGTCCTATGTCAGGGTCCTACTTTTCTCTCAAAATGGCTCAGACTGGCATAACAGTCAGTGCATACCTTGGTTGGGTGTTTAACTTTCTTTAAAGTTCAGCTACTTAACTATCAATTTCTGCTTTGGTCTTCTGCTTTCTCCATCCTCCAATGCAGGAAAAGAGAAATTCTTTGTCTGCAACCAAAGAGGTCCTCTGGCTTTCACTCCTGGATTTCAGTTGCCTATTACATGTCCTTCACTGTTCATTATCTTTCTGTAGCTAATCAGTCGCACTTAGCAATTCTCATCCAATACCATTATCTTTATAGCAAATGCTCCCTCCGTGTGTCTCAAGCACCTGACACAAATGTTGGTGTATCTGTATCCACTGACACCTACCCCAATTCACTACCAGTAAAAGTTTTAACAACTGGACTCCCACTCTATGCCAATAGTTATCTTTGCTCCACCTACTACTGATGATGGGGTCCTCACTGCCAGTTAGTTTGAGTGATTCGATTTTGAAACCCTGTTATAGCTCTTGTTTTCTAAGATGACTTTTAGTAGCAACTAAGGCAATTGTGTTTTCCTGAAGCAGACAATGGGACAATGTTTGGCGAAGAAGATCTGTATTAGGGATCAATCGTATTAAAGGAAGTGGGAGGACACAGAATTGGTCACAGGGGATAGTTACATAGGGATGCAAAATTCATCAAAGCCTTGACCAACCTATCAGAGATCTCTAGAGAAAATTTTCCAACCATAATTGTCTCAAAATGGGCCAAAATGGCCAGGTCTTTTTATCCCTACTGTGTCCAGTTACCAGGTATGGGAAGCCTCAGGAAGACCATGATATCAAGTGAGGCATGTCTTTGTAGTTAAGGCAGGCCTTGAGGGAGCAGATGACTAGATGCTCTCTGCTGACTGGACTTCATGCAGTTGAGCAACAAATCCTTTCTTAAAAGGGGTTCTGGGAAGCATATCTCCATGTCTACCACAAAAGCCTCAGCTGCCACGTAAGCAATTTGAGTGTCCTGAGGTCACCATACTGTAAGGAAGCCCAAAGTAGTGCATGCCAACAGATCACATAAAAAGAATCTGAGACTACAGGAAAAGAGAGTCGTTTGGCTAGCTCCCAGCTGTCCTAGTCCTCCATTCTTTCAGATTCTACCACTGCCAGATTGCAATCGCATGAGTCCCCAAGATGGAACCACTTAGGCTTTCCTGAATTCCTGACCTCCTCAAAATCTTATTCCTATTACTGCTGGGGCTTTGTTTTTGTTGTTGTTGTTGGTGGTGGTGATTTTCTGTCTCTCTATCTCCTTTCTCTTTTCATAGTGCTCCACATACATGTATATCAAGTCATTTGATATTGTTCCATAGCTCACTGGTGCTGGGTTCATTTTCTTTTCTCTCTCTGTTGTTTTATTTGTGATAGCTTCTATTGCTGTGTCTTCCACTTCATTAATACTGTTTTTCTGCAATGTTTAATGAGCTGTTGATCTCAGCTAGTGTATTTTTCATTTCAGGTATTTTATTTTTCATGTCGATACATTGGATTGGGGTCTTGTTTATACTTTACACTATTCTTTTTTATCATGCTCATTTTCCTCTACTTTCTCCATCATATGGAATGTATTTATAATAGCAGTTTTAACATATTTGTCTACTAATTTTATCATCAGTATCATTTTTGGATTATCTTCTATAAATTGATTTTTTTCCTCATCATGGGTCATATTTTCTCGCTTCTTTGTATGCCTGGTATTTTTTATTGGACACTAGACATTGTGAATTTTACATCGTTGAATGATAGATTTCTTTTTTTGGTATGCTTTAAATAATTTGGGGCTTTTTCTGAGATGCAGTTAAGTTACTTGGAAACAGTTCTATTTTCTTAAGGATTAGTTTTTAGGTTTTCAGGCAGAACCAGAAGAGCCTGTTGTCTGGAGTTATTTGGCCCCAAATACTAAAGCAATACTCTTCTGATGACTTTACATGATGCTCTACATGTTTAGAGGCCTTTCCACTCTGCTTGGTGGAAACATGAACTATCCCCAGACCTCAGGCCTCCTGTGTGCTACAAGAATTATTCCACATGCCTTTCTAGTGGTTCTTTTCTCAGTCCCTATGCTTTCCTCACACACATGCTCAGAACACCTAGAGGGAAACACATCAGAGACAAGAGGGAAACCCTCTTCTGATCCCCAAAGTGCACTTATTCTCTCACCAACCCCCACCTCATCTCCAGGACTCTCTGCCCCAAGAATTCCATCTGCCTTGGTCTCGCTGAACTCCCAACTCTCATTTCTCAACTCAAGAAGACTCCTGGGCTCGGTGTCAGCTTCTACTCCCTATGCTTCCCCCTGAAATCTTTTTCCAGGCAGTAATTTAGGAAAATCATTAATTTTTCTTCTCTCAGAGATCACTGTCCTGAGTTGCCTGCTGTCCAATGTCACGCACTACCCTTGTTTCACAATTTTATCTGTTTTTTAGTTGCTTAACATGATAAGCTAAATCCAGTACCTCTTAGTCTATTATGACCAAAGGTAAAAGTCCTCTCATTGCTACTTCAATGCTCTTCTTTTACCTTTCTGTGTCACACAATTAGTACTTGGATTCGCCTCAATGCAATCAGGCTACTTTCTGTATGAGAGTCAGAGCTAGGAGCCATGCAGAGACCCAAATGTTCTGCCTGCCTAGTTTCTCATGTATCATTAACAGCTCATATTTTGCATGTTCTTGGATATGTATTCCATAGTGGAACTTTTGGCCAAAGGCACTGAAAGCAAAATAACCTATACCAACTATAGGTTACAAAATATTTTCAGGTTCTGGCATAGCACACATACTTAGCCCTTGTTCTTATTGCATCAGTGAAGGAAGATGTATGACCTTTTTTGCTCATCGTTTTTCATGAACCCAGCTCTCCTATATAAGCCTATGCTTCACGCGTGTGTGTAGTGGATTGTGGGGGTGGGGGAAGTCCATATACATGTGCATGCTGGGGCTGGGGAGATAGTTGGCAGGAAATCAAGGCAAAAATTTTCATGCCACCTACCATTTTGTAATCTACCTTATGACTTGCACAATGTGTCAAATGACTTCAAATACATTGTGACCTTTAATCTTCACAGTTACCCTGGAAAATGAGTGCAATTCTTATGCTCATTTAACAGATGAAGAACCTGAGTTCAAGGGCAAGTTCCTCCAGGTCATTCAGTAGATCTGTGATGAAGCCAAGTTTTGAACACCTATTTATCTCTCTTAAAAGACTTAACGCCCTTGATTACTATCCTCTTCTGGATTATAAACTTTTACTTCCCATATTGCCTAGAAGGATGGTAAAAAATATACCTGGGTCTATATCAATGCTTTTGTCATTACTGAATGGTTAAGATAGATTATTGTCAAACATATTTAAAAGTAATTGTGTTCTTAGCGCTTCACTCAATCACAGTACCTATCACATAATAAATGTTTACTAAATATTTTTGTTTTAACATGCAACATGGCAACTATCTAAGGAAAACATACTACTGTAGAGTGTTACTTCACTCAAGTTTGATAGTAGGTTGCATTTTGTATACCTGTTTGCAAGGTTTTTTTTTTCGTTTGTTTTGTTTTGCCTCTTTTAATATAGCTTGCTGTTTTCATTATAAGGAGAGATAAAGCATAGCTGAGTGAGAAAAAAATACTTTTTTTGAACATTTCTTTCTTAACCATGGCAGTCTAATTACTTAGCCCAAGAGGCAATAACTTCACTATCACCTCTGCACAGATCAAATGTAAAGTAATTCTGAGAGAACAAACAGTCTCCTGAGTGTGAACAAATCCAGGACAAGGAGAAGGGAAGTGAATCTTGTTTTTGCTTCTCTAGTGTCCATTCACCTTTATCATATTGTCTTAGTCTGTTTTGTGCTGCTATAACAGAATACCACAAACTGGGTAACCTCTAACAAACAGCTGTCGATTGGCTCACAGTTCTGGAGGCTGGGAAGTCCAATATTAAGGTGCCAGCATCTGGCAAGGGCCTTCTTGCTACATCATAACATGGCGGAAGGGCAAAGAAAGGGCAAGAGAGAAAGAGCGGGAGGGGTCAAACCTACTCTTATGATAACAAACCCACTCCTGAACCCATTTCTGAGGTAACAGTGTTAGACCACTAATGAAGGCAGAACCCTCATGACTTTAACACCTCTTAAAGGTCCCACCTCTTAATACTGTTACAATGGCAACTACATTTCAACATGAGTTTTGGAGGGGACAGACGTTCAAATCAGAGCACCTGTCAAGGATATTCTAATTGTTTCATGGAGAACTAGCCCTCTCCCACTCTCAATTTATATGTTCCTGGAAGGTCACTCCATCCTCTGTCACCAGCATCCCAAGATCCAGAAGTAGGCATGTGGCCCTAATGTGACCTTTTGATTTATTACCCAACCACGTGGCACAGTGAATTATTCTGTAAGGATTTGTTTCATTTTATGGTTTTGTTTCATTTTGTTTTCTTTTGTTTTTGAGATGGAGTCTTGCTCTATCACCCAGGCTGGAGTACAGTGGTGTGAACTCGGCTCACTGCAACCTCCACCTCCCGGATTCAAGTGATCCTCCCACCTCAGCCTCCGTGTAGGTGGGGTTACACACGTGTGCTACCACGCCTGGCTTATTTTTGTATTTTTAGTAGAAACAAGGTCTCATCATGTTGGCCAGGCTGGTCTCAAACTCCTGACCTCAAGTGATCTGCCTGCCTTGGCCTCCCAAAGTTTTGAGATTATAGGTGTGAGCCACCATGGCCAGCCTCATTTTGCTTTATCAGAGCTAGGCCAATATGACTTAATCCTGAAACCATCAGTGAAAATAGTAGAAAAGGAGCATTTTTTTTTCTGGAGTGGAATCGTATAAGAGGGAAGCCTGGAGCTGCTAACAGCCATCCAGTCACACCAAGAGGGAGCTGGCCTGAGAATGTCACCAATGCAGAGAAAAGTTGTGATTTCTAATGCTACCATTTAGGCCCATGAGAATGGGGGAGGGTTAGTTCTCCTTAAAACAATAGAATGTCCTTGACAGGTGCTATGATTTGTCTCCTCTAAGACCCATGTTGAAATTTAGTTGCCATCGTATAGTATTAAGAGGTGAGGCCTTTCAGAGCTTCCACCCTCATGAATGGACTAACACTATCTACCCAAAGTCATTTAGGTACCCTAACAAATTTCCTTTTATGCTCAAACCAGTTTGAGTTTCTATCATTTGCAACCCAATAATCCTAAAGAGAAGAGAACCAAGATTTATCAACAACACCTACTATGTCCCTCTTACCTTGGGAACATCTTATTTAATTGTCACAACATTCTTAAAAAGTATATATTAGTCTTCCCCATTTTACAATTAAGAAAACTAAGATCCACAAAAGTCAAGAAACTAGGCACACAAAACTAGAAAGTATCTGAACTTGGATTCAATCCTACGTCTTCTTGGCTCTAAAACCTAGGTCCTTCCACAACTGAATACAGCAGGAGCAAATCTTTGTGATAAACAGCCCTTTCCAGTGGGGTGTGTGGAAACCACACTAAACAAAGGAGACTGATTCTTTTTTTTTCTTTTTTTGCCTGGCTCACCATACCTTTCAGCATGACCTTGAGCATATTTCTTCTCTGAATCTGAGGGTTTTGTCTGTTTTTGCTTTTGTTTTCTGGTATATGAAACTATGGGGTTCAGAATAGATGATCCATTTCCAAGTTCTTTTCAGCCCTAAAAATGTACAATGTCAATTCTTGACTATTTTCTTGAAATTCCCAAGTTAGGTACTAGAAGAACCACACATCGAAGCAAGCCAATAGGCAAAGATTCCCTCAGCAAATCTTCTCTCCTAATTTGGGCAAATGGGTGAGGTATGTGTAATTAAAACTGCAAAAATAACAAGCTTTCAGCCAAGTTCTACTCTTACTTAACCATACTCTTGGGGGTTGATTTTAGGAGGAGCAGCGGATGTAGAACCCAGGGTGGAATTTGGCCTGATATGTGGATTCTTATAACTTCCAAATGATGTAAGTGCACTTATTTGAGAGACTGAGAAAGTGCTGAGTTTAGTCTATTCACCTCCATAAAGAAAAACTGGAAACCACTGGACTTGGGCCAGTGTCGACCAATGTTATAAAGCTAAGAACACTTTTGGCAGGGCAAAGCCATTCGGGGATGATCATATCTAATTGATGTCGATTTATGGTGTGACCTTTCCTTCTGATTAATGGTTTGTTCTAAGATAGAGAATACTAGCCCCATTCTTGCAACTGGCTCCGAGAAAATGGAACTGCTAAAGTTTCAGTATCTGTTGATCCCAGAACCACTGAGGTTATAGAAATTGCAGCTACGAGGGGTCGATGAGTTAAATTCTCATTCAGCAGAGAGTCGGAAAGCTATTGAAAAAATTATCAAGATAATGCAACTTGAAATAGAGTTTTGGTTCTAATTATCCAGATAATGACTTTTCTTTCCCGTGTGTGTTTGCCAGAGAATTGGCCTCTGTGAGGGGTTCTAGGCAGTTTTGATTATATTAAGATAGTATATGATCGGGGGCCCGAGAATACTAACATTCTACCCAGACCCAGCCACCTTTTCCCACAGGGACTTCCTAAGAAGAGTATAGTGAGTAACAGTGGAGTGGGCTCAAGAGTTAGGAGGTTCAAGCTCTTGCTCCATCACTCACCAGCAAAAAAAACTTTGGGCAATTTTTTCCATCTGGACAAAAAGGAACAATAATGATACTTTCTTACAGGTTTGTTAGGAAGATTGAGTAAGTTAACTCACGCAAAGTACTCACTGTTGGCCAAATAGCAGGCACTCAATAAATGTGAGTTATTAACACTGACGATCCTATGCACTTAAGAAATAAGATCAAATGAAAACAAGATACAACTTCATTTTTCAGGACCAATGACTGGTATAACGAATGTGGAATTCTGGTAACGATAAGGACAGCTTGCAACTTAGTCTAAGTATCTGCAAGAGCCTCTACCTCCCAACTGAAACTCTTGTTTGTTATCACCATATGATTTTAGGGATCAGAGTTTTCATGAGGCCATTTAAAAAAAAGCATTCAAAAAAAAAAAAAGCAAAAGACAAGGACAAAGTAGTCAGACATCAAGGGACCTTGTCTCAGCCTAGTGATACCACATCACAGTGGCAGCAAGAAGTAGAAAAGAGAGGAGACACACAAGTACTTAACATTTAAAACACAATGACAATATCCATTAGTAAATATGGCTCAGTTTATGTCCTAGAATTCAGCCAATCAGGAAAGCAACTCCTTCTCATGTAAAGAAGGACAGAGAAGGATCAGGAAAAGCAACAGAAAGGGAGTTAGACAGCCTTTCCGCACCCAAAACCCCTTGGCTTCAGTGATTCTCAAAATGTGGTGGGTGAACCATCTGCATCAGACTCACCTGAGATGCAAATTCCTGGACTTTCCACAAACACACGAAACTGAACCTCTGGGGTGGGGATCAAGAGTCTGCATCTTGGGTTGTGTGCAGTGACTCACACTTGTAATCCCAGCACTGTGGGAGGCAAGTGGATCCCTTGAGGTCAGGAGTTTGAGACCAGCCTGGCCAACATGGCAAAACCTGTCTCAACTGAAAATGCAAAAAACAACAACAGCAACAAAAAATTAGCCAGACATGGTGGCAAGGGCCTGTACTCTCAGCTACTCAGGAAGCTGAGGAAAAAGAATCGTTTGAACCCGGGAGGTGGAGGTTGCAGAGAGCCAAGGTCGCACCACTGCAGTCTGGCCTGGGTGAGAGCAAGACTTGCCTCAAAAATCAGAATCTGCATCTTACAATTTCCCCAAGTGAACTATGAGAACCATTTATCTAATTCCTAATTCACTGTGAAGTCAATGAATAGTGGAGGCAGTACTGTAGTGAGGGAGGGGCTAAAGACCTGGCAGCCACTCCCTGCAGTCAGGGTGGAAACAGCCCTGGGGCAGCTGGCTCGGGTGTTCAGCCATCAGAGCATCTGGACACATCAGAGGGATTGCTGCATCTCTCTTTCCTCATCTGTGACCATAGAGAGGCAGCTCTCCCCTGACTCTTTCATGCTGTTTTTGTGAACATAAAGTGAGCTGATGTGTAAAAAAAGCTTTTAAAACTTATATAACCTAAGGAATTATTTATTCCTATGAATTCAGAAATAACCAGCCTTCCCTACTTCCCCTGCAGTTATGGGGAATCAGAGGTTTGTGTTTTCCTCTCAACAGGCTCTCCACAAAGATTATATTCACCAGATAATTGCAGACTTCATTCTATTCAACTTGTGGATCCAATCCCAGGATGGGTGCCCATAACTAATGGGCAAAAACACTTTTAAAGAAAAATCTATCTTCTCTCCCTTAATGTTATTAAAAGGTCACTGCGGCCGGGCGCGGTGGCTGAAGCCTGTAATCCCAGCACTTTGGGAGGCCGAGACGGGCGGATCACGAGCTCAGGAGATCGAGACCATCCTGGCTAACACAGTGAAACCCCATCTCTACTAAAAAATACAAAAAATTAGCCGGGCATGGTGGCGGGCGCCTGTAGTCCCAGCTACTCGGGAGGCTGAGGCAGGAGAACAGTGTAAACCCGGGAGGCGGAGCTTGCAGTGAGCTGAGATCCAGCCACTGCACTCCAGCCTGGGCGACAGAGCGAGACTCCGTCTCAAAAAAAAAAAAAAAAAAAAAGTCACTGCAATTTGATGCTACAGACTTCCACCTTGAGCTCCAGGCTTGGGGATTTCCACCTGGATATGCCTCTGCTCAACCCCGCAACCTATGTGTGTCCCAGAATGAACTTATAAGTTTTCATCCCAAATAACTGGTTTCCTCCTCTTGAGTTCCTCATTCTGAGGAATGGTATCGCCATCCTCCAGCACCTCTAACTCAAGAATCCATTGTCAACTTGGGCCCCTCTAGATCCAGTCACTCTCTCCCTGGAGTTTCTTGCTTATATATTCTTTCTTTTCTTATCCTTCCACTACTGTCTTCATTATGGCCCCCATCCATCACCACTTTGGCTCAGGTACCTGGCTGTGCAGCATTAAAATTGTAAAGTAAGGTCTAGAATGTCTGCTCAGAGCTGAGTTGTTCTCACATAAGTGAGCCTTACATAAAAACAAAAGATATTATCTATTTGGGTGGGTATGTGCTTGATGGCTGACAAGACCGGGGAGAGGATTTTAGAGCTCTCCCCGCTACGGAAGCTCTGCTCTGCTTCCATACTTAAGGAAGCTTCCAGCACAGATTGAGAGCAACATCTGTCCTGGGAATTCTGAGATGCACTGAGTGATTTGGCTTGTTTATTCACCATCACTGCATCCTTTCCTGAAAATAAACTACATTCCACAGAGATCTTTGGGGTTAGATTCTTGTCCGTGACAACTCTCTAAGGATTCAAAACAGGAAGCCAGCAGGAGCTGGTCCACAAGGGAATCCTTGAGCCCCTATGCTAGCCCTGGCCTGCCTCCTTCTGAACTTCTGGTTGTGGAAGATGAGAAACTCCCTTAATTTAAGCCATCACTGGTCAACTTTTCTGTTGCTTGCAACCAAATGCAACCTTGTCTGAGAGTGAAAAGATGGAGCTGAAACTTAAGCCCAAATCTGTCTGACTGGTCACACATATTCTCATAACTGCTTCTCATACTCTATTCTGTGGCTTATCTGAGGCAACAGCTGTGCAAATGGAGAAGGAAAAAATGATATGTCCTAACATGCCAGAGAAGGCTCAAGCTAGCAGCCGATATTCTGCAGCCCCTGCTTCCAGGTTTCCAACCCGGATGACTACTCTGAGAGGCAGGATCCACAGTCAGCCAACCGCAATTTTAGCATAACTTTAAGCATTCTGGGAGCTAATTCTGCCACGTTTGGGGAATGGGGTTAGAATAAGACCCTGATTTGGTTTTTACAGCCTGCCAGGGGCTATTCCTTTCCTTTGACCACTTCCTGGGCTGTTAAACCTCCAGCTTGGCCTCAGGAAATTTTATGAAACCAGAACCTCCATAACTGAAGGCATAGCCTCCATCAACATTTGAATCAGATGGCCCTTCCACTCTGGGTGACAGAAAGGAAAGCTCTTTGCCTTATGCCCTGTGCCCTAGGAAACCAGCAACCCTCATCTAATGTGATCAGTGTTTGTATCTTGTGGCCTGGCAGCAAACTAGAAAAAATGGATACAAACAAAAACATAAGGTGGGGAGTTTTGTACTAATCAGAACCTTGCTCCAGATCATCCCTAAGGCATTGGAATGAAAGAATATAGCAGAGGAAAAGTGGGCTAGAGGGAGCTGGTGGGGGACAGCAGCCAGCTAACAGCAAAGGAATGTACCATCAGCTTTGATCAGGTTTGACAGGGCATCCATCCTCTGCAGCAGGTCCCATTCTCCAGTGTTTACATTTGTCACATCTCTTTTCCTTCCAAACAAAGGATGCTTGACAGTCTGAGTGGGTAATTTGCAAGGTACCAGAGCTCCTCAGTCATGCATACACACACATTTTCAGATGGGTTGAGGGCAAGTGGAGGGCAGCAGCTACATTTTGAAGACGATGAGGCTAATACCCCTGAAATGTGCTCAGTGCAAAAATAACATCTTGCAAGCCTTTATCTTCATTGTGCAAAACTAAATTAATGACTCTTTCACCCAGTATGGAGGCCAACATGTATCAGAGCCCAGGACTTCAAGAATGAGGCTCAAAATATATATGCAGGAAAATTCAGTGATTTTGACTCTCTGCCCAGACTAATATACTTCTTAAAGTTTGCAAAATTTTTGTTTCAGTTTCGGTTGTCTATTATGCAACTTATCTATTGCATGAAAAATGGGTTTTCATTTCTTCCCTCAGGTGTTTGGAGCACTTAGGGATCTGCCTCCATGTCTTGTACTAGAGCTAAGAAGGTCTACATGTGAATGTGCATGCACATGCCTGCATGAGTGAACTTTGACTGCCTGACGAGCATGGGGTACAAGGCACCACTGAACTTTGCATTCTTGATTAGAGTTTTGGCTACAACCGCTGGGCCTGATTCAGTTGATTTCAGTTTTGCAAATACCTTCACACTGTTGATCAGCTACATTTTTGCTTCTAAGCAGACCCACCATAGGAATACCAAACAAACCTCCTTAGTTTAGCCAATCAGCATATTTACTGGAAACTGAACAATTATTGTCCTGAGTATGACACAAGACAGGACACAGGCCTGTAAGGTGTGACAGTATAAGAGAGACAGAATAAGGCAGGGAGTCTTCAATGGGCCTTCACAGACTGTTAGAATAGGAACAAATGAGTATTGTGGCTTATGAACCCTGATATGGTTTGGCTGTGTCCCCACCCAAATCACACCATGAATTGTAGCTCTTGTAATTCCCATGTGTTATGGAAGGGACACAGTGGGAAATAATTGAAACCTGGGAACAATTTTGCCCATACTGTTCTTGTGGCAGTAAATAAGTCTCACGAGATCTGATGGTTTTATAAAGGGTTTCCCCTTTTTCTTGACTCTCATTCTCTCTTCCCTGCCGCCATGTAAAAATGTCTTTTGCCTTCAGTCATGATTGTGAGGCCTCCTCAGCCACGTGGAACTGTGAGTCCATTAAACCTCTTTTTCTTTACCCAGTCTCAGGTATGTCTTTATCAGCAGTGTGAAAACAAACTAATAAAAACCCCTAAATTTGAATGAAGTTTTATGTATAAATGCATGTGTGAATTTTTCCTGAGAATGACTCTTTATCTTGTACCAGATTCATGAAAGGATCTGGGAGACAGTAAAATGCTATGAGAGAGACAGTACTGCCTAGTGGGCTCTGGAGATAGCTGGCATGCTTGAGCAAGAGACTGAATCTCAGTAAACCTTGGTTTCCTCATTTGTGAAATAAGTACAACAATATGAACTTGCAATGATTACATTTTAAAATGCTGACCAGGCATAGTGGCTGAAGCTTGTAATCCCCGCACTTTGGGAGGCCAGGGCAGATGGATTGTTTGAGCCCAGGAGTTCAAGACCAGCCTGGACAACATGTCTCTACAAAAAATACAAATACAAAAAATTAGCCAGGTGTGGTACACATGCCTGTAGTCCCAGTTACTCGGGAGGCTGAAGTGGAAGGATCCCTTGAGCTTGGGAGGCAGAGGTTGCAGTGAGCCAAGATTGCACCACTGTACTCTAGCCTGGGCAACAAACCCTGCCTTGAAAAAAAAAAATGAGCGTGGTACTCGAAACATAGTAGGTCATCAGTACATGTGAACATGTGAGCTATCATAAGAAAAGAGGCAGAGATACAGAAGGAGAAAATAAAGCATTGGTGCAGTACATTTTCTAGGAAATACCATATTTTGTGGGTCTCACGTGCTCTGTGGCTTAGGAAATCAAAGAAGGCTGCTTGGATGAAGTGAGGTAGGATTTTGCCCCTAAATAACAAAGAGGGTATAGATTGGCAGAATGAGTGAGTGTTAGGGTTAGAGCTAGAGTGGGGTAAAGGTTAGAAACAAGGACATAAATAGGGTTAAGAATTTGGTTTAAGGGTACATTCAGGTTTAGTTTGACAATTAGAGAGTAACTTTAAGGAAGCAGTAATATTGTCACACAGAGAATTAGGACAGTCTAGCCAAATACATGGTGGGAAGGAGAATCGACTAGGGCAGATGGCCCATGATGCTTAAAAGTGAGTGACAAATTAGACAGTGAGAGTCTTGAGTCAAAGCCAGCAGTTTCTCCAGAGTGTTGGGATACAGCAAGCTCCATCAGCCCACTGGCCTTTTTATGTAGGGTTGCACAAGACAATCCAGGTTAATGCCATGTGCTCATTAATACAAAGACCATGCTTAATTCACCTCAGTCTCCCCAGCTCCTGGTCCAGTGCACAAAACATAGTAGGTGCCCAATAAATACTTGCTCCAAATCCAAGCTGAAGAAGACTCCTAGAAATGTGAAAGGCAAAAACTGTCCCTCCACAGCAAGTGCTCCATGAATTCCCCTGCATTTATCACTCTACTATCTTTCCTAAAACCCTATTTTCATTGCTTCTAACCAGGAGAGGGAAGAGAGAGTAAGGGGTGGCTTCTCTTTGAAATCTTCTGCTTCCCTTTCTAAAAACTGCTTTTGAGATGCAAGTTTATACAGTGAAACAAATAAAGAAATAACGATCTTTCAAATACAGGGTCTGCTACTTCCATGTCTGTGGCCTTGGTTAAGTCTTAAAACCTCTCTCTGGTATGTTTTCATCATGTTTAAATGCGACTGTTATTGACTGCTCTATTGAGCTATTGTGAATTTAAATCGTATAGCAACCAAGATAGTTACCATTTCTGGTGCTTTTTATTTATTCCTAAGATGCGTGTATCCCCTTTTTCTTTCTGTATATCCTTTTCCTTCAGACTAAGGAATTTCATTTAGCACATCTTGTCATGCAGGTCTGATGGCAATAAATGTGCTTAGCTTATCTTTCTCTGAAAATGTCACTATTCTGCTTATATTATTTAAGGATATTTTGCTAGGTATAGAACTCTGTATTAACTTTTTTTCTCCTTTTCACGCATTAAAAATGTTATTCCATTGTCTTCTGGCTCTCGTGGTTTCTGATAAGAAGTCAGCAGTCAAATGACTGCTAACTTCAATTGAAATATTTTCTCACATATGTAATGTGCCTTTTCTTTGCTTTCAAGATTTTCTATAATTTGGCTGTCATGTATCTAGATGTGATTTTTATTTTATTTATCCTCTTTGGGTTTGCTGAGCCTCTTGAATTCACAAATTTATGTCTTTCACCAAACTTGGGAAGCACACAGCCATTATTTCAAGTATTTTTTCTGTCACATTTCCCCTTTTCTCTTCTTCTGGAATTATAATTATCCATAGTTAAGATTTATTGATATTATCCCCTGGATCTCTGAGTTTTTATTTATTCATCCTTATTTGTTTTTTCTTCCCTTACTCAAAGGAGATGATTTTTATTGCTCTATCCTTAAGTTGTTGCCTCTTTCCTTTATTATCTCCACTTTGTTCATAACCCCATCCAGCAAACACTTATTTCAGATAGCGAGTTTTTCAGTTATAAAATTTTCATTTTTTTATGTTGACTGTTTGTTTGATGAGATTTCCTATTGTTTCATTTTTTCTAGTGCATTTTTTCTTTACTTCGTTGAGCATAATTATAAAAAAGCAGCCTTAATGTCCTTGTTTGATCATTCTAGTGTATGGATTATCTTGGGATTGGTATTTGTTTATTTATTTTTCCCTTGAAATTGGGTCACATTTTCGTGGCTTGTTGAATGTTGAGAAGTTGCCTGATTTTATCCTGGTTATTGCAAATTTTATGTTGCAAAGACTCTGAATTGTGTTGGATTCCTTAAAGAGTACTTATCTTTTTGTTTTAGCAGGAAGTTAAATTGGTTATATTCTGGCTGTGAACTCTATTATGTATTAGTTCCGACTGCTTTCATTCTGCCCTTTTCATACAAGGTTCATACAAGGTTTCTCCTAGGCACAGAGATAGGCTCATTTCCCTGCCTTTGTTTCCATTAATGTTGCCATATGACTGAGTTCTAAGCAATAGAATGTGAATAGAAGTAAGGTGTACCCCTTCCGGACAGAAGATTCCAGATACCATCTCCCATTCTCTTTCCCTTCCACTAGCTGGTGTCCATGACCCGAGTGATCACCTGTTGCAGACGGAAGAGTTTCTGGCTGTCTAGATACGTAGTAGACTGTGATGAGCAGAGCCCCACAACTCTAATCATTCCTTGCTGCCAATCCTGGACTGGCTATAGACTGTGAGAACAAAATAACTTCTACTCTGCTAATCCACTGGAATTTGAAATATGATTGTTAGAGAAATTATCCCACTTTAATTAATATAAGGTACTTTAAGAACTTATGAAGGAGAAAGTAAGATCATGGTTAGAATTGGATATTTTAAAATGATACCCACATTAAAGTAGTGGTTAGAGCAGTTGGTGTGGGTGAGGCCTCCTAAGGAAGACAGAAGAGTAAGAAGAGCAAAGGATTGAGGCTGGAGCTCCCAAACACCCTGACTTTTAAGAGTTGAGCAGGGAAGAGGAGCCACAAAAGAGACTGAGAAACAATGGCCAGTGAGCTGAAAGAAAACACATAAGATGGTCAAATAAGCAAAGCATAGCAGTGACATAAGAAAGAGAGAAATCACCCATGGTGAATAGCAGAGAGAGACTAAGTATGGTAAAGACCAAAATGGTCCACTGGATACAGTAATATAGAGGTCTTTAGTGATCTTGGTGATAATAGTTTCAATAGTGTGGCAGGGACAAAAGTTAAGCTGTAATACATTGAAGAATATTTTCTTAAAGTAGATATAGCAAATATAAACTAATTATTTGGAAGCTTTGCAGTAAAAATAAGATGGGAGAATAAATTTATGACCAATTAAGGGAGGTATTTTTGTTTTAAGATGGGAAGACCTTGTACAAGTTTAAATACTATTAGAAATTAGCCAGTGGGGATGGAGATGTTGATGCCACAGGAAAGAAAAAGGGAATGATTTAACAGAAACCATATAGTATCTGATTGGCTTCTAAAAGGGAAAAGAATAAAAGTTGATTAAATGACTACTGTGTTCCACACACTACTCTAGGCACTTTATATTATTATTACTTTTACTCTTCCAAAATATTTCCTGTCACTATTCCCCTCTCTCACCCCACTCTAATTACAATGGCCTGCTATTCTTCGGGCATACCAAGCCCACATTCTAGCCTTGGACTTTGGCACTTAGTGGTCTCTCTGCCTGAATATCTTCCCCTATATCCACATGACAGTTCACTCCCTCATTTCCTTCAGGTCTTTGCTCAGATACCATCTTCTTAGAGAGGCTTTCCCTGGGCACCTTGTATGAAGTAGCAACCACACTCCTTCTCTCTTTTCTTGCTGTCTTCTATTTTTCTTCTTAGAACATACTAACACAATAAACCCTCCATATCCATGGGTTCCATATCAACAGATTCAACTAACCATGGATAGAAAATATTCAGGAAAAAAAATGCAACAATAAAAACTACAAATTTTAAACACAGCATAACAGCTATTTATATAGCACTTAAATTACATGAGGCATTATAAGTAATCTAGAGATGGTTTAAAGTATATGGGAGGATATACACAGCCTACATACAAATAGCATGCCATTTTATGTGAGGAACTTGGGCATCTGCGGATTTTGGTATCTATGGGGGTTCTTGAACCAATCGTCATTTCATACTAAGGATGACTGTATTAATTTATCTATTTAATGTTTACATTCTCACCCAGATACCACCAACACCTGCCACTTTCTGCCCAGAATGTAAAGTCCATCAGGACAGGAATCTTATCTGTTATTTTCATTGCTGTATCTCTAGTGCCTAGAAAAGAGCTTGGCTCTGTGCTGTGGGACTCAGAGAGGTTGTGTAACTTTCCCATGTCACACAGCTATTGGGTTGTGGGAGCCAAAATTGGAACCAGTTCTCTTTGACTTCAAAGTCCCTGCTTGTGTTTCTATCCTACACTAAGGTGGGTCATTACACTTCTCACATTACACTTCTCAAATTGGTTGATATGACTTCTTTACAGCTAACAATTTTTCAGTCGGAAAGTTTAAGTCATTCCCTCCCTCAGCCTGTTCCCCTGGGAAACAAGACATGACTTTAAAGTATTTAATTTCCATTGAATTAACAGTAGTCTTTAAATGGAATAAGCTATCTCTTCTTTACATGAAAATATTAGATTCTGTAAAAGAGACCTAGCATGAGAGATATTCTAGTCTAATGCAACTTTAGGATTGTATTTTTAATTTCTGTGGAAAATGACATTAGAATTTGATATGAATTATAATGAATGTGAAGACTGCTTTGGTAGTATGGACATTTTAATCATGTTATTTATTCTAATCCATGAACATGAGATATTTTTCCATTTATTTGTGTTTTCTTTCATTTCTCTCATTAATGTTTTTTAGTTTTCAATGTACAGATCTCTTAGTTCCTTGATTAAATTTACTCCTAAGTATTTTATTTGTTTATGCTATCATAAAGGAGTTTTCTTAATTTCTTTTCCAGATGATTTGTTGTTAGTGTATAGAAATGCTACTGGTTTTTGTGGGTTAATTTTGCAACCTGCAACTTCACTGAATTTGTTTATCAGTGTTAACAGTTTTATTACAGAGTCTTCAGGGTTTTCTATATAAAAGATAATGTCATCAGTAAACAGAAACAATTCCACTTGTAAACAAAAAAATAAAATTCTAAGCCCTCTCAACTGACTGATGGACCCCCTCTCGGCCAAGGGCATTCCAAAGTAAACCTGAAAATATAGTTCAGGTGATGATGGAAAGTGAGGGGTTGGACATGCCTCATTATCCCCCTTCTCTTTGGAATTTAGGCACAGCTGACCTGCTTTAACATTAAAACAGATCTTAAGACCAACAAAGCAGACTTTTTATGGTGATAAGATACCAAATTCCATCCTGGCTCTAGTATAGCATCAGATGATGCTATACTGTTTCTGAAAGAAACTGAAGTATTTTACCCCAAAATACATTTCTTCAATACATTTTAAAATGGACCTGTGAAGCTGTCTCTTGTGGGAAAAACCTACATTATGTAGAGAATCCCCTTCCCTTTCCAGATCTTTTCCTGAACCAAGAGTGAATTAACTGAGAGTCTAGCACCTTTTAAAGTCTAATAAGAAACATTTACAATCTATTCTCTCTGAAGCCTGCTACCTGGCAGCTTCCTCTGCATAATAAGAACCTTGGTCTCCACAATTCCCTATCTTAACCCAGACACTCCCTTCTATTGATTCCAGGTCTTTAGATAATAACTTAACTCTTCCAACCAATTGTCAGTCACAAAATCTTTGAGTCCACCTATGACCTGGAAGGCACCCCACTTCAAGTTGTCTTGCTTTTCTAGACTGAACCAATGTACATCTTACATGTATTGATTGATGTCTTATGTCTCCCCAAAACGTATAAAATCAAGCTGTAGGCTGAGCATGGTGGCTCACGCCTGTAATCCCAGCACTTTGGGAGGCCAAGGTGGGTAGATAACTTGAGATCAAGAGTTCAAGACCAGCCTGGCCAACATGGTGAAACCCTGTCTCTACTAAAATACAAAAATAATCCAGGCATTGTGGTGGCTGCCTATAATCCCAGCTACTCAGGCGGCTGAGGCAGGGAAATCGCTTGAACCCAGGAGGTAGAGGTTGTGGTGAGCCAAGATCATGCCATTGTTCTGCAGCCTGGGCAACAAAATAAGACTCTGTCTCAAACAAACAAACAATGAAAACAACAACTAAAACAACAAAAAAACCCAAGCTGTAGCCCAATCATCTTGGGCACATGTTCTCAGCAGGGCTTCTGGGACTGTGTCA
The DNA here is from genome assembly GCF_007565055.1 of Rhinopithecus roxellana. Lineage (NCBI taxonomy): Eukaryota > Metazoa > Chordata > Mammalia > Primates > Cercopithecidae > Rhinopithecus > Rhinopithecus roxellana. The sequence goes on from NC_044558.1 coordinate 100,347,961, forward strand.
TGGATCATTGGTCATCATATTTGGCTCAGAATAAATCTTTTCAAATATTTTACAGGATTTGACTCTTTTTGTACAGACATTTCTTCCTTTTCTGTATGGATGTCTTTATTTCTTTTTCTTACCTAATTGCTCTGGAGAGGACTTTTGGTATGATATTGAATAGAAGGGGTAAGAATGGGCATTCTTACTCCTGATATTAAAGGAGAAGTTTTCGACTTTTCATCACTGAGTATGATGTTAGCTACAGGTTTGTCATAAACAGCCTTTCTTATGTCAAGGTACGTTCCTTTTATGCCTATTTTTGAGAGGTTTTTTTTTTTAACCATAAATTAATATTGAATTTTGTCAAATGATTTTTCTGCATCTGAGGTGATCACGTGGTTTTCATCCTTCATTTTGTTAATACGGTATATTACCGTTTTTCATTTATGTGTGTTGAACAATCCTTGCATTCTTGCAATAAATCCCATTTGATCACGGTGAATGATCTTTTTAATGTGCGGCTGATTTTTGGTTTGCTAGTATTTTGTTGGGGATTTTTGCATCTACGTTCATCGGGAATATAGTCTTCTTTTCTTGTGATGTCCTATCAGGAACTTAACTATGAAAACCAGCAGAGCAAAGAGTTGCCAAATCAGGTTAAAATTTATTTCCTCAGTTACCAAGGGGAAAAACAAATGTGTATAGAGCCCATTTATTTGTATCAGAATGAACTTAAGTAGAAGCAATTTAAGGCCAGGTGTGGTGGCTCATGCCTATAATCCCAGCACTTTGGGTGGCCAAGGTGGGAGAATGCTTGAGCCCAGGAGTTCAAAATCAGCCTGAGCAACATAGGGAAATCCTGTCTCTGCAAAAAACTTTTAAAAATTAGCTGGAAGTGGTGGTGCATGCCTATGGTGCCAACTACTCAGGAGGCTGAAGTGGGAGGATCACTTGGGCCTGGGAGATTGAGGCTGCAGTGAGCTATCACCACATCACTATGCTCCAGCCTGGATGACAAAGCAAGACTCTGCCTCAGAAAAAATACAAAAGAAGAAGAACAAATTTATACTTAACAATTTTCTAGAATAAGCAAATGAACCCTGCTTCTAAGATCTTACACATCAGAGTACCAAGGACAAAGAGGCAAATACGGAGTAGATAAATTGAAATATATTCATGAAAAAGTACACATCTAAATCTGAAGTCTTTCAAATGTACTCATACGCATTGTCTTATTTGATCTTCCAACTTTTTCTGATGCATGTGTCATATCTGTTATTCCTATTAAATCAATTTTTGTACAGTTAAAGCTTGAAGAAGTTACTACCAATAGTGGAAAATTAGGATTTTGATCCAGATATTTCAAATCTAAATCCTATTTCCGTGAGGCTCACCAGGCTGCTGAAAGCAGTTGTATATATAGATAAGGAAAAATATTTACTCTAAGACTAGAATGAGTAATTGAGTATCAAATGGAAATGTGCAGTGCTATTGGATGTTCATGTTTACATAAGGTGAGATTGAACTGACTGGAAATACACCTATGTGTGCAGTGTGCATATGACATTTGTGTATATGCATATATTTTATATATGTACACATACATATATATGTGTTTGTGTTTGTATTATACTTGGGACTACATATATATGCAGTTGGGCAAGTCTTAAAATAAGTATGAAG